>NC_081361.1:54310739-54619333 GCF_030684315.1 Stegostoma tigrinum | reverse complement strand
AAAGTCATCTCAATCTCACCAGACCATAGAACTGTTCTCTCATTTGACAGAGAAACATAAATAGTTGGTGAACCTAAGGGGTCACCCTACCTTAGGCAAGGGGAGAGGTTGACAAGGACAGTGAGTCCTTCATGGTAACCTCAGCCAGAGATGAACTGATGCCATGATGCTGGCATCACTCTGTGTCACCAACTTGCTGTCCAGCCAACTGAACTAACTAGCAGCAATGTATGAACATCCTCCCTTAAATAATGAGGCCAAAGAAGTTGAGAAGAAATAGAACTGCAAAGACCAGTGGCAATCTATGGTGACTGCTGAGCTACCGCTATTAAAGAAATTACAGAAGTAGGTGCCTTCAGGATGTACATGTTGGGTACAGTCTAGTGCTCTCGACACCATTTTCACCAGCTGAACGAGGTGCAGTGTTGTTCCGGACTGAGAATGTCCATGGACACTGTATAATTGCTGAAACAGGACCTGCCACCCGAAGAGGTATTTGGCCATACTGTCCTGGAGGCTGCCAAAGTGACAATTGAGCTTACCCATTGTGCTTCCAAGGGTCCCACTCCAGTACTGTTTCAAGGATTTTACTAATTCAATTTATGTTATATCACCTCAGTTGCCTATGAAGATCTCAGTGCTGTAGCCTGGGAAGTAGGCTTAGCTGGCATAGCTGGTGCCTCCAGGGACAGGGCACTATACACCACACACACGTTGCACTGAGAGTACTAAAGCAAAGCTGACTTCATCAGGAAAAATAAGTTTCATTCCATTGATTTACAACCATCTATGATCACTGATTTTGTATCTCAACAGTATGTTCCAGGTATTCTAGAATATTCTGCAGTGATGCCTTTATCCTTGAGAACCCTAAGGTTCCTGCTTCATTTCAAGGGCTGGATGTCTATCAAGGATAGTCATTGCGAGTCCAGGTTATCCGCTGCAACCATGGCTTATGGCTCTATTATGCCAGCCCTGACTGAGCCCAAATGTAAATACAGTGCAGCCATCATGGCCATTGTGAAGTGGATGCTAGGCCTCCTGAAGATTAGCTTCTGATGCTTGAATCAATCTGGTGATCTTTGCATTACACTTCAGACAGAACATGCTGCACAATCCTTGCATATTGTGCTCTGCACATCTGGAGTTAGAAAGGGGATGTGAGCAATGCTGATGAACTGAGAGAGTGACGACTGCCTTCTGAGGATGGAGATGAGAACATTGAGTAGGATTTAAGTCACCTTCACCATATTAGAATGGAGCAGTATTGGACGTAAGTCAGACAAAAGCAAATTGATACTTAGTTCCAGGAGGTTTGAGTAGTGATCACTGATTGACTGTAGTCAGAAGATAAACAATCCCTATGTATCCTCAGAAGCAAACACAGCTTACCTTTATTAAAACAGAAAATGCTGGAGAAACTCAACAGGTCTGTAGTATCTGTGCAGGAAGAAACAGAGTTAATGTGTCAAGCTTGACTCGGAACTTTGGGAGTCACCTCTGTACAGAAGAAGAAATATTAACCATTTTTAGCATTTGCAGTATTTTGTACATATTTGGGTACAGCATTGTTTATCCCATCATCTTCTTTTGCTGTTGCTGAATAAAAGTGAATACATCAAACTTTTTACTAATTGGCACCTATGTGAGCAGGAGGGTACTGGTTGATCAAGTGTACTGGTTGATCAAATATTCCAGTTGATCAAGAGGTCCACATAATCAATGTAAAAATGCACACTAAGTAATAGAAATGTAATGCAGGGGATATCCAAATTACGGTTATACTATATTTACAGCATAAACCATTTAAATAATAGTGCAATTTTGCCTTAAATAAAACCTATTGGCAGAGAGCCTTCTCACCCACACCCTCAACTGACTACTTGGATTTCACAGATATCATGAAAACACAGCAAAATTCCAGTACTTTAGGTATATAATTGCTGCCAGTTTATAGAGAGTGCCAGCTCATTACGTGCCAGTTAAAACAAAGTTTGTTTTCTTTTTAACTGTTTGTTTCCAGTATGTGGTGCTTCCACATTGAACAATGAGAATATATTATACTAGGAGTTAGGGAAAGATGGGATGACACTCAAGGCAGTTAACCTGTGTAGCTTGGTTCTTACAGCTGCAATTACAACAATTGTTAATCAATCAGATGATGTAAAATAGCAATACATGTGACTTGTATTTAAGATGAAATGTCAGCTGTGTCACCTATGACCCCTCAGAAGCAATTCCTTTTATTACCCTCCTATTAAATGCACTGTTGAGATCAGTACTTGGCTGGCAGTGCTTGATTTGATGCCTTAAAAATGATTTTAGGAATCCAGTAGGGTCCATTGCTGAGTGGGGGATTGCTGGAGTAGGATCCTAAAGAGATGTGGTGCGTTGCTAACTAAGGCAAGCTGTGGAGAATAATATGAGGAAACACACTAGGGCTTACATATGGAAACCAGCTATGAAACTGACAAAAATTGAACTGACTTCATATCAGCCATGAGTGAATGGCAGAGCAGACTTAATGGGCCAAATGGCTTAATCCTGCTCTTATGTTTTACAGCTTCTTATGATACTTGATTTCTGGTAAAATTCAGCATACAGTCTTGGAAAGCCAAAGTGTACTCTGGACATGTGGAGAGAAAAAAGTTAGTTAAGACAAATTTAGGTCCCTTACAATCAGAAACAGGGAAGCTATAGTGGGGAATAAAGAGATAGCAGACCAATTAAATGCTTTGGTTCAGGCTTCGCAGAGGAGGATACAAATAATATCCTAGAAATGTTAGGGAATACAGGACCTACTGAAAGGGTGGAACAGAAGGAAATGGTGTTGGAGAAATTGATGATAAAGGCTGATAACTCTTCAGAAATAACACAGCATGGAGCTGGAGGAGCATAGCAGACCAGTCGGCATCAGAGGAGCAGAAAAGTTTACGTTTTGGGTTGGGACTCTTCTTCCTCCCCGTTTCTGAAGAAGGTCCTAATCTGAAATGTCAACTTTCCTGCTCCTCTGATGCTGCCTGGCTTGCTGTGTTTGTCCAACTCCACACCGTGTTATATATGACTCCAGCATCAGCAGTTCTTACTATATCCAATAACTCCTCAGGCCCAGTAATCTACAGTTGACAGCACTTGAAGAAGAGGCTCTAGATGCACTGAATAGTGTTCAGCTTTCTACAGACTATGGAATTGTTCCAATGGATTGGAGAGGAGCTAATGTAACTCTACTATTTTCAAAAAGGAGTTGAGACAGGGTACTTACAGACTTTTTCATCTGACGTTGGTAGTGAGGCAAGTTTTAGAGCCGATTATCAAAGATTAGAAAGCAGAGCATTCAGGAAAACAGGATTGGATAGAGTTGGCATGGATTTACGGAAGGCAAATCATGCTTCATGAATCTACTGGAAATTGCAAGTTGTGACACATAAGTTGATAATTGGAGCAAACGGATGTGGTTTACTTATACTTTCAGAACATTCCATCAGCAATTACTTCACCCTTACGGCTTCCCTTTTCCAGTGTGAACATTTATATCATTCGTTTATATCATATCATTCATTTCCAAAAAAAAGTTTGTATATCCTCCTTTCAACTCTTATAGCTACTTCTGCTCAGATCCACACATATATTATGTATAGAATACATACATACATATATATTCTGTAATACTTTGCATGCAAGTTTTGACAACTGCGTAAATTTCTTCTTTATTGTGTTGCCTATCTCATGATTCTCGTTTTGTTACCTGATGTTATTTTAAACTGAGCAGAATGTCTAATGTACAAAGACAAAACCACAAACAAATGATCTATTTTATGGACAATGATCAAAAATACTAAGTAGAGAAAGAGATTATGTGTATTTTTGCAACAAAACAGCTCAGTGCTCTTTAATGTACTTGGTTACTTGTCAAAAGATGAAGAATTGTCTTAAATTATCATTTCTCAATGGTGCTACTTCAACTATTTGTCTTCAAGTTGAAGCCAGGCTCTTGCCCTGGGATAAGGCTGTTTGGCTAGTTCAAGGAACTGAAAAGTGCTTCTTGTATAATATTCTTAACAATTGTAAAACACACACAAAGATAAGACGTAATTAAAAACACAAATTCCTGTTTTCAAGTTCCTCTAACATTCTTTACAGGAAGGGTTTTCATTTTTCTGGTTGAGACGTTCTCAATATATACTGACATGCACCTACCTCGATTGCTACAGTTTGCCCAATTGATATTGCCTATTATTCCATGTCATAGAGTTGTAGAGTCATGGAGCACAGACACGGACCCTTCAATCTAACCACTCCAAGCCGACCATAATCCCAAACTAAACTAGTCCCACCTTTTTTGCGCTTGACCCACATCCCTTCAAACATTTCTTATTCAAATGTCTCTTAAACTTGTAACTGTATCCGCACCCACCACTTCCTCTGGAAGCTCATTCCACGCACAAACCACTTTCTGTGTAAAGTGAGTTGCCTCTCATGTCTTTTTTAAATTGTTCTCCTCTCACTGTAAAAATATGGCCCCTTGGTTTTGAAATCCCCCACTCTAGGGTAAAGACACCTAGTGTTCACCTTATCTATACCCCGCTTGATTTTATAAAGCTCTGAAGTCACCCCTCAACCTTCTATGCTCCAGTGAAAAAGGTCCCAGCCGATGCATCCTTGCCCTAAAAGTCAAATACTCAATTCCCAGCAACGTCCTGGTGTGTTCCGCCCATCACCGATGCTGCTCCGCCCACTGCCAACCCTGATGCAACTCCGCCCACCGCCAATGCTGACGTAACTCTGTCCCCCACCACCGAAGCAACTCCGTCCACAGACGACGCTGACGTCGCTCCGCCCACCACCTCCACAGCCAGCAGCTTCAGGGAAGACAGCCACACTGAGCCCTGCCGAATTTTCACCACCCCCCCAGACCTCCCCCTTACTGAGGGTGAACGGTCAGTCCTCAGTAAAGGGCTCACCTTTGTCCCCCTCCACCTGCACATCAACGAATACTGGTCACGCTTGGATGCTGAGCATTTTTTCCACCGTCTCCGCCTCCGCGCTTACTTCTTTAACAGTGAGCCTAACCCTCCCTCTACTAACCTCTTCTGACTCCTCCAATGCACCCTCTCCTCCTGGACACCACCCACGGCTTCCTGTCCTCCCTCGACCTCTTCATCTCCAACTGCCATCATGACATCAATTGCTTAAACCTCTCCACCCCTCTTACCCACTCCAACCTCTCCCCCGCAGAACGTGCAGCCTTCCACTCCCTCCGCTCCGATCCTAACCTCACCATAAAACTTGCAGACAAGGGAGGTGTAGTTGTAGTATGGCGCACTGACCTCTACATCGCCGAGGTCAGACGTCAACTCTCCGACACCTCCTCCTACTGCCCCCTTGAACATGACCCCACGCCTGAGCACCAAAGCACCATCTCCCAAACTATCCACAACCTCACCACTTCAGGTGCCCTCCCACCCACAGCCTCCAAGCTCATCGTTCCCCAACCCCGCACCCCCCGCTTCTACCTCCTTCTCAAAATCCACAAACTTGACCGCCCTGGTAGATCCATTGTCTCCGCCTGCTCCTGCCCCACCGAACGTATCTCCGCCTATCTGGACTCTTCTCCTTTTTGGTTCAGAAACTCCCTACCTATGTCTGTGACACCACCAACGCCCTCCATCTCCTCCAGAACTTACAATTCCGCGGTCCCCAACACCTCATCTTTACCATGGACGTCCCTATACACCTGCATTCCCCATACAGATGACCTAAAGGCCCTCCGCTTCTTCCTGTCCTGCAGGCCTGACCAGTACCCCTCCAATGACACCCACATCCACTTGGCGGAACTCGTCCTCACACTCAACAACTTCTAATTTCAATTCCTCCCACTTCCATCAGACATAGGGGGTGGCCATGGGTACCTGCATGGGCCCAAGCTATGCCTGCCTCTTTGTAGGTACGAGGAACAGTCCCTCTTCCGCACCTACACAGGCCCTAAACCCCACCCCTTCCTCCGTTACATTGATAACTGTATCAGCGCTGCCTCGTGCTCCCACAAAGAGCTCGAACAGTTCATCCACTTCACCAACACCTTCCACCCCAACCTTAAGTTCACCTGGACCATCTCTAAAACCTCTCTGTCTCCATCTCCGGCAACCACCTAGAAACCAATATCCATTTCAAGCACACCAACTCCCATAGTTACCTAGAATACACCTCCTTCCACAACCTTCCTGCAAAAATGCCATCCCCTATTCCTAATTCCTTCATCTCTGCAGCATCAGCTCCCAGGATGAAGCATTCCACTCCTGTACATTTCAGATGTCCTTGTTTTTCAAGGACTGCAACATCCACCCCTCAGTAGTTGAGAATGCCCTCGACCATGTTTCCCGCATTTCCCACAACTCATCGCTCACACCCCGTCCCCGCAATAAAAACCAAAACAGAATACCCCTCGTCCTCATGTACCACCCTACCAACATCTGGATCCAACACATCATCCTCTGACACGTCAGCCATCTGCAATCTGACTCCACCACCAAAGACATTTCTCCCTCCCCACCCTTATCTGACTTCCAGAGGGACTACTCTCTCCGGCACTCCCTAGTCTGCTCCACACTCCCCTCCAGCCCCACCACACCCTGTACATTTCCCTGCAACCGCAGGAAGTGCTACACTTGCCCCCACGCCTCCTCCCTCACCCTCATCCCAGGCCCCTAGAAGTCTTTGCACACCAAGCAGATGTTCACCTGCACATCTGCTAACATGGTATACTGCATCCCATGTTCCTGTTGTGGTGTCCTCTACATCAGGAAAACCTAGTGGAGGCTTGGGGACCGCTTTGCAGAACACCTAGGCCCGGTTCCCACTAAACAACTGCACGTCCCAGTTGTGAACCATTTCAACACCCCCTCCCATTCTGCAGATGACATGTCCATCCTGGGCCTCCTGCAGTGCCACCAGGATGCTACCCAAAGGTTGCAGGAACAGCAACTCATGTTCCGCTTGGAAACCCTGCAGCCCAATGTTATCAATGTAGACTTCACAAGCTTCAAAATCTCCCCTCCCCCTACCGCATCCTAAAACTAGCCCAGCTCATCCCCACCTCCCTAACCTGTCCTTCCTCCCACCTATCCCGTTCTCCCACCTCAAGCCCCACCCCAATCTCCTACCTACTAACTTTATCCCGCCCCCTTGACCTGTCTGTCCTCCCTGGACTGACCTATCTCCTCCCTACCTCCCCACCTACACTCACCTTTACTGGCTCCATCCCCGCCTCTTTGACCGGTCTGTCTCCTTTCCATCTATCTTCTCCTCTATCTATCTTTTATCCGCCTCCCCCTCTCTCCCTATTTATTTCAGAACATCCTTTCCCTCTCCCATTTCTGAAGAAGGGTCTAGGCCCGAAACATCAGCTTTCCTGCTCCTAAGATGCTGCTTGGCCTGCTGTGTTCATCCAGCTCTACACCTTGTTATCTCTTTTGAACCCTCTCCAGATTAATACTTTCATTCCTGTAACAGGGTGACCAGACCTGCACACAATATTCCAGAAGAAGCCTCAGCAATGTACTGTACACCCTCAACATGATATCCCAACGCCCATAATTAAAGGCAATAAATAATGAAGGCAAGTGTGCTAAACATCTTTACCACCCTGTCTATCTGTGACATCAACTTCAAAGAATTATGTCTCTCTGTTCTACAGCACTGCCCAAGACCCTACTTTTAGTTGTATAAGTCTTGCCCTTGTTTGCTTTACCAAAATGCAATTTTGGTAATTTATCACATTTATCCAAATTAACCTCCATCTGCCACTCCTCTGCCCACTGATCCAAATGGTCACGATCTCTTTGCAATCTTAGATAAGTTTCTTCACTGCCCATTACACCACCAATTTTGGTGTCATCTGTCAACTTACTGACCTTGCCTTCTATATCCTTAGCTAAACCATCGATATAAATGACAAATAAAAGTGGACCCAGCACTGATCCCTGTGGAACACCTCTGGTCACAGGCCTCCAGTCCGAAAAACACCCCTCCACCATCACTCCCTGTCTCCTGCCCTTAAGCCAATTTTGTAAACAAATGATAAGCTCATCCAGTATCCATGTGATCTAACTTTACTATCAATCTACCATGCAGAACCTTTTCGAAAGTTTAACTAAAGTTCAAGTAAACAATGTCTACCACTCTGCTCATCAATCTTCTCGGTTAAATGCCTCAAAAAACTCAATCAATTTTGTGAGACATGATTTTCTTCGCACAAAACCATGCTGACTATCCAAATGCATATAAATCTTATCTTTCAGAATTACCTCCAACACATTCCTGCAATAATTTCTGGGCCATTAATGTCAAAAGGTATTTTCAATATTGGGTTGAATGTTAGTTGTAAAACATGAAAATCCTTTTCTGCCAACTGATTCTCAGCAAAACAATGACCCAGGCATGTACTGCAAGTCAATTGTGGCTCTGTTAGAAGAACATTTTACTGTTTTACAATTTATTTGCTTTTGTCTCACCATACTTTGCTAAAATTAGTTTGAAAAAGGCAAGAAAACTTGTAATAAGCATTAATCCTGCTTATAAAACGTGCATTTAACCAAAAAGAAGCTCCTGAGCTACCTTATTCTGCCTTTACTGTCAAGAAATGATTCTTACCAATATTGAACATTTTTCACAGGATCCAAGAAAAGATGAAGGCAGCAATAATCTACAGAGTTAAAAAAAACTATTCCAAGCTACTGAACAGCTTACAAATAATGGAATAAATGTGTATGGAGATGAAGACACATAGATCCACTTCAGAAACCTAAGGTGCAAGGAAATGGTAATCAAAAATCTTTTATTTCAGATTCTGCTGAAGTAGCTGTTGTCAATGAGGGGTTATCCCATTAAATAACATGCTTGATTTGAAGCAGCCTGAGTGTCTGACAAAAAAGGAAATAGGGAATTTACAGCAACAGACAGAATGATCAAGCACAGTGCATGGGTAGTTCTGGAGCACATGCTCTCAGTATTATTGTTAGAATGTTCGAGTGATCTATTTTATTTACAAGTCTAGCTTCCATCAGAATTAAATCTATTAATACTTGATACTCCCATACAGTTAAATCACTTAAGTGCCAATACAAATTCGGAAATTTCCAAAAGAAATCTCTGCGGTAGTGCATACAATCTACTGAACTACATTTTCTGTGGTACTATCCAGTCTTTCTAAATTTGTCAAAACCTAACTAGACCTTCTCAGCAGTTAATGAATCATCTTGTTGATAAATTGTATTATGAAAATTAATAATCAGTCCAAAACTTCAACTGTGTTCAAAAGATCAGGCTCCAATTCTGAAAAATAAAGTTATTTTTAGCCTTGCTTCTGTATGATAACAGAAGTGTTAAAGCCATGCCTTGCTTGTTTTTTTTTGGCAAATACCTATCCCAGGTCTACATGCTTGCTTCATTCTTCCATTGGTCCTTAGATCCACCTTCAGAAAATGGTAGTGAGCAATCTTAACTCAATACTTTATATTTTGACTCAACCCTCCTATGCTACCAATGTTATATCAGAAAATTATTTCAGAGGTAGTAGGAACTGCAGATGCTGGAGAATCTGAGATAACAAGGTGTAGAGCTGGATGAACACAGCAGGCCAAGCAGCATCAGAGGAGCAGGAAGGCTAATATTTTGGGCCTAAACATCAGCCTTTCTGCTCCTCTGATGCTGCTTGGCCTGCCGTGTTCATCCAGCTCCACACTTTGTTATACCAGAAAATAATTGTCCTTGAACGGAGTCCAAATCCACATCTTTAATGAAAGCCTTATTTTCATTAGACATATTCCAAGGAACTCACACTCCACTGATTACCAAGTGTCCGTATTTATGCAATCAAATCACCACTAACAAATCCCTATTTATCACAGATTTCCTTGTTCCATTAGGCCTCATGCTTCACTACAGACTGTGTTAAATAATTATATAGGGTTTGCCTCATGTTGCTCCTGGCATGACCCTCAGCAAACTTCATTCACCATCCAGGGATAATGTCTAATGTTATTACCATTAAACTTCCTAACAAAAACATAATATTTTAACCCTTTAAATAATTTGTCACTTATCAAGTGTTGCTTTATGTAGAAAGTATTTTCCTTTTAGAGCTACTTTTCTCTGAAACAACCAAAACTTAAAATGCTATTGCCTTTCAGAAAAAATAGTCATTTATTTGGAAAAAAAATACAGACAGCTGCATTCAATCGCTTCAGATGTTGGTCTAAATTTTATATTAATGTTAGATTTATCTGATTTGTTTGGGGACTCACATAAAATAGATTAAGAAGTCCAAGGGAAAACTCGGTGACATGTAATGAAGCTGCTGAAGGGAACCACTGGCATTATTGAAGTCCAGAGAACTGGGAACACTTGTTTAGTGTCAAACAACAAGACAGGACATACACTATTACTATGCACTAAATATAATTACAGATTGAGCTACGTGGGTGAAAAAAAGGCCTATAAGCTTCGTTTAATCCTACAACAATCATTCTGCCCCATCCTCCTATGATCGACGGATTCACATTGCATTTCAGTCCAAATTAGCAAAAAGTGGTAGTTGCATTGAAGAAAAAAATTGCTGTCAGTAATGTTGGTTAAATGTTCTTCCCATCTGTTATGTGTAATAATGGTTCCACTTTGTTGTATCCTTATTGCATTTCCAAGAAATAGAATTATTCAAACAAAATCAATTTTTGTTCATAAACCAGTGATTGTTAACTAACTTAGGTGATAATTGGGGTGTTGCCCCTCTTAGTAATTTACTCTCATTGCTTAATTTTGTGAAAATATTTAAATCAAAATAGGTTAATTGATATGTGTAGATATCATTATACATCAATTGTATGAGGCGGCCTGGCTATCAAGTTTACCAGGGTGTTCATCAACAATAGATAGAAACAAATTAAAACAATTCATAATGAACACCAGATGCTACGGGAGCTATTTGGCTAATTGAGCATAAATATAACTGTGGGAATCAAAAGACATTGTAAAACTTGCATTTTCCAAGACGATTTGAGCCTTGGCTGAGATTTCACTCTGAAAATGTTATTGAAATAATACCGTAGGGACTGGTAATAAACTCCTTCAATGCAGGTTTTGCTGTGTTTTTTTAAAAATAATCTTTACTGCCACAGCAATATTGCTACAGTTATCTCACTTACAGATTGATTTGTTTGATTTTGATATTATTACTTTCTTATTTCTCAGTTATTTCAGTTATTCTTGCAGGCTGACATTATTGTAGTTTTTTAATCCTCAGGTGTATCCCATTTTTGGATCGAAGGATCAGCTGAGGTATTTTAAGTGGTGGTTTTGACTCATCGATTTCCAGTTCAAATCGATTAATAATCAGCGCGACAGCCACCTTCATTTCATTCATGGCAAAGTGCTGACCAATGCAATTCCTACAAAAGAAAAGGCAAGTCTTGAATCCAACATCTTGAGAAACTTTTAGATCAGAAAATGTGTTTTGTTGGATCACTACAGAATCCTAAATATAAAAAATGGGCCAACATATTTCATGACATAACTCATTCAGCCCCTCAAGCCTGCTCTGATACACATTATGATCATGGCTAATGATCCAACACAATAGCTTGTTCCTATTTTTCCCCCATACCCTTTGATGCCTTTAGCTCCAAGAGCTATACACAACTTCTACTGGAAATCTTACTATGTTTTGCCCTTGACTGCTTCTGTTTGCCTCAGTCTTTATTCCTAAGTTTAACACATTCAATCTACCAGTCAAATGTAAATTGAGGAGAGAAATTTGTGTAAATTGAGCTCTTCAATTATGTGAAATTCCTCTGTGGGAATACATAAATAGGGCTATTATCAAAAATTGAATGACCTTAACCACTCTGCTGGATAGAGTCTCCTAACAAACCTCATCTCCTAATTGTCTCTCACTGGCACTTTTTAAGGATAACATGCAAATAAGACAAGTAAACCTGAAAGAATCCAGCTGTGGAAGACTACAATGTTTATTGTTATAAACTTTCTCAGTGAAATATAGTTTCCTTTTCTAACCTCATCTCATGAACCTGTGGTTGACTTTCTATTATACCCCCGTTTTAAATATATATGCATTTGTTCCTCAAGTTGTAACTTTCCAATTTATTAAACACTTTTTAGAATTTGTGTACTGTGGTTGTTAGAAAAGATAGCACATAACAAATGGTTGGGGACCGCTTTGCAGAACACCTACTCTCGGTTCACAATAAACAACTGCATCTCCCAGACGCGAACCATTTCAACTCCCCCTCCGATTCCTTAGATGACATGTCCAGCCTGGGCCTCCTGCAGTGCCATAATGATGCCACCCGTAGGTTGCAGGAACAGCAACTCATATTCCACTTGGGAACCCTGCAGCCTAATGGTATTAGTGTGGATTTCTCCAGCTTCAAAGTCTCCCCTCCCCCCATTGCATCCCAAAACCAGCCCAGTTCATCCCCGCCTGCCTAACCTGTTCTTCCTCTCACCTATCCCCTCCTCCCACCTCAAGCTGCACCTACATTTCCTACCTATTAACCTCAACCCGCCCCCTTGACCTGTCCATCCTCCCGGACAGACCTAACACTAACCCTAACCCTAATCTTAACACTAACCCTAACCCTAACCCTATCCCCTCCCTACCTCTCCACCTATACTCTCCTCTCCACCTATTTTCTCCTCTATCCATCTTCAGTCTGCCTCCCCCCTCTCCCTATTTATTTCAGAATCCTCTCCCCATCCCCCTTTTCTGATGAAGGGTCGAGGCCCGAAAGGTCAGCTTTTATGCTCCTAAGATGCTGCTTGGCCTGCTGTGTTCATTCAGCCCCACACTTTGTTATCTCACATAACAAAGAACCTGTTTTACAAGAATTTCTGCAAATGTCATGAACACTGTCAACAGAGATTATGGCACTACCACACTGTTAAATTGCATACAATCCCGCACCTTATTCCCCCATGTTCTGATTACAGAGTTGGCAGCACCAGTGACATAGATACATGACTAACTTGTAAGAAAGCTTCCTGAATTCTAATCTGCACAATGGAAAATGTAGTTTTGCAACTCATGGGGAGCCTACAATTTTAAATAACAGATCTTAGTTTGGGAGGTATTAACTCCCAGAACAACCTGGCCATGGTACAGTTTTATTTGCCTTTGAAAAGTGATCTTTGTGCAGTAACTCCCAACATCAAGTGTTAGTCAAGATTAACAATGAATTTGGAGTTGCTCCAGTGAACTGGAACCCACCCATGTGATAAATGCTAAGCCAGGCCTTCATTAAAAAAAAAGATAACATGGCAAGGAACAGCAATAAATTAGCAACCACCGGTTCTAATTTCACTAATATTTGACACATGTTGCTACCTTGGTCCAGCAGAAAAAGGTATGAAGGCATGTGTGTGTCTGCTTGCTGAATTTTCAGGGGAAAATCTTAAAGGGTCAAAAACCTATATAAAAAAAACAAAGTATTATCAATCCACAGTGTTCAGGAATATATGATTAATGAGATTTCAATTACACACTTATCTATCAGATCTGCAAAGAATTCACTTGTCAGATACTGGTTCAAACAAGTATTGCAGGAGCAAAATTATTTCATACCAGCTATGGTTGAACAGATTTTGGATTGTAACAAAAAATTAGGATATTTAGATATGAATTGAACATGGAATTCATCTCAAAAAACAAGAGGCAGGAAACTCAGCATCCTATCCATGACTGGGGCCAATTCATGTCAATATTAATTACTTTGTACTAAGCGAAAACATTGCATGACTGAAAACAAAAAAAAACACTGAAAATCATAGTAAATCATGCAGCATTCTGACCCACTGTGATTTCCAGCACTTTTTGATTTCAGTACAGATTCCAGCACCTACAGTTAATCACACCCCTATTGCACTACATTTGGGAAATTGAGACCAAATTCAGTCTTCATATGGACAAAGTGAGAAGGGGCACGTCACTGGCTTATAGTCTGACATGTTTACTCAAAATCACAAGCTTTTGGAGTGCTGTTCCTTCATCAGATGAAGTGGAGGAAGTACACAGGCACAGAGGTTATATGCAGAGAGATCAGAAGATAAATAAATAGTGTGAATAGTGTCGACAGGCTGAAAAACAAATCTTTGCAGTGATATAAAACAGTGTATAATGTAAACAGCATAATAGCAAGTGAAGGGGTGCCCTATGATCCGATAAATAATTACACAAATTCAGAAATAGGATGGTGCTGAAGACAAACCAAATGGCTCACACATGATAAGAGTAAGAATCACATGACGAGGATCTAACCAAAGTGAAAAGTAATTCAAAACTGTACAAACGAATTAAGGTAGGGAGATAATAAGTTATCAAGGCGATGGTGTCAAAACAGAACGGAAAGGAAGATTTTACAGAACAGTACGGTGGGGTTACATGTAGCGTGACATGGACACAAGGTCACGGGTATGGAACTTGGATTTCAATTTTTGCTTGGCAAATCTGTGTTATTGTGTATCTCAAAGGTCACCTTAGAGGATGCTTACCCAAAAAATAGAGGCTGAACGTCTTTGACTTCTGAAGAGTTCCCCAACTGGGAGAGAACACTCCTGCCTGGTGATTGTGGTGGTGTCCATTCAGCCATTGTCATAGCGTCTGCATGGTCTCACTGATGTACCATGCCTGGGGCATCCTTTCCTGCAGGGTATGAGGTAGACAATGTTGACTGAGTCACATGAGTACGGACCACGATCAGTGGTTTTCCCATGTAGGATGGCAGTATTTATGTTGATAATCTGACATGTCTTACAGAGGTTGCTGTGGCAGGGTTGTATTGTGATGCGGTTGATGTTGTCCTGAAGGCTGGTAATTTTCTGCGAATGAAGGTCTGTTTGAAGTTAGGCAACTGTTTGTAGGGAAAAGTGGAGGCGTAGGAATGCCCTTGACGAGATGTTTATTGTCATTGATGACATGTTGAAGGCTGCAATGAACATGGCACAGTTTCTCCACTCCGGGAAAATACGAGGCCATAAAGTGTACTCGATCAGTCACGTTCAGTGTCTGTCTTTCTGAGGAGGTCATTGTGGTTTTTTGCTGTGAAACATCAGAACTGGTGATCGATGAAGTGAGCATCATATCCTGTTCTTTGAGGACATCTTTCAGTGCCTATAGGTATCCGTCGTGTTCGTTTTTGTCTGAGCAGATCCTGTGCATACGCAGGGCTTATCTGTAGGAGATGGCTTCTTTAACATGTTGGGGTGGAAGCTGGAGAAGTAGTAACTTATTATTATCCCTCTGCCTTAATCAGTTTGTATGGTTTGGAGTACTTGCTATTTTGGTTAGACCTTCATCTTGCAATTCTTACACCTATCATGTTATTCCAGTCATTTGGTTTGTCTCCAGCACCATATCTACATCTGACTTTGTTTAATTATTAATTGGATCATGGGTCATTTCCTTCACTTGCCATTCAGTTGTTGACACTTTACTCACACGATGTGACACTTTTGATCCCCTACAAAAACTTGATATTCAACTTGTCAACAGTCCACTCACACTACTTGCATTTATCTTCTGACATTCTTAATTACCTGTAATTTTCTTGCCATTATCTCTCTGCATATAAATTTGGTGCCTGTGCGCTTTCTTCCACTTCATCTGATTAAGGAACAGCGCTCCAACAGCTTGTAATTTCAAATAAACCTGTTGGACTTCAACCTAGTGTCATGTGACTTCTGATGTTGTCCACCCCGGTCCAACACCAGCTCCTCCACATCAAGTCCTCAACTGCAGCAGTATCGGAAGGCCAACCAGTAGTTGCTCAAGGATCAATAAAAGACTGATGCTACATATCGCATTAGTAGTTGGGTGGAAACAAAGAATGCAGAGCTAAGAAAGGAGTGGAATCGGGAAAATTGAGCAGGAAGAATACTTAATCTCACTACACTTGTATGTCATCTTTTGGTATATATGCCCCTTAAAATGTGACATTGCAATAAATGAATTGTTAAAAAAATCTATTGGGTATATTCAGCAGTACACTTATATTGAAATTTAAAGTGTGCTTGCTTTGTTGTAGGTTCATCAAATGAAGGAATGGCACTAGTATGGATACATTGGGATAATATATGAAGGCAAAGAGTACATGTTGTAAAGTTAATTGCGAGAATCTTCATGTTCTACTTATGGAGGAGGAAATTACCTCTGGATTATCCCAAATCATAGGGTTCCTGTGAATACAGTAGATACTTACACCAACCAGGCAACCTGTGAAATGCAAATGAATATTAGTAACAGTTTCATAATCATGCACAGATAAACTGCTTCCTTTTGGTTTCTCAGACCTCCTTTAAAGTGCATCATTTCTCTGCCATTGATACCAACTTAAAATAGCTTCTTCTTCTCCCATCAGACATAAGGGGAACTGCAGATGCTGGAGAATCCAAGATAACAAAGTGTGGAGCTGGATGAACACAGCAGGCCAAGCAGCATCTCAGGAGCACAAAAGCTGACGTTTCGGGCCTTGACCCTTCATCAGAGATGGGGATGGGGAGAGGGTTCTGAAATAAATAGGGAGAGAGGGGGAGGCCAACTAACTCCCACAGCTACCTAGAATACACCTCCTCCCACCCACTCCCTGCAAAAATTCCATCCCCTATTCCCAATTCCTTCGCCTCGCCGCATCCGCTCCCAGGATGGAGCATTCCACTCCCGCAAATCCCAGGTGGCCGCAGTTCTTCAAGGACTGCAACATCCCCCTCGCAGTGGTCGAGAACACCCTTGACCATGTCGCCCGCATTTCCCACAACACATCCCTCACACTCCGCCCCCGCAATAACCGCCCTAAGAGAATCCCCCTCGTCCTCACATACCACCCCACCAACATCCGGATACTACGCATCATCCTCCGACACTACCGCTATCTACAATCCACCCTTGTCTGCCTTCCGGAGAGACCACTCTCTCCGTGACTCCTTTGTCCACTCCACACTCCCCTCCAACCCCACCACACCCGGCACCTTCCCCTGCAACCACAGGAAGTGCTACACTTGCCCTGACACCGCCTCCCTCACCCCCATCCCAGGCCCCAAGATGACTTTCCATATTGAGCAGATGTTCACCTGCACATCTGCCAAGGTAGTATACTGCATCCACTGTAACCGATGTGGCTTCCTCTACATTGGAGAAACCAAGCGGAGGCTTGGGGACCGCTTTGCAGAACACCTCCGCTCGGTTCGCAATAAACAACTGCACCTCCCAGTCGCGAACCATTTTAATTCCCCTGCCCATTCCTTACACGACATGTCCATCATGGGCATCCTGCAGTGCCACAATGATGCCACCCGAAGGTTGCAGGAACAGCAACTCATATTCCACTTGGGAACCCTGCAGCCCAATGGTATCAATGTGGGCATCACAAGCTTCAAAATCCCCCCCTCCCCCACTGTATCCCAAAACCAGCCCTGCTCGTCCCCTCCCCCCATTGCATCTCAAAACCAGACCAGCTTTTCCCCTCCCCCCACTGTATCACAAAACCAGCCCAACTCCTCCCCGCCTCCCTAACCTGTTCTTCCTCTCACTTATCCCCTCCTCTCACCTCCAGCCGCACCGCCATTTCCCACCTACCAACCTCATCCCGCCTCCTTGACCTGTCCGTCCTCCCCGGACTGACCTATCCCCTCCCTACCTCCCCACCTATACTCTCCTCTCCACCTATCTTCTCTTCTATTCATCTTTGGTCCACCTCCCCCTCTCTCCCTATTTATTTCAGAACCCTCTCCCCATTCGCCTTTTCTGATGAAGGGTCTAGGCCCAAAACGTCAGCTTTTGTGCTCCTGAGATGCTGCTTGGCTGCTGTGTTCATCCAGCATCTTCTTCTCCCATGTCTGGGAGCAACATTCAACAATGCAGGCAAATACAAATGTGATAATCACATCTTAATAGGTCATTTGGCCCTAAATTGTATGCAATTATGAGCCTGTGCCCTGCTTCAAGCAAAATCAGTGACCATCAAAAACAATGGTCAATCCAAAGATCAGAACAGGCAGATAATAAGCAGCAAGCCAGCACTTCCATCTGACAAACTTAATCCTATTCTTCATTACAGGAGCAAAAAGAGCGTGAGGCACACAAACCTAATTCTAATTAAGTTCTCATTTCAAACATGATGCTAAAGCACTGGAGAATTTCAAACTAAGCAAAACCAAATAATTTTAAAAGCTTTGTTTTAAGGATTAAATAGCCTCCGTTTGGTTTCTCCAGTGTAGAGGAAGCCACATCAGGTACAGTGGGTGCAGTATACTACATTGGCAGATGTGCAGGTAAAGAATCCCCCTTGTCCTCACATACCACCCCACTAACATCCGGATACTATGCATCATCCTCCGACACTTCCGCTATCTATAATCCGACCCCACCACCCAAGACATTTTTCCATCCCCATCCTTGTCTGCCTTCCGGAGAGACCACACTCTCCGTGACTCCCTTATTCGCTCCACATTCCCCTCCAACCCCACCACACCCGGCACCTTCCCCTGCAACCACAGGAAGTGCTACACTTGCCCCCATACCTCCTCCCTCTCTCCCATCCCAGGCCCCAAGATGACTTTCCATATTAAGCAGCCACCCGAAGGTTGCAGGAACAGCAACTCATATTCCGCTTGGGAACCCTGCGGCCCAATGGTATCAATGTGGACTTCGCAAGCTTCAAAATCTCTCCCTCTCCCACTGCATCCCAAAACCAGCCAAGCTCTTCCCCTCCCCCCACTGCATCCCAAAACCAGCCCAGCTCATCCCCGCCTCCCTAACCTGTTCTTCCTCTCATCTATCCCCTCCTACCACCTCAAGCCGCTCCTCCATTTCCCACCTACCAACCTCATCCCGCCTCCCTGACCTGTCCGTCCTCCCTGGACTGACCTACCCCCTCCCTACCTCCCCACCTATACTCTCCTCTCCACCCATCTTCTCCTCTAACCATCTTCGGTCTGCCTCCCCCTCTCTCCCTATTTATTCCAGAACCCTCACCCCATCCCCCTCTCTGATGAAGGGTTTAGGCCTGAAATGTCAGCTTTTGTGCTCCTGAGATGCTGCTTGGCCTGCTGTGTTCATCCAGCCTCACATTTTATTATCTTGGATTCTCCAGCATCTGCAGTTCCCATTGTCTCTGAGCTGGAATATTATGTACAGTTTTGGTCATCTCAACCGAGGAAAAATATATTGACATTGGAGACAGCCAAGAGGAAGTTCACTGGCCTGATACCAGGTAAGGGAGGGGCTGTGTTATGAGGAGAGGTTGAGTAGATTAGACCTGTGGATATTGAAATAAAGAAGTAGGTGAGGTGAATTTACTAAAACTGCAGTTCTTAGTGCACTTGATAGTGTAGATGTGGAATGCTATTTCCCCTTGTGGGAGAGTAGAGGAACAGAGGGCATAATCTCAGAATAAGATGTTTCATATTTAACACAGAGAGGAGCGAGTTCTCCCCTCAGAGGGTTGTGAATTATGTGCAAGTGCAGAGGTATGTTAAGGCTGGTCACTACGTATATTCAAGGCTGAGATAGACTGATTTTCAAATCAGTAAGAATCAAGTGTTACGGGAAAAAGGAAAGTGAGGATTATCATATCAGTCATGATCTAGCTGAATTGTGGAACAGACTTGAAGAGCAGAGAGGTCTATTTTTATTCCGCATGTTTATGACTATTTCAGAAACCCACTCACTGTCCTTCATTTAAAGAAGAAGGAGATAAACTGTTAACCAAGTCAATGCCTTACAGTGTGCCAAATAACAGTTGTGAGAGTATAGGAGGCAAAAGCAAAAAGCATAGAGACTTGGCAATGATAAAGATATAGAATCCACAAGCGTGGCTAAGTTCAAAGTTCCAAAGTCCTCTTTTAAGAAGCATATTCTTTTCTAAGCTTATCTCATAAAGTTATGATTTTGTAAAAACGACAATTACTGCACTTGCACATGGCATCATTACCTGTCATATTCAATGTTGTTCAGATTGTGTTTTCTGCTGGTATTTGGAAGCAGATTCAAAGCTGTCAGTAAAATTCAACTCACAACTTAATAAGAATTATCTAATGTCAGAAATGTACTTATAAATGAAACCTTCAGGTATCTTCCTCCCATCAAAGAATGTGAGTGGTTTTGTCAGCCTCCTGGATATCCCTGGCACAGGGGGGAAAAGTCGCAGAGACTCCTTAACGCACATTGTAATGTAAGGCATCTTACTGAGCAACTCCCTGTGAAGGAACAGAAGGCTGTGACTTAGCAAAACAAGGGTGAATGTATGTGCAAATACTAAAGAACAGACGGCTAAAAATCTGTGAGCATTAGATAAGATTACAACAACAGCCCCCACCCTACCACCTCCCCCCCCCCCCACCCCCGCAACTGCAGGACCCAAAGTCTGATCCAGAGTTGAACCGCAGGCCCCATTAACTGACTAAGCTGCTGAACACCGTTTGTCCACTTGAAAAAGAACAAACTCTGAGTCACTTGCAATCAGCATACTGTGGAATCAGGAAAGCATTCCTGCTTTTGCAATTTGACCCCTAAGTAGAGTTGGCTCAGCTCCTATTTAACTCTACCATGAATTCCAGCCATGTGCCTCAAAACTGATAATAATCCCCTTTTAACAGACTTGTGATACTGTACTTAGCTTCAAGTTTCTAAATATGTCTGGTAAATTCTGCAAGAAACTCCATTCCTGACCTGTAACTGGAAAGGAATTCTGGTAGGGAAACTGCAAGATTAGTGTCATCTCCCACCCATTCCCCCATCTCAACAGATCTCAGCACAGCCATAGCCTCTGTATCATTGACATGCATCCCATCAGACATCCCACTAACAGTAATTGGTTGAGAGGAATGGATTTTCAGGCAACAGTACGTTGCTGGCCAGCACCAAAGACTAACTCAGGTAAGTCACAGTGAGGGATCTTTTCAACAATGTCTCTGGAGGAAGAGAATGGGGTTCTTGGTGGCTCTGGGACCGTGAAGTCTATTGAAATTCTGGACTACAATATTCCTCTTCCACATCTCTTCAGCTGGCAGAAAAGCCACAAGAACTTCCCCAGATAAAATAATCAGATCTTGATCTGGGGAAGGTAGTCCTGGAAGTGCTAAGGACAGGGAGGGTGTCTTTAGAAGCTGTTTGCTGGGTTTCCTGCCATTGCTTTGGGCCAGACTGACAGAGTACTGATGAGGAGTCTGACAGTAAACAGTCATGGCTAGAGATCATTGGAGATTTTCCGAGGCAAATAGAAAATGTTGTGAGTTGCTGGTCAGTCAGAGAGTTGCGATGATAGTCCTGGAGATGGAGAATGAGGGGAGATTGCAGCTCTGTGAAGCGTGGGGTGGCTGATCTCAGCAGAGGATTTTCTTGAAAGTCCATGAGGAAGTGATCCTGCTCCTTCCAGATCACAAGCAGTGAATTCAAATGGCTGCCAAGATCTGTGGAACAGAATTACATCCACGTACTATAATCTTTGTTAATTTGGACATCCTCAAACACACTGTGGTGGAAGTAGAAGTGGGATCGTTCACATGGCTTTTTGTACATACGTTAACTTAAACCCAATATGGTACATGGGGGGAGTGGTTCAAAGTGACTCTCCTTGGAAGTCATTCAATTTAATTTAATTTAATCAAACAGCTATAAAGTCAGAAAAGAATGAAGCCAGATGAACTACCCTGCATTAGGTCTGGCATTGGGAATTACCAGCAAATTCAACCTTGCAAAGTCTCCCTTACTTATGTCTTAGGGCTTGTGCCAAAGTTAGGAGAGCTGTCCTACAGAATGGTCTATCAACAGCCTGACATTTTCCTCACTGTACCATTACTAACAAGCTCGGGGTTCAACTCTTGTTCAAAGAAGAAAGCAGGAGAGCCTGCCAGAAGCAGGTAAAGCAAAAAGTGAGCTATCAACTTGATGAAGCTCTAACACAGGGCTACCTGCAAGCCAAACCACAGAAGCAAACAGTATTGGAGTTACTCCAACCTACAACCAATGGTTCAGTTTGTAGTTTTGCTACATTCATTTCTAAATGGCAGTGGAAAATTAAACAACTCAAAGGAAAGAGTTTCATAAATATTCTCTTTCTTGATAATGGAAAAAGTACTGAAGATTTGTGCTCCAGAATTAGTTGTGCCTCTAGCCAATTCATTGCAATACAGTTACAACAATGGCAACCACCCAGGAATGTTGCAAAGCACATTCCAGGACAAATGCAACATGGCCCCATCAGTCTTTGGTCAACTGTCAACAAGGTGATAGAAGCAGTTGATGACACTGTTTTCAAATGCTACTTACTCAGCACTAACCTGGTAATTGATGCTCAATTTAGGTTCCACCAGAGCCATATGACTCCTGATCCCATTAAGGGCTTTGTTAACTCAACAGGTGAGATGAGATAGAGTTCCTTTGGCATCAAGGAAGCATTATCCAAATATGGCATCAATTAGCCGCAGCAAAGGAAATGAAGATCAGGGGAAATTCTTCATTGTTAGGGCCATAGCTGACACAAAGGAAGATGGTGTGGCTGTTGGAGATCAATCATCTCGGCTGCAGGATATCTCTGCAGGAGCTCCTCAGAGAAGTGTCCTTGGCTCAATCATCTTCAGCTGCCTCACAATGACATTCCCTCCATCATAAAGTCAGAAGTGGAGATGTTCATTAATGATTGGATAATGTTCAGCACCATTTGGAACGACTCAGTCAGTGATGTAGCACTTGTTCATATGCAGCATGACCCAGATGACACCCAGGCTCGGGCTGAAAGTGGCAAGTAACATTTGTGCTACACAATGCTGGACAACGGTCATTTCTAAAACAAAACATTGCCATCTCCCCATGACATTCACTCCTGAAATCCCACTGGCACCATTCTGGGACTTAGCATTGAGTAGAAATTAAACTGGAGCAGCATTTAAATACTTTAACTGCAAGCACACGTAAGAAGCTTGGAACTCTTCATTCCCCCAAGGTGCATCAACCCATCTACAAGTCAGAAGTCAGTACTGTGGTGGAATACTCTACACTTTTTTGGATGAAGGCAACTCCAACAATACGTGTGATGATCAATACCATCCAGGAGAAAGGAGTCCATGTGATTGTCCATGTGACCTTAAATAATCATTCCCACAACCACTGGTGTATAGCAGCAAATATGTATACCATCTACATGATCAACTGGAGCAATTCACCAATGCTCATTCAACAAAAACTTCTAAACCCCTGATCTCCAACAACTTGAATATCAAAGTAAGCAGATAAATGGGATCACCACCATCTGAAAGTTTCCCTCCAAGGCACACACAATGATTTCAAACTATGTTGCCATTTATTTTTCATTCTTGCTGGTTAAAATTGTGGAACTCTCTTCCTAACAGCACTGTGGGTGTACCTGCAGTGGTTCAAGGAGGCAGCTGTCAGCATTGTCACCTCAAGGGCAATTTAGGGATGGTCAATATACACTGACCTAGTCAGTAATCCTCACATCGCATTTATGAATAAGGGAAGCAAATTTGCATGCAATGAGCTTGTATAAATAGTAAAGTGATCAGGTCCTGACAACCCAAGATATCAAAGTGTGGGGCTGGATGAACACAGCAGGCCAAGCAGTATCTCAGGAGCACAAAAGCTGACGTTTCGGGCCTAGACCCTTGAAGGGTCTAGGCCCGAAACGTCAGCTTTTGTGCTCCTGAGATACTGCTTGGCCTGCTGTGTTCATCCAGCTCCACACTTTGATATCTTGGATTCTCCAGCATCTGCAGTTCCCATTATCTCCGATACAATTGGTCCTGACAACCCATTGTTCTGGCAGTAATCTTTCAGTGACAAATAATAATATCAGGTCACAATGGACAGATTTCCTACTCTTTAAAATTAATATAATTAACCTATGAAAGCTGACGAGGCTTTGGTTTCATTTGAAAAACTGCACCAGTTGTATTTATCATTGAAAAATAGAACAAAATCAAGTCAGAAAAGTGAAAACAGTTGATCAGTGGTGCAACTGGTTTCGGCAGCACAGACAGCTACAAAATTGCTGAGTGTTAAAGCAGCAATAGTTATGTAGTCTGTGTTTTGCAGGTGAGAAGTGTTAGTACTGAATACCAGAAATTGATCTGGAGCCAAATCCATCCACAGCAGCAGTTTACTGGCCAAGAAAAATTCTGCAGAATCATTCTGACGCAAAGACTTCCAAGCCTGATTAATTGCAGTGGATTCTGTATCATGTTACAACAAATAAAAGCATGATTGGATTAAAACTCACCACTCTATTTGTTCATGACCCTCCAGAAGCTCCTGGATTTCTTCCCTACACTTTTGTTGGTGTTCTGGATATTGGGCCAGGCAGTACAAGAGCCAGGAGATTCCAGCTGCTGTGGTGTCATGGCCTTCAAACATAAACGTATCCACCTCCGCTCGAATTTCTTCATCTGATAATCCTTTTCCATCTTCATCCTGCAAGACAACATTAAGCACCCTTTGGTAGAACCTCAACCTTGATGTACATTTAGGATTTTTCAAAAGATGGAGCAAAAATAAACCTCCTTAAACACCACTGAAGTTCCACTGGCTATAATACTACACAAGCTCATTCTGGACTTTACTCAATGTGGCTAACTGTCTCTGCTGTCAGTTGCTGCCAAATTGTAAACACAGTCAGAAGATTTCATTCTGAATGTTTTTTGACCACAATTATGATTTTTCCAGAAATAGTGAACTAGGAATTGTAACCAGCTCTGTTTACAACATGCAGAAATCATCTCCCTTTTGTTTTTAAGCAATAGCCAACATAGACTTTGAGTGGGAAAGGGTGCAGAAGAAATTACACCCAACAACTTGATAAGGAAGCCAAAGGTTACAGGGGGCAGGCAGAATCAAATTAGTCATGTTTTTATTTGATAGCAGAACAATCTCAAAGGTGTGAATGGTCTATTCTTGGTCCTATTTTTTAATGATATTATATAAACATGTGATTGGAGTTGTTGTAAAGAAACTGAGTACATTCTAACACATTTGGTGAAAACTGCAAAGAGATCATATGCTTGCAAGAATTGGAGAAAAGACAGAAATGTGCAATTGAGGATTTCATTAAGTAGTAGAGCAGACTCAATGGGCTAAATGGTCTACATCTTCTCTTACGTCTTATGTCTACAGCTGAGAGTAAGTTTGGCTCACTCAGTCGAATAAACAATAGGGAGGAATTTTTGGAGGCTCTGAGCATAATATTCCAACCCTCCTTAGACAGGTGGCCGGTGCCAGAGGGAAAGAGAATTGTAAATGTTAGATATTGTTCTAAAAACGGTCTAAGGTAAATCCAGTAACCACTGGTCAATTGTTTAAATCTTATTTATGGAAAAGCTTCTCAGTTCTGAAGGAAAGTCACAAAGGTCTTGAAATGCTGATTTTGTTTCTCTCTCTACAGATGCTTTCTGATCTGCTGGGTTTCTCCTGTATTTCTCTAGATGCAAAGATCGCTGAGTGGTAGGAAACAATGTCATGTTGAACAGTTGTCTTTTGGGTTGCAGAAAATATTATGGGGAATATATATTATTCAGATGGCTCTCTATCAGACCAAGTCTTGATTTGTACTAATCCAGACTCATGTGTACAGGCGACATTTCAAACTTTGTAGGGAACAAAAATATTTGCACGCGTTGTGAATTGTGAGGAGGGAAGCATTCAACTTCAAAATGACACACTGCAGATGTAAATTCATGCAAAGAATTTTGAAGTTATGTGTCATTGTAGGAAGAATGACACGAGATAATACAAAATATTGAAAGAAGTCTAAAGAAGCAGAGAACTGGTAGATATAAATGAACAGTTGATTGAAGATGTCAGGCAAGTTTAAGATACCGGTTATTGAGACATAAATGAGGTATCCTGAGCTTCATAAATCATGACATTGAATGAAAATGTAAGGAAGTTATGGTGAACTTTAGAAAACACTTGTTCAACATGAATTATAGTATTGTGTTCAACTCTGGGTGTTAGGTCAAAAATAAAAGAAAAACTGGGAGGAATCATTTTAAATAAGAATACTACTGTCATTTCGGAAGTTTATAACAGCCACTTCACATTCCTCGCCAGACGTAAACATTTCCCTCATATTGACTGTCTTATTCTCTCATTCCCTTTATAAGTTTTTGGGCTGCCCATTGTTCTTAATTAACGTAAAATGCCATTGATTTTAGTTGACAAAAAAATGGCTGAAGAAGATAGTTAGCTGAAGCAGTTGTTTACACAGTCCGAATTGTGGCCTTCATACACATAGCAACCAGATAAAATACAGAGCATTGCGTTAAAAATCACATAATGGGATCTTATTAAGAAGTAAAAATGTAGCCACTGCTTGCACCGAGACATTTTGATAAGGGGCATCCTTGAAAAGCACAGAGAGAAGCCCCTCTTGCAATCTAATTCAAAGTTTGCTATTTAATAAGGGATAGAATGCGAAAAGATTGACTAACATTACATACATGTACATATATAAATAAGAGTTTCAAATGTAACAGACATTACTGGAGTTAATTGAATTCCTATGCACAGACAATAGGAAGAAGCAACCAGCCTGTTGGCAGAGAGGATTGAATAACAGGTGTGGAAGTCAGCGGTATTGGAATGTTCTTGAATAGGATGCATTGTGAAAAACCCAAGGATAGGTGATAAGGATGTCTGGTAAACATCATGAGGGTTATGGGGGGATGGGTCTGGGTGAGATGCTCCAAAGGCGGTGGGACTTGTTGGGCTGAAGGGCCTGTTTCCACACTGTAGGGAATCTAATCTAATCTAATCTAATCCTGGCAATACCGATAACTGTCCCTCAACTGATAATGCAGTAGCATCATTAACATGATTGGATGAGTATAAAATCAATCAACAACATGATTGGTTTACAATTGGTTTGTGAGGTGATAAACAAATATATAAAAATTTAGCAATAACAAGGTGTGGAGCTGGATGAACACAGCAGGCCAGGCAGCATCAGAGGAGCAGGAAAGATGATGTTTCGGGTGTGGACACTTCTTCAGAAATTTCTGAAGAAGGGTCCAGACCTGAAATATCAGCCTTCCTGCTCGTCTGTTGCTGCTTATCCTGCTGTGTTCATCCAGCAGTACACCTTGTTATCTCAGATCCTCCAGCATCGGCAGTTCCTACTCTCTCTGTATAAAAGTTTATGTCTTTCCTTTATTCTGGGACCTCAGAGGTTTTCTTCCCACTGGTGTAACATCAATAAACACTTTGTTACTGCAAGTGGACTGATTTATTTAGTCATTCTGCCCCAACACTAGGCATCACAATTTAGGCAGGTTCTAAAGACTTTGGAGAGGGTGCAGAAAAGAATTACAGTGATGGTTCCAGAAGATGAGAGATTTCATTAATGAAGAAATGGCATAGCTGCAACTATTCTTTTAAAATAAAAAAAAGGAAATTTGATTGTGGACTGAGTTGAGAAAACAACAAGGATTTCTGGAGTCTTACTAAATGTTTTGAAAGCAATTAACCTTCCCAGGAGTTGATGCGTACTTAGGGGTAAACTAGAGCCAAGGGTGTGTGTACAGATGGATCAGTGGTTGGTATAAGTAGCTGATTAATCAGTGGATTGGTGATCATAATCAATAGATAAGACTTCCTACTTCCCAACAACAATGCGATTGATTTTCAGGTTGCTACAATTTTGGCTTGAATTAAAAGATTAAAAGTGTACATTTAAGAGATAACAAAGTGTGGAGCTGGATGAATAAAGCAGGCCAAGCAGCATCTTAGGAGCACAAAAGCTGACGTTTTGGGACTCGACCCTTCATCAGAAAAGGGTCTATGTACATTATATCAACCACATTCCCTGCATCAATCCTTTCTAGCATCACTTCAAAAATTTCAGCAAGTTAGCTAAACATGATTTCGCTGTTAGAAATCCATGCCAAATGAATTTGAGAACTCTTCCAAATAAACCCACCTTTTTCCTTGTAACTACTAATTCTATCCAAAATCATTTCGAAGCTGCTCCATCACTGAAGTTAAACAGGCTAGTTTTATACTTACATCCTTTTGTGAAGAAGGCTATGATGATTGCAATTTTCCCATCTTGTGGCACTTTACCAAGCCTAGGGAAGGCTGAAATATTGTGTCTAGGGACCCTGCACTCTTCTGCCATTCAAAATCCTTAGATGGATCTCATCTGGTCCTGGTGTCTTGTCAACTTTAAGTAGCTACAGTCTATCCAACACTTCTGTTCTGTCAATTCTGGGCCCTTCCTTTGACTAATTTTCCTCCTCTGTCACCATGGACTAGGTAGCACCTCTCTTTCTTCATTAAAAACCAATGCAAACTATTAAATTAACACATCAGCCACATGCCTCCATGTATACATCCATTTTTTGTTCCTAATAAGGCCTACTCCTGCTACATTTAGCACCCTTTTACTATTCATATGCTCATAGAAGACTTTAGCACAACTCTTTATATTGGCTACCAGTTTTTTTCTCATAATTCCTCTTTGCTTCTCTTATTTGCTTTACACCTCTCCTCCAAACCTGCAATATTCCTCTTGGTTCTCAAATTCATTTTTTGCCTGAGACTTATCATAAGCATATTTTTTCCTTCTTTTCCTTAATTTCTACTTCCTTTACCACCCTGGGGGCTCTGGATTTGTTTACGCTACTTTTTCAATTTGAGTGAATACACCTTAGCTGAACCAGCTCTTCTTTGAAGCTGATCTATTGTTCTGTTTATGACTTTCTTGCCAGCTTCCTGTTCTGGTCAATGCTATCCAGCTGTCTTCTTGCCCCATTGACATCTGCTTTGCGCCGTTTTTCTCACTCTGGATTGTAGCATGCCATTTCCCACCATCATCCTAAATCTTACAATACAATGAACACTGTCTCCCAAATGTTCGTTGGCTGATATTCAATAAACTCGGCCTACAATATTCCCAAGAACTAATGCAGTACTTTGTGGATGCATTATTTGAAGGGCTGAGTGCTGGTTCTTTTTATGGTTTCTGTCAGCCCATTTTGAATAAACAAGCTGATGCTAAAAATTGATTGCCCTGGTCTGACTATATGTGAACTCTTGTTTCTTTCTGGGAGTTTCTTTGGTTACTGTTTAGAGGCAGCTGCAAGCCCAGGAGAGATGGTGAGCTACCAGCCACTAACCTCTGCTGAAGATCAAAGTCTCACTTCAAACTACAAATTTGTTCACTGTGCCGCTCTGAAACATGTCTCCAAGTACAGTGAACCCAGTTTCAAATTGGATCATGTGCTAGGACACAAAAAAATGCATGATGCTGGTCTGAGGCAGTGGAAGACTATCTCTGAGACTGGATCAGTGGACTGGATCGTATTCATGCACCCAGCAGGTGACCTAGGCAAGTCTGCCAGCACCGTCACAGATTCTTGGAAGACTGTTATACCAAAGAAGTCAATCCAAGTGTTCTCCAACTGAAAACCTTGGATGAACCAGGAAGTCCACTCCCTCCTGAAGACCAGACATGCAGCATTCAAGTCGGATGATCCAGATTTACACAGAAAATCCAGATATGACCTCCACAAGGCCATCAGGGATGCCAAGACGCAGTACTGGACCAAATTAGGGGCCCAAATCAACCATACAGACTCCTGTCGGCAGTGGAAAGGCCTGAATAAGGTTATGGAATACAGAATGAAGCAGAGCAAGACAGTGGACAAAGACACATCCTTCCTCAACGTGCTCAATGCTTTCTATGACAGTGGTGCAGTCTCACCTGCCCCAACAGCCCTGGGCACACCCATTCCCTCGGGCACTGCTGCAGACGTCAGATCGGTTTTCCTGGGAGTCAACCCAAGGAAAACGGCGGGCCCGGACAGTGACCCCAGCTAACCACTCAGATCCTGTGTGGACTAAATAGTGGAGGTATTTGCCGACATCTTCACCCTCTCCCTCCCACAAGCCAAAGTCCCTGCCTGCTTCAAGAAGACCACCATCATCCCGTACCGAAGAAAACACGTGCAATATGCTTTAATGAGTACCGCCCAGTGGCTCTGGCTTCAATAATCATTAAGTACTTTGAGTGGCTGGCCCTGTCACTTCAACTCCAGTTTCCCAGCCTGCCTCGATCCTTTACAGTTTGCCTACCAACGTAACAGGTCCACAGAGAATGCCATATCCCTAGCCCTGCACTCATCCCTGGAACACCTGGATAACAAGGATATCTACGTCACACTCCTGCACATCGACTACATCTCCACCTTCAACACCATTATTTCCTTCAGACTTATAACTCTGTGACTCTGGTCTCAGCACAAACCTCTGCAACTGGATCCTCAGCTTTCTGACCCACAGACTGCAATCAGTGAATATAGGTAACTGCACCTCCTCCACAATAACACTCAACACTGGAGCCCTCCAAGGATGCATTCTCAGCCTCTGACTGGACTCCTTATATACGCACGACTGTGTTGCCAAATTCCAAATGAACACCATATACAGGTTCACTTACAACACCACCATCGGGGGATGGATACCTAACAATGATGAATCAAAATACAAAAGAGAGATAGAGGGCTTGGTGACAGGGTGCAAAGAGAACAACCTCTCTTTCAATTTCAGCAAAACTAAAAAACTAATCATTGACTTCAGAAAGATAGGAGGAGAACACGCTCCCATCTACATCAATGGAACTGAGGTTGAGAGGATGGACAGCATCAGTTTCCTCAGAGTGGCAATAATGGGCAACCTGTCCTGGCCTTCCCACATGGATACAATGGTAAAGAAGGCACAACAACCTCCTTTACCTTGAACAGCTCAGGAAATTTGGCACGTCCGCAAGACCCTTCACCAAAATTTATAGTTGCACCATTGAAAACATACTGTCGGGTCAATAATGGCCTGGTGTGGTAACTGCTCTGCAGTAAGAAGCTACAGAAGACGGTGTGCACAGCCCAGACCATTACGGAAGCCAACCTTCCATCCATGGATTCCATTTACATGGCCCATTGCTGCGGAAAGGCTGCCAACATCATCAAAGACCCATTATACCCCCGTAATACTCTCATACCACCTCTTCCATCAGGCAGGGGATACCAAAGCTTGAACACACGCACCAGCAGGTTCAAAAACAGCTTATTTCCTGCTGTTATTAGACTGACGAATAGACTCTCTACTTTCAAATAACACTGATCTTTCTAATATCGATCTTGCCTAGTACATGCCCTGTGCAATGTAAACCGTTTGCCTCAGTCCAAGGCTTTTTTTCACCCTATAATCTATGTGTGCTCACTTAGAATGATCTGCCTCTACGCTCGTAAACAAAGCTTTTCACTGTACTTAATGAAGAGTAATGTGACTATAAATCAATCCATCAATCAATTGGTTGGTAGGAGTACTTCTGAAATATCTTTCAGCATGACTGAAGAGAACAGTTGAAACTACTACATATTTCAAGACAAAACATACTTAAATCTAGTTAAAAACGCGTTTACAAAATGGCTAATTGTAACAAATAACCATTACCACACACAAACACTTACCCTTGCACAAAGCAGAATATCCAAGAAATCTAAATATCTCTTATTTTTGCTTTTTTCCAATTCCTTCTCATTTTTCAGCATTTCTTTCCTCTGGCGTATCACTTCGTCTATAAACAGAAAGTTTCACTTGGACTAAATGCATATATAAATTATTTCATTAGCAATTAGTCCTTTGGTATTACTGAACTTGAAGTATTTCCAAAAAAAAGTCACATTTTGCCAAAGCTTTACATCTTGCACACATTTGACAATTTGCAAGAAACAACAAAATAAAGGCAAGCAACAATTATGTCAAATGAGAGAAGTGTAATGAGGTTTTGCAGTGGAGAAAGCACCAGTTAAATGATGGTTGACAGATAACTGATAAGGTTCTTTATAATTGTAAGCCGTGCAGGTTGGCTCTGACTGGTCAAGGCATTACCCTGAGAAGTGAGCCAGGGAATGGCCGTCACCTATTTTGTTGAGTTGAAAATATGCAGTGCGTGCACATGTTCTTTCTGTCTGTAAAGAATAGGCAATCAAAGAGTTTGGGAAATTGGAGTTGATGTAAATCATTAGCCAGAATCTTACTGACTAGTGAGTAGCTCCACAGCACCACAAAGACTACCCCTGCTCATATTTCTTATGTTCTTACTAACATGTCAGCACCAAGCACTCTTATGTTAAGGACTGCAAAGTTGGAAGCAGAGAAAGTCACTTTACACAGATTACAGTAGAACTTTGATATGGAAGTAAAGCCTAACCCATTCATTACAATAATCAACCTCGAAATCTTCATCTCATGTGCACAATCTATTCAAACCTATTTTCATTCCTTTCAACCACCTGTTCTTAAATATTGACATTATTTCTGCCTCAAGCACTAATTTTGCTGTCTCACACCACTCTATGAATACATTTCTGACATTTAACCTTATATCTAGTTCACCTCCTTCTGGACTCTTCAGCTAAGGAAACAGTCTGTTTCTTTCCATGTTGAAAATCAATCAAGCTTTAATCACCTTAATACTATGGTTCCATTGAACAGAAGCTCCAATCTGTTCACAGTAGGCTGAAATTTATTTTTCATTGGCAGTGGCAGAGGGGAGGTCAGGTGGGGGTGGGTGGCGAGGGATGGTAAGGGTGGGTTAAGGGATGGAGGTCAGGGGGTGCGTAAGGGATTGAGGTGAATGGAAGGAAAGTTGAGGCAAATCTGCTTCAGTTGAACCCTTATCTGATTCTATCGTGTGCAGTCAATTTACTAAATGGCATTCTTCCAAAAGTGGAGATAATCCAATGGGAGTGCCAATGGTTTATTGCTCACAGCAGCGCCACATGGTGGCTATTAGTGGGACTGCACTCAGCCCAAATCAATGTCATAGGGCACCTCTCTGAGAGAAAGTGACTTATTGGCCATTAACAATTAGGGAGGGGAAAGATGTGTTGCTGAGATGTGGGGGAATATTTCTACAGGAGCAGCCCCTACTGCTGGGTACTGCCAAATATGGGTTACAGGATAACCAGTCAGAAAGGAAATCCCTCGATCCTCAGGGCACTGGACCTAATGTGGCAGAGAAGCATCAGCCTGCTCTTCCCAAAGCCTTCATCCCAGTCCCACTGTGATGAGCAAAATGTCAGCAGTGGAATGCGATCCTTAAATGGGTTTGGGCTCTGGGCTCAATAGTTGTCCTGGCTTTCTCCTGCAGAGTAATGATGTTCAGATGGCAATGGATATATCTCTCCCAAATTCCTTCCCAAATCTATGGCCTTACTCCTCACAAACTGCACCTTAAACTCTGTCCTATCATCCAAGATGCAGCAGCACCCTGGTTGAACTTTGAATTTACTTAGATCCAACATCTTCCATCTGGATTTTCTGTACCACTAGTTATAAAACCAACATTCCATATCTCCTTGTGAATCTGAAAGACAAATCCTTTTGTTTATCCACCTCACTCACAGATCATCCATGCAATTTGCTGAGAATGAAAACAATCATGAGAATTGTTTACATTTAAAACCAATACTTAACATCATACCAAATTGGATAAACTTCACAATGAACCTAACTGAATTGATCATTGTTCATCTGTGCCGCTTTCCTCACACTTACCAGTGTGGTGGTGTGCCAAGCTGCAGGCTTTCCGAAAACGATAGCCATGTGGACTCAGATAGTAAATTAGGTTACTGTGATATGGAAAGGTTCTAAACCTCTGATTGGAAAGGAAACAGAGTTCATACACAGCCTTGACATATGAACTGTCACTGAAAAATCAAGAGAGTCCATGAAATTTAGTTCATAATCATAGTTACATGTCATACAATTAAAATGTCACCAGTTAAAAGTTTATAGTGACTTCACATTTGATATTCATTAGCTTGTGAATAATGGTTGTACTGTGCAGTAATTTCAACAAGGATCAAAGTAATTAACCGGGAATTTACCTCCTGCTCTGATGGAGGCCCATCTCCAGGGTTTGGGGTGGGTTTGTTCCGGGAAGTGGGATAAGGAATACGATTTGACTCTTTAGGACATGGTCTCTGCCTTTGTCTATCAGTGATATCAGATTGGGGAATGAATGTTGCCACTGCCTCCTCGTTGGCTTGTACAAAATAATCTGTGACTGCTTGTATGGGTCACACAAGCGCAAGCCAGAATCCGGTCCTCTGCTGACTTCAGAATGTTGGATGCCTGTATAAACCTTTAGTATTCAAACAATACTAATTATCATCGGGAATAACTTGCATTTATAGAAGAAACTACTTGGAAGGATGCACTTCTCAGCTTTATTCCCTTCCCTGTCTGTCAGGAGAGTAGAGAATTGCCAGTTTGTTACTTTCCAACATTTTAAACTAGCAGATTTATTTGATTTAACTGTTACATTCAGTAGTAGGACTTCAAATTTGACAAGAAATTCACAGAAGAATTTACTTAATTACTCTTTTGTCACCAGACTTGGTCAATTATCAAAGGAACAACATTAAAAGACTATGATTTTGCATGAGGCTCTGAAGTTCAACTGTTAAAATTTTATCACAGAGCTTTTTTCTTTAATTTGGAGAAATCAGTCAAAACAAACTTGTACAAAGAGAACTTCAGTTTAAAAGCTTCATCTTGAATGTCGTGCCTATGATCACAGAAGTAAACAATGTTCTGGGATACAGAATGAAGCAGAGTAAGAAAGCTGACAAAGACACATCCCTCCCTGGCAAATCAATGCTTTCTGTGCTTGGTTTAAGCAGAATGTCCCAACAACCCCAGGCACACCCATTCCCTCTGACACCGCTGCAGACGTCAGAACGGTTTTCCTGGGAGTCAAGCCAAGAAAAGCGATGAGCCCGGATAGCATCCCTAGCCAAGCACTCAGATCCTGAGCAGACTAACTGGTGGAGCTGTTCATTGACATCTTCAACCTCTCCCTTCTACAAACCAAAGGCCCCACCTGCTTCAAGAAAACAAGCAACAACCCTGTACCCAAGAAAACACATGCAATGTGCCTTAATGACGACCAAGCAGTGGCTCTGACCTCAATAATTACGAAGTGCTTCGACAGGCTGGTCATAGCCCACATCAACTCCAGTCTCCCAGAATGCCTTGATCCCTTACAATTTACCTACCTGTGTAACAGGTCCACAGTGGACACCATATCGCTAGCCCTGTACTCATCTCCAGAACATGCGGACAACAAGGACACTCATATCAGACTCCTGCTCTTTGACTACATCTCCACCTTCAACACCATTATTCCCTCCAGACTGATTTTGAAACTCCATTACCTTGGTCTCAGCTCAATCCTCTGCAACTGGATCATCAGCTTTCTGACCCACAGACTGCATTCAGTGAATATAGGTAACTGCACCTCCTCCACAATAACACTCCACACTAGAACCTCCCAGGGATGCGTTCTCAGTGCCCTACTGTACCCCCTGCACACCCACAACTGTGTTAGCAAATTCTGAATGAACGCCATCTACAAGTTCACTTATGACACTAGTCGTGGGACGGATACCTAACAACAATGAGTCAAAACACAGAAGGGAAATAGGGGGCTTGGAGGCGTGGTGCAATGAAAACAACTTCTCTCTTAATGTCAGCAAAACTAAAGAACTAATAATTGACTTCAGAAAGAAAGGGGGCGAACATACCCCCATCTACATTGACAGAACTGCGGTTGAGTAGGTGGAGAGTGTCATGTTCCTCGGAGTGACGATAGCCGACAACCTGTGTGGGACTTCCCACAGAGATGTGATGTTCAAGAAGGCACAACAATACCTCTTCCTTCTCAAGCAGCTCAGGAAATTTGACGTGTCCATAATGACCCTCATCAACTTTTAAAGATGTACTACTGAAAGCATAATGACCAGGTGCGTAACGGCCTGGAATGCAACTGCTCTGCTCAGGACCATAAGAAACTACAGAAGATGGTATGGGCAGCCAATACCATCAGAGAAGCCAAGCTTCCATCCATGGACTCCATTTACACAGCTCAATGCTGCAGAAAGACTGCCAACGTCATCAATGATCCATTGCACCCCATTAATGATCTCCTACAACGTCTTCCACCAGGCTGACTTAGCACAAATACCAGCAGGTTCAGGAACAGCTTCTTCCTGGCCATTATTAGACTCTAGCCTACGCCCTGTGCAATGCAACCTGTATGCCTCTGTCTAAGTCTTTTTGATTTGCGCATCCTTGCTTACTATGATCTGCCTGTACTGCTCGTAAACAAAGCTTTTCATTGTACTTTGGTACGCATGATGGTACATCAATCAATCAATATATGTTTCCTTAAGTAGAGGATAAAAGTTGTTTACTATATCCCATGTGTGATCCAACCATTGCCTTTGTATAGTTTTAGCAAGACTTAGCTACTTTTGATACTCCATTCCCTTTGAAATAATGGTCACCATTTCATTTGCCCTCTTTATTAACTGCTGAAGTTGTACATGAGTTTTATGTGATTCATGTATGAGGGAAAACTAAATCTATCTGTGCTGCAGCATTCTGAAGTCTTTCTCCATATAAAAACTTTTGAGTTCCTCTGTTCATCTTGTGGAAGCTCATAAGTTTGCAAATTCCCACATTATAATCCACCTGCCAAGTTTTCTCGTCTATTCACTTAAATGGTTGACATCCCTCTGTAGATGCTGTGTCATCCTTACTATTTGTCTTCACAAATATTTTTGTGTCATCTGCAAACTTAGTGATAGTACATTCATTTCCCTCATCTAAGTTAATATTAACTGTAAATAACTGTGGCCCAGCACTGATCCCTGTGGCACTCCATTAGTTATAGTTACCATCTTGAAAATGCCTCATCCCTCATTATTCCAGCCTTATGTTCTATTGGTTAGCTCATCCTCTACCCATGCTAATATAATGTCTCCAACACCATGGGCTCTTACCTCATTAAGTTGCCCTATATCCAGCCTATTATCAATCCCTTTTGAAAATCCAGATATCGCCTGAGTCAGAAAGTGTGCAAAGCTTAGATAAGGGTAATTTTAAAGGAATGAGGGTGAAATGGCTTGAATTTACCAGAGAAGATAGTTAATTCATAAAATTCACATTATATCCATTGGATCCCCTTTATCCTGCTTGTTACCTCCTCAAAGAATTCTAATACATTTGTCAGGCATTATTTCCCCTTCATGAAGCCATTCTGACTCTGCTTGATTTATCTTGCACTTCTCAAATATCCTTTATAGTAGATTTGGTCGGGGGTGGGGGGGCTTGGAGCAGTGGTGTGGAGGTAGGGTGAGAGAAAAGAGGTGGCACGGTGGCTCAGTGGTTAGCACTGGTGCCTCACAGCACCAGGGACCCAGGTTTGATTCCACTCTTGGGTGACTGTGTGGAGATTGCACATAGTCCCTGTGTGCACATGGGTTTCCTCTGGGTGCTCTGGCTTCCTCCCACAGTGAAAAGATGTACAGGTTGGGTGGATAGACCATGCTAAATTGTCCATCGTGTCCAGGGATGCGTGGGTTGGCTATGGTGGTTATGGGGATAGGGTGTGGGTGGGATGCTCTTCAGATGGTCGGTGCAGACTCACTGGGCCAAATGGCCTGCTTTCACACTGTACGGATTCTAAGTTCTAAGATCTGAACTTTTTCTTAATTATAATTATAAGCTAACTGGCCAATAGGTAACTGTTTCCATTAAAAAGCCTATGTTCATTTTGTTCTTTCTCTTCTGTTTTTAATAAATTTAAAGAAGCACTTACTGTCCTTTTTTATATTACTTATTTGTTCACCCTTGAAGTTTATTTTCTCCCGTTTTGGGTCTCTTGTTGTTTTTAATACCTTTTTTCCCAAGATTCTAGTTTCCTACTAATCTTTTCCCAAATTGCATGTTTCTGTCTCAATTTGACACGATCCCGAACTTCCTTCGACATGAAGATAGGAACAATTGCAGATATTGGAGTCAGAGATAACACAGTGTCGAGCTGGAGGAACACAGCAGGCCAGGTGGCATCAGAAGAGCTGGAAAGTTGACATCGTGGTTTTGAACCTGAGACGTCAACTTTCCTGCTCCTCTGATGCTGTCTGGTGTGCTGTGTTCCTCCAACTCCACACTGTGTTACCTCTTATTTGGACATGATTAGTTTATCCCCTATTCATAATCATTCTTCCTGAGTAGAATTTATCACTGTTGTGAGTCATGAACTACTTTTTAAAATGTCTGCCATTGTTCATCTATTACTTTTTCTGATAGACGCATTTCCCAGTTAACTCCAGCCATTCTGCCCTCATTCCTTTATAATTACCCTTATATAAACTTCGCACCTGTTGTTTACTGACCCAACTTTCTCGCTCTCAAACATTAAATCTCACCCTGCTATAATTATTCTTCCTTAGAGGAACTATTAATCTAAGATAATCAATTAAACCTTCCTCATTAAACTTTCCAGATCCAAAATAGCCTGATCACTGGATGGATCCACAACATTTTGTTTTTAAAAAAATGCACTATAAATTCTTTCTCAGGCTACCTCTGCCAAGTGAATTTCCCAATCTACACGAAGATTAAAATCAGCTATCATTCTTGTTTTAAAAATGCCATTTTTTTCATGGCTTGATTATTTCCTGCTTTATTCTCTGTCGTGCAGTATAGCCACTGTTAGAGGGTGTATAGATCACTCCCAATAGTATCTTCTCCTTGTTATTTTTGACGCCCAACAATATGGATTCTATATCTTTCATTTCTACATTTATACATATTCCATCTCATACCAGCAAAATGATCTCCCTCACCCATTCCTTCCTGCCTGTCCTTTTGAAAAATCACATATCCCCCTGAAAATGTTGCTCCCAGCTTTGATCTCCTTGTTGTGATTTTTGGACAATGGCCAAATGACCATAACCATTAACCTGCATTTGTGTCATTAATTCATTTATTTTATTCTGAATGCAATGTGCCATTAATTTTACACATATATTAGCTTTTTCTTTCTTTGATCTTATTTGCTGCATTTTTAAAAATTTATACTCTCTCTCCCACCTGGCTACCATCACCTAACTAGTTACTTTGCAATGCTGCCAAATCATTTTGCTTTGTATACCTAGGTAAACCCTCTTCAAAACGCACCCCCTATTTTAAAAGTAACACTTAAAAATTGCAAAAGCATTCCAGATGCCAGAGTCACCCTGCGCCCCCACTGCTCCATTTCTGGCAGATTTAATTTTTTGTGGAAAGAGGAAAGTGTGTGATGCATGATTCACACTGGAGGGCAGCCAGAACACAGTACAGCAATTTAAACGCAGTGCTGAATTGTAGCAAATCTTTATTTTGGTTGGTTCCTGAACTTTAACCAGCGCTTAGAAAGACACAAGAGTAGATTTGATTATTCCTGAAGGACTGATAATGTGAATGCAATTGTCATGATGAGTTTTTATTTTAAATGCCCTGTTTTAAGCATAAAACAATTGGCTGCAGTTGACAATGAAAGTTTTAGTAAACGCCTCCTGCTGGACTGCTCTGATTGGCCGTGATTGAAAAAAAATTAGCATCTGATTGTACAGTTTTAATTGTGCTCTCTGTTGGCATTTTCTCAAGATTTACGACTTCATTACAAATATCTGATGGAGCTTCAAAGCTACATTATCTCATAAAAAGTTTCGGAGTTCAATATTTTGCCAATTGCTTAAAGAGACGATGAGGATTAGCTATGATGGCAGCAACTGAAAAGACGTTTCTCTGTTTAATGAGAGGTTAGCAACATGAGGAGATTTAAAAGCTTTGAAGGGATTTGATGAATTTTTTTTCACTTAGACCTGTGGTTAGGAGAGCTGTATTAGGTTGTTAGCTTTTTTTTTTCCCTCTTTCCCACATGATATTTGTCTATAGTGGAGACAAGGTCAGTGATTATGGAGGTGGCACGCAGAGTATAAGGGGCTATAAGGTCAGTGGTGTGTGGCATGGATTAGCATGGATGGTACTGGGGTCATGGGTGTGTCGTGAGTAGGGGCATCGTTAAGCATTCAACAGGGTGTGATGAGCTGCAGAGGGTGGGTGACAGATGACAGGATGCAAGTGGTGAGGCTTTCAGGGCTTCACACCATCTATGACAGCTTAGATGAAGTCCCATAGAACCAAGAGAGGACTCCAAGCAGCAACAACCCCCCTTCCCCACCCACCTTTGAAATACTTGTGCCTACCTAGCCACTGCCTACAGGTTCGGTCTACCCAGTTCTATCCCACCCTGAACCTCTGGGTGGAAAATCCCAGTTTTTGGAATACATACTATGGAGCTGAATTGGGCCGCAGTGGACAATACCCAGTCCTAGATATCTGGTTGAATTGAAGTTATATAAATGAGAGAATTATGAGAGACGGCAGACCCTTCTGAAATCAATGCAAATTGTCAGAAGAACATCTTCAGCAGTCACTTGGGACAGCTGAAAATTGATGTGATTCAATCTTGAGTTAGATGATTTTTCGGATCTCCTTGGCACACAGGACCTTGGTCAGTCAATAAGCATTGCTGCATCTAAACAGAGCAGTATTATAGTTTTCACAAAGACCTTTAACCAACAGATTACACAAAGGAAGAGAGAATTCAGTGGAGTCTATTCCTATGTCAAGCAGTATTAACTCAATCTTTTTAAAATTATACAGTTCTTCCTTGAAGCTTTTCCCTGGCTAGTGGTGGTCTGTAACTAGAAAGCTGGTAAGAAAATAAATCTTTTGTATTAAAAGCTTCCATCCCTATGAAAAGCCTCCCAACAATCTGCTCTAAAATTCTGAACATATTGACTGTAGTGCCAAATTCCACCAGATACTCAGTCAATCCCTAATAAAGAACAAAGAACAAAGAAAATTACAGCACAGGAACAGGCCTTTCGGGCCTCTAATCCTGCGCCGATCCAGATCCTCTATCTAAACCTGGGGCCTATTTTCCAAGGATCTGTATCCCTCTGCTCCCTGCCCATTCATGTACATGATTAGGTACATCTTAAATGACACTATCGTGCCAGCCTCTACCACCTCTGCTGGCACCGTGTTCCAGGCACCCAACACCCTCTGCGTAAAGAACTTTCCATGCATATCTCCCTTAAACTTTTCCCCTCTCAGCATGAAATCGTGATCCCTAGTAATTGAGTCCCCCACCTAGGGAAAAATCTTCAAGCTATCTACCCTGTCTGTATCTGTAGACCTCAATCAGTTCCCCCCTCAACCTCCGTCTTTCTAATGTAAATAATCCTAAACTACTCAGCCTCTCTTCACAGCTAGCGCCCTCTGTACCAGGCAACATCCTGGTGAACCCCCTCTGCATCCTCTCCAAAGCATCCACATCCTTTTGGTAATGTGGCGTCCAGAACCGTGCGCAGTTCTAACATACATAGTTCTAACGTACATTCTAACATACTGAAATAATCATCAGCATTTTAAGCAAAACACCACCACCATCCAACATTCTCAAAATGTCAATGTATCTTTTAAAAGGTTCTAAGATCCAGATGTGCATACATCTTCACCAAAAGTTCACCAATTCTTCCTTTACTTATGTACTATTTGTGTGCTAAATTTAATTGAAATCTGTCCACTGGTTTTGCAGATGTGTTGTTTACAGACAAACAAACAAGGGCCACTGCATTATCTGCACCTACCTTCAGCGGTGCAGGAAATGAAGCACTAATGAGATTTATAAACTAATTATTACTTTATATTGGTCTATGTTTAAATCATGGCAGCTCACAATGTTAAAAATTTTAAGATAATTGCCTCTTGTTAAATATTAATACAGGGCTGTCATTAGAGGGAGAATTTAATCAAATTTGTTACAAATAACATAATATTATGTGAAAGACAATATATGCAGGTAATGTGTTTATTTTAATTCATTATGAAAAAAGCTGCACTACAAACTACTTGTAACACTTTTCAAATGCTAACCTTTCAATCTGGCAGTTGCCACGGTAACTGAAGGCACATTTCAGAATACTATCTAATGTCATTAGGCTGATGTGTTGGTGGATCTCCAGCGTATGGTTTTCTTTTGTGCAAAGTTGCTCCCATTTATCCTGTACAGACAAAGAAATTCATTTTCAACTTATTTAAGAAACCCGTAGTGATCATTAAAGGGAATACTGATCAATTGAAAAAAATAAAATGCATTACTTCTCTTATTTGTCTTTTTTGTCTACTTTCTCTTTCTCCAGTCTCTTATTAAGTGCGGCGTTACATTTCCAGAACTCAGGATATTACAGGTGGGAAAATGCTTTATGCTGAAGTGAATTGGGTAAAGTTTCATGTTGGTCAGCTCCAGAAGTGATGTTGAAAGCAAGCAAAAAGCAATAAATGAAAACCCATTAACAAAATAATCAACTACATTAGTTGTATGACTGCAGTTTAAGCTATGACAAGCTCACATCCGGTCATATTTCTTGGAAACTAACATTCAACTGCTGAAAATCGAGACTCGGGGATTATGATGTGTGATGCAGCAACATTCGCTGATTGTATTAAAAGATATAGGGGCAGTTCTGAACAAACACGTGGACCATGTGAATGCTACAAACTTGCAGATGGGGCAGGAGTAAAACCATCCCTGTCTCTCTGAATGTCTGGAAAGTGTTGGGACGTGGGAGTTCTCCCCTTCCATCTAGTGTCAAAGAAAACTTGGAGCCTGAGATGAACATGGTGGATGCTGCAACCTGAAGAAGAGGATGAACTTCTTCCAAGATGCTCCGGGTACAGGAGGTTGGCTATGGTCCAGTACATGCCGCCTGTACCCAAGGCTGAGTTGGAGAAACCTGACACGCTGCAAAAAAAAAACCAGAATAGGCTCCAGGAAAAAGAACTGGCCTATCTCCTGGACTTAGAGGGGGAAGGATACAGTAATTGTAATGATGTCAGTCAGGGAATATGAATTCCCTGTTTGGGGCAGTTAATCTGGTCCAATCAGGGAATCCTGGCTGATAGACATAAACAGGAGTTTCAGAGTTTCTGTTCACTTTGAGAGCTGAGGAAACCAGACCACTATCAAGTACTAAGCACATGTACACAGAGGGGGATTTGGTAATGGATACCAGCCTCTGTGAAGTTATTTTAACATCAGCATTCTTATACAGCCTTCCCCTTTGAAGTCCTCATCTACGTCCTCTGTAATAAAACCTGTGGTTATGTTATCCTGAGTGATAATGGGAACTGCAGATGCTGGAGAATCCAAGATAATAAAATGTGAGGCTGGATGAACACAGCAGGCCCAGCAGCATCTCAGGAACACAAAAGCGGAGGCTTGGGGACCGCTTTGCAGAACACCTCCGCGCGGTGCGCAATAAACAACTGCACCTCCCAGTCACAAACCATTTCCACTCCCCCTCCCATTCTTTAGATGACATGTCCATCATGGGCCTCCTGCAGTGCCACAATGATGCAACCCGAAGGTTGCAGGAACAGCAACTCATATTCCGCTTGGGAACCCTGCAGCCCAATGGTATCAATGTGGACTTCACCAGTTTCAAAATCTCCCCTTCCCCCACCGCATCCCAAAACCAGCCCAGTTCGTCCCCTCCCCCCACTGCACCACACAACCAGCCCAGCTCTTCCCCTCCACCCACTGCATCCCAAAACTAGTCCAACCTGTCTCTGCCTCCCTAACCTGTTCTTCCTCTCACCCATCCCTTCCTCCCACCCCAAGCCGCACCTCCATCTCCTACCTACTAACCTCATCCCACATCCTTGACCTGTCCGTCTTCCCTGGACTGACCTATCCCCTCCCTACCTCCCCACCTATACTCTCCTCTCCACCTATATTCTTTTCTCTCCATCTTCGGTCCGCCTCCCCCTCTCTCCCTATTTATTCCAGAACCCTCACCCCATCCAATCCCTCACCCCATCCCCCTCTCTGATGAAGGGTCTAGGCCCGAAACGTCAGCTTTTGTGTTCCTGAGATGCTACTGGGCCTGCTGTGTTCATCCAGCCTCACATTTTGTTTTGTTATCCTGGCTCCCTGTTCAATGCCTAGTCACGTGCACATGCGAACTCTACTATTATTGAAATAAATTGTCCCAGTATTTGAACGGGTGGTGGAGTGTGTAATCAAATTGATTGTGTGAATGAGGATGCACTTTCTTCTTGCTGTTCTTCTGCTCCTTGCTCAGAATGTACTTTGTATCTAACAAGGAAAAGGCAAAAGGATAAAGTTTTGGCTGGAGCTGGTGAAGGAGAGGAAAGGAAAGGAAAGACACATATACACAAAACACAATATAGCAGCTTGGAAATCAGAATGAAGTTTGAAATGAGGAGGAAGTGGGTTGACAGGGAGGATTAGCTACAAAGACATTTTGGTAATTTCAGTCCTGTTGTAGTCCATGGTCTCAACAATGGACATGCCACTAATGGTCCATTAGAGGTAAGACATATAGATATGCCAGCCCCCTCCGGTTTACTTCTGCTGATGTTGGGTCTGATTCACCTTGCCTTGTAAGTACATCAAACCTGTCAGTGAGGGTTGTGCAATCTATTTTGTTGATGTGGCTGGTACGGTTGAATAGCTGGGAGTGTATGCAAGCTGGCACATGCGGGTATGAGGCCTGTAAAAATGCTAAGTGTATGAGGCGTAAAACAAAGAATATAAATGCATTATAACTGCCGGTAGTTGAGAGACAGGACTCTGGTAATTTGAGCAATGGTTAAGGCCAGTGTTGCAGTTGGCAGATGTCTTCATTGAACTTGACCACTTGTATGATATCATTAAACTTCTTACGGTATGACAAACAGATTGTGAGTGTTTGACACCTAGCTCTCCACGCTATCAGCTCCAACTGCATTTAGAATCCATACAGTGTGGGAACAGGCCATTTGGCCCAAGAAGTCCACACCAACTCTCCAAAGAGCATCCCACCCTATCCGTGTAACCTTGCATTTCCCACCTAATTTACGCATCCCTGGGCACTATCGGCAATGTAGCATTGCCTATCCACCTCGTTTGAACATCTTTGGACTGTGGGAGAAAACCGATGTGGGACAAGGGGAGAATGTGCAAACTCCACACAGACTGGAACTGAACCTGGGTCCCTGGAGCTGTGAGGCAGCAGTGCTAACCACTGAGCCACCATGCTGCTCAATGTAGTCCCTTGTGGGTGGGCCTGTAAGTACGTGAACCTCTCCTATTTTCCATAGTTTCTACCAAGTCCTCAATGTGCAGTTTATGTAAACCTTGGAGCCAGCTTTCTCCCATGTTGTATCATTTCTCAACATTTCACATCAAAGATTTGCTTACTACATGATCTGCTCTAATGGACCTTCCCTTTCATAACTGCAGGTTGCTTTAAGTTCAGCAGGATGTTACTATTATATGCCCACTGCTGGTGTACTCAGCTAATGAAAAATATGCATATAGCAGTTATTTAATCAAGTAGGCAGCACAAAGTTGCTATGTAACCTGTATTATATACATGATCTCATTGTACGTACTGATCAATGCACCCATTTTCAGGGATTATCCAATTTGGCCTTAGGCATTGCTTATTTTCACTTGTAAATCTGGAGTGGGCTCAGTTGTTTTTCAAGTGGTTCAAGATTGATGAGTGGTGATGGGGATGGTGAGATTTACTTTCAATTCATATTTCAAAAAATTAATGTCCCTTATTCTTTTTCCAACAGCAACATTCATTTTCTCAGGTACTATTACTGTTCAATACAGCAAGCAAAAGGGTTTACTAAAAGTTGAAACTTCTCATCTGATACTTATTTGGACTAACAGACAAGTAACCAAATAAAGAAAGGGAACATCAATGTATACATTATGGGAAGAATGTGGTGATTGGCTGGTCCATGCATGGCATGGTCAGGCAGTAGTAATTGTTAACTGTCTATCTTGGTTAGCTGAAGAAAAAACACAAATCAACAGGTAGACTCCGATTATCCAGAGTGTAATCAATATATGTTAAATATGTTCTGCATGCAATAAATGAGTATACTTGCCGCACTGAAATGATCTCTTTCCTGCCAGCCGAAATTAATAAGTGCTTACTGGAAAATTGAACCATAAAACAACAAGGGGACTTTATAAAAAACAACCCAGAACAGAACAATGAAATAATAATGAGCTAAAGATTTTTGAAAAGAACATACCAGCATGATCTTGGTGGAATCCGCAACCAGTCTTACGTATGGCTTCAAAACATCATAGTGAAACCCAGGTGTTAACAGTCGTCTGCGGTGGAACCACTTCTGTCCGACACTCACCAGTAAGCCATCACCTGGGAATCAAAGATATCACTTCTTAATATCAATAAATGTCAAACTGCATACAGTTATTCCTCATTAGTGTTGCAGTTGTGTTCCTGAAAGGTGCTGTGAATGAGGGCTCAAGACACGATTGGCAAGTGACAGACGGCAAACTACAGAGTGAGAGCAACTTTGAGTTGTAGAGTAATGGAAGGGAACTGCAAGACAGAGAGGTAGTGAACAGGAAGGTAAAATGCAGCAGGATCCATGGCTGGGAAGGCAGGCCAGCAGGAGTGTTGGTGAGCATGAGGTTAGCAGACTGGAGGGATAATTAGGAGAGTGAGCCTGTTTCAAGGAGGTAAAGGGAGTTTGGAAAGCAGAAGGGGGCCACCAAGAGGACAGTCAGAAAGCAGTAGGAGGACTGGGCAGAGACAAAAAAGACTGCAGATGCTGGAATCCAAGGTAGACAAACAGGAGGCTGGAAAAACACAGCAAGCCAGGCAGCATCTGGAGGACAGGAACAGTCAACATTTTTGGTATTACCCTTCCTCAGGACTGGCCAGCTAAGGGGGCCATGCCACAATGGCACCAAACATGACTCTGTCACACAAAATAACATTAACTCGAATCTACAACATGGATGGCAAATATCGGCCCTGCTAAAGACATGATGTTAAGGTGAAACAATTTAAAATGGGGCAACTTAAAGTGAGGTTTTTAATTGAAGTCAATTTTTAATTTAAATCTCCAGCTCCTTGTCTTATATTTTTCCAGTGACTAAATGCGCGAATGTGCTATTTATGAATTGAATGAAGTTGGTGTGGCTCAGTTGTTGGTCTCTATGGAAATTGTTGATTTTTATTTGGGTTTGTGATCAAGCTCTACAATTGGCATCGGTGTCCTTAGATTACGCATGAAAAGAATAATAATCTGGGTGCATTATACCAACTGCAATGCGGCCAAATGGGAACAGGATTTGCTTAGAAATGACGGTGGCTATTATGACAAACAATTGCTGGCCAGAATTATACTAGGGTGAAGGTTTCAAGGCAGGTAACGCTCATGAATAACTACAACACAATAGTCAGGCTTGACTGACAAAAGCATATAATTTTCTTACAACATATTCATGCCATTCCTTTGGCACATGCTCCACTCATTTAAAATTCTGAACATATAGTGTACATTGTGTTTATAATCTTCCTCCTCGCAAAACAATAATGATTAAAGCACAGTACCAACCTACAAATGCAAAAAAAAGTCCCAAGTCTAATTGTTTGTTTTGTTTGTGTTGATTTAGTTGATTGTAGCTGGGCAACTGTTGAGCACTACATTTAATCTCAGCATTTGTGCTAGGGATGGGAATAATCCAGGACTGTTCCTCCCAAATGATATCTAGTTACTCATATTCAAAAAGGAGGTGAACAGGTTTTGGATGAAAGAATAAGACTTGGCATTGATGAAATATCCTCCAGGTTCAAATGCTACTCATGTTTTTTTTTAAATGAAACAGGAATAGCTGCCTGAGGAAGATGGTGGTTTGCTGGGGAACTGTAAGCCATGAGCAGTGATCATTAACATTCAAGTAGTGCATGCTGACACTTGAATGAATTAAGAAATATAAACTTCTGTTAATCAGCAAGTGTAACTCCTCAATTTTATCCCAAAGAGACAAAATTTCCAAGAATCAAATATGTAGCTACAAGTGAGTTGGCTCACGTGGATATAGAGGAAAGAAATTGTACTTAGCCCTTTAGCCTGGCTTAATCTGATGATGTATTAGTCGTCTTATAATGGAAGGAATAAGCAATTCTAGATTTTCCCACTAAATCAAGGCTGCAAGTGCTTTATGATTTCTGCTTTTCCTTATCCAAATGACTTTTAATTACATATAAGCAGCTTCCCATACAAACATTCAATTCTTGTGGGAACAACACCGTTTCTCAAGTATACCGCTCCCATTTCAGCATGAGTCAGAACAATTAAGGAAATGCTGTACCATCATAGGTGTTACTTTTGACATGAAAATGATGAAATTAAACTTAACTCAGGCATAAATGAAAAAGATCAAATTGTGTTATTGAGAGAGCAAACATTCCTTAACAAGGAAGCACGACGTTACAAGACAGACCAAGTGAATAGATAAAGCTGTGACAGATAAGAGTTAGTACGAGAAAATACACAGTCACTTTCTTTGGGTCTAAGACAATTTTTTTCACTGGTGAAAGACTAAGAATTGCTGACTGTCCAGGGATGTGCAGGCTAGGTGCATTAGCCATAGAAAATGCAGCGGTGGGGAGTGCTGGTTGTGGTAGGATACTCTTTGGAAGGTCGCTGTAGGCTCGATGGGCCAAATGACCTGCTTTCACTTTGTAGGATTTCTATGATTCTAATGACTGATCCACAATCCAAAGAGGACTTCCCAGCAGAAATGGCCATCCTAATAGCTCCAAACTGCATTGGAAGGTTTGCTTCTCTTGTCAATGAGGCTGGTCAATCTGGCCCTGGTGCAGTAAATTTAAAATAACATTGTCTGGCTTTCAGTGCCATCTTAACATGAAGGTTCCCTCTTCTTCATCCTGTACTGACAACAGTAGCCACTTCTACCAGTGACATTGCTGGGACCACTGAAACTCCAACTGGGCCTGCAGCTCTGAGAAGTGAGCTTCCATTCTCAAAATTTTGTGGGTCTATAGAATTTCCTTCCACAAGATGCAGTAGATGCAGAATTTTAAAATATTTTTAAGGCAGTGGTATGGAGGGTCATGATTATCAAGGGATTAAAGATTATTGGGGTTATGAAGGACTGTAGTGTTGAGGTTAAAAACAGATCAGCAATGATCTTATCGAATGACAGAGCAGGCTTGATGGGTCAAGTTACCACCACTCTTGCTCCTTGTTCATATATTTGTAACAACACCTGCAAGCTCCCCTCCAAGTTACACAGCATCCTGACTTGAAACTATGCTGCTGTTCCCTCACTATTAATAGGTCAACAAGCTGGAACACTCTTGCTAATTGCATAGTGAGTGCACCTAGATTACAATGACTACAATGATCCGAAAAGATGGCTCACTGCCATGTTCTCCAGGCAAATAAGGATGGGGCATATGAGCTTTGCTCGACACTCACATCCCATGGTTAATCATAGTAAAAACTGTAATGATGCTAGAAGCACTTACCAATCCAAGGAGTTATAAATTGGTACACCATATCATCTTTTGGCTCTGTAACACATGTAAACACAAAAAAGATATAATTCAGACACTTTTACTTTTGCTTTTCAATTATTCCATGTAAAACACTACAGGAAGTAAAGTTAAAATCATGCAGGCACATTATACCACACTGATCACAAGAGGTATGAGCAAGAATAAATCATACATCTTATTGAACTTGCTCCACTATTCAGTATGATCATGGCTAATCTTTGGCTTCAAATCTACTTTTCTGCCTGCACCCCAGATCCCTTGATTCCTTGACAGACTGCAGCACAGTTCAGTCTTAAATATAGTCAACAGTGGAGCATGCAAAACCCTCTTGAGCAGAGAATTCCAAAGATTCACAACCCTTTATATGAAGACATTTTTTTTCTCATCTCATTTGCTTCTTATCCTAAAGAGGTGTTCAAGATTTCTCATTTCACGGCCGGGGAAACACCTTTCTGTGACTGTCCTGCCATAACTCTTCAAAAGTTTGTTTTAAAATCTTCTATCTTTATCCTTACCATCAATTTTTTTGCAATGGTTTCTAAAATACTCCCAATCTTCAAATTGCTAATATCTGTGATATCTCACTTGGAGTAACACACTGGATAGAAAGCCCCATTTTTCCCTGAATTATCACAAAAGGTAAAAACTTTGAAAACTAAATAAAATCCTCCAATTTCCCTGTTTTCTAGACACGAGTTTACAGAAAGCATAGATGAGGTTTCTGTACTTAACAACAATGATTATTTATTACATATAATTAGCCTCCAGCTATGGATAATTACTTATAAACCATCAGTATATAACTCTATTGATGAAAACTCTGATCCTCTTACAAAAAACCCTTACACACATACATACAGACAACAAAAAAAATCTGAACAAGTGATTGAAAATAATAATAATCCTTTTTCTTTTAATCAAATGCGATTCTTAACTTCTTGAGTCAGCCACAGAAAGACATTCTTGCTGAGTTTAATGGAATCTATATTATTGAACATTTTGATTTGTTTCTTTGAATATTACCCAGTCTGACTTACATGTTTAGATTAGATTAGCTACAGTGTGGAAACAGGCCCTCTGGCCCAACAAGTCCACACCGCCCCTTGAAGCATCCCACCCAGACCCATCCCTGGACACTATGAACAATTTAGCATGGCTGATCCACCTAGCCTGAACATCTTTGGACTGTGGGAGGAAACCGAAGCACCCAGAGGAAACCCACGCAGACACAGGGAGAATGTGCAAACTCCGCACAGACAGTTAACCAAGGCTGGAATTGAACCTGGGTCCCTGGCGCTGTGAGACTGCTGTGCTAACCAATGAGCCACGGTGCCGCCCCAAATTCTCAATGTCTAGCTTGTCTGGCACATTTGGAAAAATTAGGAAGTTGAATATTATTGAGGTGAGTTGCAGAGTTAATAAGCTACAATCATCCTTAATTTGCAGCTCATTGTTGTCTAGTGAAAATCTTCCCTTGCCACAAATGCATAAAAGATGCTGCAAGACACTCCTGATATCGAACCAGATCTTGTCAGACATCTCAACCGATTCTGACACAAATCTCCCGCAGCTTGGGCCACCATAAGATCCCACCCTTTGCCCCTTCCTGACCCACTCTGTTCATCTTTACTCATGTCTCTACACTATCCTATTGTCTCAAGTTTTCTCCTTGGATTTCTAAATCTCGCTCACCAACACCTCCTCTTCACCCAAATTAAGCCCTTTGTATGTTTAAACGCCCATCCATAACCTGAGTTACATGATTCACTATGGCAGTAGTGACATCCCTATGACATCATTTATCCTGGCATCGGGAGGAAACATTTCTTCTTGGAATTATGTCTATGGTGATAGAAATGCCTGTCTTTCCCGAGTGATTGAACCTCCTCCCACTATTTCAATCCACTCTGCTCACCACCCCACCCATTGCCACCTGCACAGCTGAGCCACTTGAGGTGCCACATAGACTGGATATTGAAGAAGGCATCTGGTACACTTGCCTTCATTGGCCAGTACATTGAGTATAGGAACTGGGCTGTCATGTTGCAGCTGTATAGAACATTGGTGAGGCCACTTTTGGAATAATATATTCAATTCTGGTCTCCCTGCTATAGGAAAGTTGTTGTTAAACTTGAAAGAGTGCAGAAAAGATTTACAAGGATGTTGCCAGGGTTTAGAGTGTTTGAGCTATATGGAGTGGCTGAATAGGCTAGGGACACTTTCCATGGAGTGTTGGAGGCTGAGGGGTGACCTTATAGTGATTTATACAATCATGAGAGTCATGGATAGGGTAAATAGACAACACCTTTTCCTTGGGGTGGAGAGTCCAGAACTAGATGATGGAGGTTTAAGGTGAGAGGGGAAAGATTTTAAAGAGACCTAAGGGGCAACTTTTTCATGCAGAGGGTGGTGTGTGTATGGAATGAGTTGCCAGAGAGAGTGATGGAGGTGGGTACAAATACAACATTTAAAAGGCATCTGGATAGGTATATGAATAGGAGGGGTTTAGAGGGATAGCTTCTAAATGCTAGCAAATGGGACTAGATTAATTTAGGATATCTGGTCAGCATGGACGAGTTGGACTGAAGGGTCTGTTTCCATGCAGTGTACCGTCATGACTTTAACCATTTGTTTCTTGCTGTAATCCTCAGATGAATCATTGCCCTCAACAGTTTAGAAAATGTGAACAAAAGCAAAGTTGCTGGAAAAGCTCAGCAGGTCTGGCAGCATCTGTGGAGGAGAAAAAAGAGTTAATGTTTCGGGTCCAGTGACCCTTCCTCAGAACTCAGAAAATGTGAAACTGGTTAACGAGTGACATAGATTGAGCGGAGTCTCGCATCACATGCCTGGTCTTTCTAGACTGTCTAGCATTCACACTTTGTCTGCAACCTCTTAATCTGCAGTGACCAATTTGTTAGATGTGCTGTCCATGCAACATCACCCCCTGTAGGCTTCACCAGCTTTAACAAACTCCGCATACCATCTCGCATTCCTGTAAATTCAGCAGAACCAGTATACGTTAATCAGCAACTAAACTGGAATTTGTTGAACAACACTGCTGAGAGTCGAATCTTCCTGCTGCACACAACTGTGATATTGAAGAGAAGGTGGCAGGGTTAAAGGTGACAGCCCTGCCTCCAAATTCACCAGCTTAAGATCAGGATCTGTCTATTCTGCATACTTCTGGCACTCATGCCAAAGGCCATGCTGACATCTTCATTAAAACGGTACTCGGTGCTGACTGCTGGAAGTGTACACATATTGTTCACAAGCCATTTCTGTCCCAAAACAGTAATGTGGTGTCAAATCCATTGGTGTTAGGGAGGTGCAATACTCTTTGTTTTATCAGTACATCACAAAGCCAGGGCACAATGTACACTCTGAGCTCTCTGACTCCGAACCTACTTCTTCTGAACCTTTGTTTTCAGTCACCTGTCTCTCCCACTTAAGGGGCTCCTACTTGAGGTACAATTATCTTTAAGGGGGTTTTCGGAAGCTATTTTCTAATCAACCTGTTCACAGGTGTTACGACACACCTCTGGAGCAGGTGGGGCTTGAACCTGGGCCATCTGGCTCAGAGTTAGGGACACTAACACTGAAACACAACAGCACTCCAAGGGCGATAGTCTGAAAGATCCCTTGTTTTTTTTTTATCAGGAGCAGGGCCCTCCTCAGCCTACGGTTACAGAGCCATAGAGATGTACAGCACAGAAACAGACCCTTTGGTCCAACTTGTCCATGTCAACCAGATATCCAAAATAAATCTAGTCCCATTTGCCAGCATTTGGCTCATATCCCGCTCAACGTTTTTGATTCGTTTACACATCCAGATGCCTTTTAAATATTGTAATTGTGCCAGCCTCCACCACTTCCTCTGGCAGCTCATTCCACACACATACCACCCTCTGTGTGAAAATGTTGCCCCTTAGATATCTTCTAAATCTTTTCCCTCTCACTTAAACCTATGTCATCTAGTTTTGGACCCTCTTACCTTGGGAATAAGACCTTATCTATTCACCCTATCCATGCCTCTCATGATTTATTAACTTGTATAAAGTCACCTCTCAGCCTCTGATGCTCCAGGGAAAATAGCCCCAGCCTATTCAGCCTTAAAGCCCAAACCGTCCAACCCTGGCAACGTCCTTGTAAATCTTTTCTGAACTCTTTCAAGTTTCACAACATCCGTCCAATAGCAGGGAGACCAGAATTGCATATAGTATTCCAATTGTTGCTTAACCAATATCCTGTGCAGCTGCAATATGACTTCCCAACTCCCATACTCAATGCACTGACCAATAAAGGCAAGCATACCAAACACCTTCTTCACTATCCTATCTACCTGCAACTCTACTTTCAAGGAAATATGAACCTGCACTCTGAGGTCAGTAAAACTCCCCAGGACCTTACCATTAAGTGTATAAATCCTGCCCTGATTTGCCTTTCCAAAATACAGCACCTCACATTTCTCTAAGTTAAACTCCATCTACCACTCTTCAGCTCATTGGCCCATCTAATCAAGATCCCTTTGTACCCTGAAGAAAACTCCTTTGCTGTCCACTACACCTTCAATTTTAGTGTCATCTGCAAACTTACTAACCACACCTCCTACTTTCACATCCAAATCATGTATATAATTGCCAAAAAGCAGTGGACCCACTTGTGTGGCACACTGCTGGTCACACACCTCCAGTCTGAAGAGCAACTCTCCACCATCACCCTCTGTCTTCTACCTTCAAGCTCATTCTGTATCGGCACTGCTAGTTCTCCCTGTATTCCACATGATCTAACCTTGCTCACCAGTCTACCATGAGGAACCTTGTCAAACACCTGACAAAAGTCCATATAGGCCACATCCACCACTCTGCCCTCATCAATCCTCTTTGTTGTGTCTGCAAGAAAAACTTAATTAAGTTAGTGAGACACAATTTCCCACACAGGAAGCCATGTTGACTAACCCTGATCAGTCCTTGCCTTTCGAAATATGTGTAACTCCTGTCTGTCAGGATTGCCTCCAACAACTTGCTCATCATTAATGTCAGGTTCACTGTCTATAGTTCCTTGGCTTTTCCTTACCACCTTTCTTAAAGAGGGTACAAGGTTAGCCATCCACCGCTCTTCCAGCACCTCACCTGTGGCTATTAATGATACAAATATCTTTGCAAGAGTCCCATCAATCATTTCCCTAGCTTCCCACAGAGTTCTAATACACTTGATCAGGTCCTGGTGATTTATCCAACTTTATGCCTTTTAAGCCATTCAGCATCTCCTCCTCAGTAATGTGGACATTTTTCAAGATGTTACTATTTATTTCCCCATGTTCTCTATCTCCCATATCCTTCTCCACAGTAAACACTGATGCAAAATACTCATTTAGTATCTCCCCATATCCTGTGGTTCCACACACAGACAGCCTTGATGATATTCAAGGGACCCTATTTTCTTCCTAGTTACCCTTTCGTCCTTAATGAATTTGCAGAATCCCTACTGATCCTTATTTATTCTGCTATACAATGTTCTGATCAAAAATAAGTGGGTTCATCAGTTAAGTGATGCTACTGAAGTCCAGAAGATCAGTCAGAAGATTGGACAGAATTTAAAAATCACCAAAGAATGACTAAAATAAAAATGAAGAGTGAAAATTAAAGTATGACAGCAAGTTAGCTGGACATATGTAATTAAGTAGTAAGGCAGGAAAGATCTCAATGATGGTAGAGTTGCTGGTTTAGCTAAAATAGTGCTGGGCTCCTGAAATCTGAGATGTTCCACCTCTGAACCTAGTGCCCAGCATGTTCACCTGACCCTTTGTAAATGACCTTTTCTGCAGTTTATAACCACTTCCCTTCTTCCAAATGTAATTCTTTTAAAAACTCAATTTCTGAGTTTAAAACCCCATTGACCAAAACGAATTGCCCTTGATCATATGGCATTAGCCAGCTTTCTTGAACTATTGTCATTCATTTGGTGTAGGTTCACCCACGTTGTTGTTAGGGCAAGAAATCCAGTATTTTGACTCAGCAACAATAAAGCAACAGCAATGTATTTCATGACGAGTAGCTTGGAGAGGTACTTGCAGGTAAGTGGTGATGTTCCCGTGTATTTGCTGCCCTGTTGCTTTTGATGATTGTGCTTGTAGGTTTGAAAATGCTGTCCAAGGAGGCTTGGTGATTTTCTGCAGTGCATCAACTATTATACAAAACAAGAGCTCATAGTATAGTGGACTACATTTTTGCACACATGGAGAATTAATGACTTAACATGAAGCAGGCAGAAGGATTAAATGGGTTATTTTGGAAGGACAAAATGTAATTGGTGGAGTGCCACACAGTCCAATGCGACAGTTTCAACAATTTACAGTCTGCTAAAATGACTTAAGTGAAAGATTTAAATGCATGATTGCTAAATTTGCTGACAAAGGTAGACTGGAAAGCAAGTAAGGAGGATGTAAGGAGACTGCAAAAAAAAATAGAGGTTACATTTATGAGCAAAACTTATTAGATGGAGTATAATGTGGGAAAGAATAAACTTGTCCACTTTGGCAGGAATAGGACAGAAAAGAAACTTATTATTTAAATGAAGGGAAATCAAAGAGCTCTGTGGTGTAGACAGATCTGGGTGTCCTGGCACATGAATTAAAACAAGTCAGTTTGAAGGTATACTATTTGGTATCAAAGGGCACATGAGGTAGCAAGGGAGGCAGAGTTGAGGCCACAATCAGAAAGCATGATTTTACTCATATCTGCAGCAGGCAAGAGATGCCAAATCGTTTACTCTGGCTCCTAATTCAGATGTATGTAAGACAGGCACAGTGAAATTGATTAAATAACAAGATAAAAATCCAATGAGCTTTTAAATTCTCCACAAATTTAGTTATTTCAAAGGAAGTCTTCCAATAGATGCAAAATGCTTACAAAGTTGTCTAGATAGTTTCTTACATACATATGAATTAGGAGCCAGCGTAAACAATTTGGCATCTCTCGCCTGCTCCAGTTATGAATAAGATCATGCTAATCTAAACGAATGACTGCAACCCACACATAGATTTTTTGTTTTCATTTTCTTCCAGCTGCTGAACAACAGTTATACTGACTTAATTCCAAGTGCTGTGTGGTGCAATTTCTGTTGCTCTACACCATTGCCATGGAAGTAAACATGATACCATCTTCAATGCTGACTCAATCAATGAATATCTAAAAAGTGAATAAGGTTCAAAATGTCTCTAGTCATGCAAAGATAATGGGGTTGGTACTCCTGAGATGGTAATTTAAAATGAATGGAATTGCATCAGATGGCTGTTTTAAACAAAGTGTGGAGCTGGATGAACACAGCAGGATAAGCAGCATCTTAGGAGCACAAGATGCTGCTTGGCCTGCTGTGTTCATCCAGCTCCACACTTTATTACCTTGGATTCTCCAGCATCTGCAGTTCCCATTATCGCTGATCAGTTCCAATGAAAGTCAATGCAAAGGAACACTGAGTGGGGCATATAACCAGCAACCAGTGTGAGGCTGCCTCTTTCTGTTATTGTCTAAGTTGAATTTCTACTCCAATTTCTCTGTTACATCTTTGTCAAATGAGGTTAAGATGAAAAATGTTTTTATGCTTGTTTTATCTGACTTAGTAATTACACTTTATTAACTGTTAAAATTAAGTGCTTGCATTTTCTATCTTTGCTAATTAATTATTGTGCCCAATCATAAATCTGCAACAAAAACAAAAGTTGCTGGAAAAGTCAGCAGGTCCAGCAGCATCTGTGAAGAAAAATCAGAGTTAATGTTTCGAATCCAGTGACTCTTCCTCAGAACTCATAAATCTGCGACCTTGTTTAAGTTTTATTAGTTCCTTGTTCTGTGGAAAATATCACCTCTGTGGTTGCAATATCATGAATACATTTGTAAAGGAAATATTTATAATTTTACCTGAAATAACAAAATAAGATTATGTTTCCTCAAAGTGGGAAAGGATACTTTAATAATATTTAGTGTTGCATCCTGTTTGTTTAACTGCTTAATGTGTTAACAATAATAACTCTCACCTGAACCAAACTTCTAATATAAACAGAATGCTAGCTTGAAAGAGACTATCTATCTGCATCCCTGAAAAGATGCAGGAAATATTGTGAGACAGCTTTATCCTGGTGGTTTTAAAATCCTCAGAAATGTACACACCACAGATTAATGTTATTCAAGAAATTCTGAATCCTCCATCACAAAACATTCAAGTATTTGAAATAGTAACAAACAACTATCAGTGAGCTATACATGAACAAAGGACACTCTTATTGATGTAAGAGAAGCTATATTGTAATGTAGAGAAGGACCTATCCTGTTTCTGAATCTCTATTACTGTATCCTTTTGTGAGAATCTTCACCAATGCCACATTTGTAACAACTTTAGCTACTGTTGCAACATTATAGTCTTTGTTTCTCGATATTTGGAGAAAGTTGGGAATACACACTTTTACAATGTGATAGCTAAGCCAGCAGGGAACACAGCTAGAGAGAGAGAGGGAGACCTATCCATAATGGGATTTTGTTTTGTTCTCAAGGTATGTAAGTTGTATCAGTAGGCCCAAGAGGGCAAAAAGAGGCTCACTGACTTAAATGTAAGGTTTATTGCATTCATAATTCAAGATGAAATGCTTTCAATTAACTGTGTAGGATACAATTTAACCTCACATTCTATCAGCTTAGTTACTGATCCCCAAAGTTGCGGTTGTAAGTTAATATTTTGCGGTTCATGGTCAGAGATATCAAAGATCGCCATGGAGCTCTAACTTAGTTATGAGTGTATTCCTATTGCAACAGGCCCTACCCCATTCTTAAAATTTTTACTGAAAGGACTGTGACAATTTTCCAATGTTATTACTAACCTAAAGCATCAAAATGAGGAAAGAAAATACTCCATTGGCAGCATTTACAGGAAACTAAATATAGCACACCAATATCATTGCCCCCCCACCCCCAAAACAATCCCACCCCACCTCAACTTGTTTCCGAAAGTACCAGATTTTGCTGGCACGCATGGGAATGGGTATAAATCACTTGGAAGGAAAATCCAAAGACAGCAGGACAATTTGAATTCTGAAGCCCTTAACCCCTGATGCACATGTCACAAATTGCTGGAGTAGATGTGAATGCACTTGACGGGCAGACATGATCTGTTTAAGTGTTGTAATCTGAAATATTTTAAATAGCCCACATACCTGGCACCTTGACAGAAGACCTATTAGGCATCTTATCTCTCTTGTTCCTGAACCCTACTCTGAGCTTCAGTGCACAGCTACATATTTAAACTATGTGCTGCTGGACATTTAAATCACAGATTATGGCAACTACTGGCATGAAAAGGAGATGGGTTTTGACTGTCTCTAACTACGTGAAAGACAAGGAAGTTCTGAGTTAGCTGTAATTGGAATCTCTTGCCAGCAATGCAAAGCTCGCCTTAATGTAAACCAAGATGGCGACAGAGTAGGGTGCTTTAGCTAGAGCTTATCTGCTCTGTCCATTTCTTTCTCCTTTTTCTTTCTATTTTTTCTGTCTTGGTGATTCTTTTCTTCACTCCTGCCCTCAGCATGGATCCAGCAATGTGTCTTCTTCGCCTAGCCTGTGGTGGCTCCTTAACCTGATCTCACAATGGCACATGGCAGTCTCTTGGCCTGGCATGGCAGTGTCTCAGCCTGGCATCTCGACCCAGTCTCACGGTGGCCTGTGGTGATCTCTCGGCCCAACATGGCAGTGTCTCGGTCTGATGTTGTAGTATCTCTGCGTGTGGGTGGGTTATGCCCAGTTATGTTCTAGAGGCAGCATGAAGAGCTCAGGGAGGCGGGCAGCTTCAGCAGCAGCAGCAGTGACAGCAACATGGCCCATCATAGGAAGAGCAGGCAGTGAGGGATGGTCCCCAGTGCCTGTGGCAGCAGCAGAAAGAACAGGCAGCCGAAGTCTCCCAGAGAGAGAGCCACGTCTCAGCAAAGACTGTTGAATTTTTAACTTTGTTCTTTTATTTTTCTAGTTTATATTAAGAAAGACTTTAACATTAACTATTCTATGATGGTTTATGTTTAAATTTTTTATCTTTGTTCCTTTAATATTTTGTATCGAAGCTTTTTGTACCTAGGTATTTTGTACCAAAGGTGTGTGGTGACATTGTACACATTTCGCTGTACTCTGTACTTCTGTATTTGAGTACACATGACAATAAAATATAAACCTTAATCTAAAAAATCTAATGGAAAAAATTAGGAGCAGAATGGCAATTGTATCATGATGGCACTCCTCAAGAAACCCAGCCCGATGTTTTTTGTTTCATTTCACTGTGCCAAATGTGAGCAGAATGTAAATATGTGTTTCAGTTATTCTTCCCTACATCAACCTTTCTATCAGTAATACATAGCTCAAAGTCACTTTAGAGAATTATCAGGACAGAGAATTTTGCTCCTTGGAAGGTGATGAAAAATCAGATAAAGTATTCTAATCTGCTAATTAGGAATTTCATTTATTCAATCTGACTTCACAAGAAACACAAACGAGTTTCCGGTATTAGTGATAATGGGAACTGCAGATGCTGGAGAATCCAAGTTAATAAAATGTGAGGCTGGTTGAACACAGCAGGAAGGGGCTAGGCCCGAAAAATCAGCTTTTGTGCTCCTGAGATGCTGCTGGGCCAGCTGTGTTCATCCAGCCTCACCTTTTATTATCTGAGTTTCCGGTATTTTCTTCTTTTGTTTCAAATTCCCAGATTTCACAGCATTTCTCTCTTGCACGTATTAATTTTTTATACAGAGGCACAAAACTATCAACGTGACGTACTGCTATCATTTGAAAAGAGTAGGAGTATACAGCGGTATTATTCACGATTTCCAAGCAATGTATTGTTTTTGTAGAAGCACACTATCCCAAACACCTTGCACATAGAAGTTATATTTCAGATCCTGGGATTACATGTTCATTTATGAAAAATATTGATAGATATTGATAAAATAAAAGAAAATCGAGTACCTAGACAGTGGTAAAATTCACACACCTTCATTCATCTGAAGGAATCATGACAATCAAAAGAAACTTTAACCTCTGACCTCTGAGAAGATGGTAGTTTGTGTGACTGTGAAAGAAGATAAGGTGTGATTGATGTGTAACATCCAAATGGTATTTTAGTTCAGACCTTGGACTGTAGCATTAACTCACAGAGGAACATAAATATTTGCTTTTAGAAGAGGATACAGTTTGAACTCAGCGCACTGAGTGCTGAATCCTGCTCATTGCCCTATGTGGAGGCTAGAAAAGGCAACCTCACTGTCATTAGCGTGTATTTTACCTTAATCTGGAAAAAACATCACAAACATGTCTGGTTAACTGCATATCATAATAAAATAAAACAAAGAACTTAGGATGGTGGTAATGGGAACTGCAGATGCTGGAGAATCCAAGATAATAAAATGTGAGGCTGGGTGAACACAGCAGGCCCAGCAGCATCTCAGGAGCACAAAAGCTGACGTTTCGGGCCTAGACCCTTCATCAGAGAGGGGGATGGGGTGAGGGTTCTGGAATAAATAGGGAGAGAGGGGGAGGCGGACCGAAGATGGAGAGAAAAGAAGATAGGTGGAGAGGAGAGTATAGGTGGGGAGGTAGGGAGGGGATAGGTCAGTCCAGGGAAGACGGACAGGTCAAGGAGGTGAGATGAGGTTAGTAGGTAGGAGATGGAGGTGCGGCTTGGGGTGGGAGGAAGGGATGGGTGAGAGACAGGTTAGGGAGGCAGAGACAGGTTGGACTGGTTTTGGGATGCAGTGGGTGGAGGGGAAGAGCTGGGCTGGTTGTGTGGTGCAGTGCGGGGAGGGGATGAACTGGGCTGGTTTTGGGATGCGGTGGGGGAAGGGGAGATTTTGAAGCTGGTGAAGTCCACATTGATACCATTGGGCTGCAGGGTTCCCAAGCGGAATATGAGTTGCTGTTCCTGCAACCTTCGGGTGGCATCATTGTGGCACTGCAGGAGGCCCATGATGGACATGTCATCTAAAGAATGGGAGGGGGAGTGGAAATGGTTGGCGACTGGGAGGTGCAGTTGTTTATTGCGAACCGAGCGGAGGTGTTCTGCAAAGCAGTCCCCAAGCCTCCGCTTGGTTTCCCCAATGTAGAGGAAGCCACACTGGGTACAGTGGATGCAGTATACCACATTGGCAGATGTGCAGGTGAACCTCTGCTTAATGTGGAAAGTCATCTTGGGGCCTGGTATAGGGGTGAGGGAGGAGGTGTTGGGGGCAAGTGTAGCATTTCCTGCGATTGCAGGGGAAGGTGCTGGGTGTGGTGGGGTTGGAGGGCAGTGTGGTGTGAACAAGGGAGTCACGGAGAGAGTGGTCTCTCCGGAAAGCAGACAGGGGTGGGGATGGAAAAATGTCTTGGGTGGTGGGGTCGGATTGTAGATGGCAGAAGTGTCGGAGGATGATGCGTTGTATCTGGAGGTTGGTGGGGTGGTGTGTGAGAACGAGGGGGATCCTCTTTGGGCGGTTGTGGCGGGGGCGGGGTGTGAGGGATGTGTTGCGGGAAATGCGAGAGATGTGGTCAAGGGCGTTCTCGACCACTGTGGGGGGAAAGTTGTGGTCCTTTAAGAACTTGGACATCTGGGATGTGCGGGAGTGGAATGCCTCATCGTGGGAGCAGATGCGGCGGAGGCGGAGGAATTGGAAATAGGGGATGGAATTTTTGCAGGAGGGTGGGTGGGAGGAGGTGTATTCCAGGTAGCTGTGGGAGTCGGTGGGCTTGAAATGGACATCAGTTACAAGCTGGTTGCCTGAGATGGAGACTGAGAGATCCAGGAAGGTGAGGGATGTGCTGGAGATGGCCCAGGTGAACTGAAGGTTGGGCTGGAAGGTGTTGGTGAAGTTGGTAAAGAACTTAGGATGCTGGGTAGCTGTAACAAACAAAAACAGAAATTGCTGGAGAAACTCAGCAGTTCTGCCAGCATTTGTGGAGAGAAAGCAGAGTTAATGTTTCTGGGTCCAGTGATCACTCTTCAGAAATCCTAAATAATGGTTGCTGGACTCAAAGCGTTAACTGTGTTTTCTTTCCATAGATGCTGTCAGACCAGCTGAATTTCTCCAGTAATTTCTATTTTAACTCTATTTCATGCTGTGAAGAATCTTCTGTGGCTGTAGGAGAGGCAGTCATCACAACAGAGCCACAATCTGGGCATGTGAACAAAATAGATGCAGTACTCCTGACCACTTCTGTGGGTGCTACTCAAGTTGACACACCATCTTTGTCAATGTCACAATAATGTCCTGATCCATTTTCATCCTTGCATTTTGCACTCCGCTATTTAAATGGTGACACAGAGTGATGATCTGCTGGATCCATAAGCAGTCTTTGTTCTTATCCCAGTCTTCGATTTGAAACAACCCAAACATTTTGATACCTCCGGCATTTAAACTTTCTAGTAACCAATTTTTAATAAGCTGCTGTTTTCTTTATATTCCCCCAAATTCATGTAACTGTATTTCCAGTTTTGCTAACCAGGCAATACATTAATCTTGGATGACTTTAATCTTCATGTTGATTGCGATCTGGTATATTGACAGAAGAAACCATGAGGAAGAATTCACAAAGTATATTCAGGATGGTTTTCTAGAACGACATGTTGTGGATCCAACCAGGGATCAGGCTATTTCAGATCTCGAGATGTGTAATTAGGCAAATTTAATAAATTATGAGGGAGTTAAAGATCCCCTGGGAAATTGTGACCATAACATGGCAGAGCTTAGCATTTAATTTGATTGGGAGGAACTTGAATTGGAAATATCTGTGCTAAGCTTAAGAAAGTTTATTTACAAAGGAATGAGAACAGAATTTGCTAGACTGGACTGAGAAACCAGATTAACAGCAAAGACATTTGGGGAAAAATAGCAGACAATGAAGAAAATAGCTCATTGCTCACAGCAAAGATCTATTCCAATGCAGAGAAGAACTCCAAAAAGCGAACAAGCCAAGTGTGCTTACTCAGGGAAGTTAAGAGTAGAATAAGATTTAAAGAAAAACATAAAATGTGGCAGAGATTAATGGTAAACCAAATGATTGGGAAAGTTTTAAAAACGAACAAAAGCTAGCCAAAACAATACTAACAAGGGAGAAAATGAACTTTGAGGGTAAACTTCGAGTAATATCAATATAGCAAGAGCTTCTTTAAATATATAAAACAAAAGAGAAAAGCCAGCAAAAACAAAGTTGCTGGAAAAGCTCAGCAGGTCTGGCAGCATCTGTGAAGGGGAGAAAACAGAATTAACATTTCGGGCCCAGTGGCCCTTCCTCCGTTCTGAGGAAGGGTCACTGGACCCAGAACATTAACTCTGAGCTTTTCCTGCAATTTTGTTTTTGTTCCTGACTTATAGCATGCGTAGTTCTTTTGATTTTTAAGAGAAAAGCCAAAGTGAACATAGGCCCCTTAGAGAATGAAGCTGGGGAAATAATAATGGAGAACCAGGAAATGGCAGAGGAGCTGAATAAGTACTTTGCATTAATCCTCATAGCAGAAAACAGTAATGGCATTCCAAAATTAGTAAATGGTCAAGGGCATAAGGATGAGAGGAAATAAACACAATAACTATGACTAGAGAAAGGGTATTAGGGAAACTAGGGTTAAAGACCATGTCATTCCCAGGACCTGGTGAGATGCATCATAGGATATTAAAAGAGGTAGTTACAATGATAACAGATATACTGATAGTAATCTTAGAACTATTTGGTTCTGGAGAAGTCCCAGAGGATTGGTAAAGTGCCAATGTAAGATGTTTATTTTAAAGGAGAAAGAGATTAAAACTGGTAGCTATGGGCCAGTTTGCTTACCACCTGTTATTGGGAATATGATAGTGTCTATTACGGAGGATGTAATAGCAGAGCACTTAAAAACACACAATATAATTGAGAACAGTCAGCGAGGTACAAAAGCAAAAATTGCTGGAGAAACAAAGTAGATCTGGCAGCTTCTGTGGAGGGAAAGCCGAGTCAATATTTTCAAAGTCTAGTCTTTCTTACAACTGATTGTAGCTTGGAAAAGGTGGTATTTATGCTGATGACAGGGGTGGGGAAGGGATGAGCAGATAGATGGAGACAGAGCCTAGAAAGAGAAAGAAAGTTAGGCAAAGGTATGGTTGGTAGTAAGTCAGGGAATGAGAAAAGCTGACAATGGGGACAATGAGTAGGTGAAAATGGATTTGCTGTGCTGAAATGGCCTGAGGTCTGGGTAAGGGGCATGGATGGAGTTTGTTATGCTCTAAAGTTATTGAACTTGATACGGAAAGCTACAGGGGCCCAAGTGGAAAATGAGAAGCTGTTTCTCCAGCTTGTGTTGCGTGGCCGCTGTGGAGAACACCTGCATTCTGTCTGTAACGATGACGCTGTGCTTCCATCAGCCTGCTACTTCAACACACCACCATGCTCCCTGGCCAACATCTTTGCCTCAGGCTTACTGCAGTGCTCAAGCAAAAGTCAGCTCAAATTGGAAGAACAGGATCTCATCTTCTGCTTGGGCACCCTGCTTTCAGCACTCAATGTTGAATTCAATAATCTTCTTCCTTCCTGAAAAATGGTAAAGTTCCTCTTGTCCTCACTTTCCAATGCATCAGCCTCAGCCTTCAAAGGAACAACTCCCAACATTTCCAACAGGTTGCCACCACCAGCCACATCATCAAAATATTCCCATTCTTCCCTTCCTGCATTTTTGCAGGGGCTATTCCCTCTGCACTGCCCTGGTCCATTCCTCCTCAATCTTCCATGGCATCATCCCATGTAATTGCAAACTGACCTTTTTACTTCCTTCCTTCTCACTGTTGAAGACCCCAAGCACACCTTCCAAGAGAATCAGCACTGTACTATTTTTTTTAACCTAGTCTAAAAATGCAGTCTCCTCCATATTGCTGACTGGATATTCGCTTGCTATTTCAATGCACCACCTTGTTCTCATGATAACAATTTTGTCCTGGAATCCAATGGAAGCTGGAGAAGCAGACTCTCATTTTTCACATAGGCACTTTGCAGACTTTAGGATCCAACATTAGATTCAACAATTTCAAAACATGAACACAGTTTCCCACCACCAAGTGTCTTGTTTATATGTGTTTTCCTTCAGCATAAATGACCTATTTTCTACTATTCAAACCTACCATTAACACTTATTCTGCATTTGTGTTTTTCCTTCACTACTATTAGCACTCCTGTTGTCTTTTTCTCTGGGCACCCTCACCATTTATCCCATTCGCTCTCTCCCCCCACGCCCCCAACAGCTCCCCCACTTTGTTGACAACATAAAAACTCAATTTTCCGACCTTCTTCAGTTCTGCATTGCACAGAAAACATTAACTCCTTTTCCCTCTCCATAGACCTGCTGGGTTTCTCAAGGACATTCTATTTTTATGCAAAGATAATGGGAACTGCAGTTGCTGAAGAATCCAAGATAACGAAGTGTGGAGCTGGATGAATACAGCAGGCCAAGCAGCATCTCAGGAGCACAAAAGCTGACGTTTCAGGTCTAGACCCTTCATCAGAGAGGGGGCTGGGGAGAGGGTTCTGAAATAAATAGGGACAGAGGGGGAGGCGGACCAAAGATGGATAGAGGAGAAGATAGGTGGAGAGGAGTGTCTAGGTGGGGAGGTGGGCAAGGGATAGGTCAGTCCGGGAAGGACGGACAGGTCAAGGAGGCAGGATGAGGTTGGTAGGTGGGAAATGGAGTGCGGCTTGAGGTGGGAGGAGGGATTGGTGAGAGGAAGAACAGGTGAGGGAGGTGAGGATGAGCTGGGCTGGTGTTGGGATGCAGTGGGGGGAGGGGACGAGCTGGGCTGGTTTTGGGATGCAGTGGGGGAGGGGGAGATTTTGAAGCTTGTGAAGTCCACATTAATACCATTGGGCTGCAGGGTTCCCAAGTGGAATATGAGTTGCTGTTCCTGCAACCTTCAGGTGACATCATTGTGGCACTGCAGGAGGCCCATGAAGGACATGTCATCTCAGGAATGGGAGGGGGAGCTAAAATGGTTCACGACTGGGAGATGTAGTTGTTTATTGCAAATCGAGCAGAGGTGTTCTGCAAAGCCGTCCCCAAGCCTCCACTTGGTTTCCCCAACGTAGAGGAAGCCACACCGAGTACAGGTGATACAATATAATGTAGTATACATAGTATACATCCTCTATCCATCTTTGGTCCACCTCCGCCTCTCTCCCTATTTATTTCAGAACCCTCTCCCCATCTCCCTCTCTGATGAAGGGTCTAGGCCCAAAACGTCAGCTTTTGTGCTCCTAAGATGCTGCTTGGCCTGCTGTGTTCATCCAGCTCCACACTTTGTTATCTTCTATTTTTATGCAGGCTCCTTTGTTTTGAATGGTATTAAGATTCACTAATTCAGGCAAGTGAGGATTGTTTTATCACATTCCTGACTTGTGATATGCAGATCGTTCTTCACCTGAGATTCCTCAGCCTCTGAACTGCTCTTGTAGTCACAGCATTTGTGAAGCTAGACCATTTCAGCTTGCGGCTAATGGTCCCCCCAAGGTGTTAATATTGAAGGATTTGGTGATAGTAATTATGATAATAATGATGACAGTAGAGCAGCAACTTCTCAAGGATAATAGGGATGGACTGAAAATTCTGATCATGTCAGCAGCATCCACATCACATGAATAAATATTAAAAAAAACTTGCCCCTTTATCTGTGGGAGTGAAGCCAATTATTGAGAAAACTAAGTTTGATTAATTACATACCCAATAATGGACCTAAAGGTACACAATCACCCCATGCATCATGGACTTGTGGCAGGCAGCTGACAAACATTGTTTTGCCTGGAGATCATCATACTTGTGTGCGTGTAGCGTCTGTGGTGTGTGTGTGTGTGTGTGTGTAGCGTCTGTGGAGTGTGTGTGTGTGTGTAGCGTCTGTGGTATATGTCTGTGGTATCACAGGATGAGGGCATCACTGGCCAGGCAGCACTAATTGCCCATCCCTAATTGCCCAGAGGGCAGTTAAGATTCAACCACATTGCTCTATGTCTGGAATCAAATGTAGGTCAGAGACCACGTAAGGATGGCAGTTTCCTTCCCTATAGGGCATTAGTGAACCAGATGGGCTTTTCCAACAATCAGCAATGGATTCATGGTCATCATTTGATTCTTAATTCCAGACATTTACTGAATTCAACTTCTACCATCTGCCAGAGCGGGATTCGAACCTGGGTCCTAGAACATTACCTGGGTCTCCGGATTAACAGTCCAGTGTTAATACAACTAGGCCATTGCTTCACGTTTGAGTCCATCCAAGCGTGAAATTTTGTGCTAACTGGCTAGACCCTCCACAGAAATGTGATGGTCAGCGTGAGAGTTAGACTGCAATCCTTAAATTTGGCTTACAACTCTTATAGAGGAGTTGGATATACGAGCTGGTTAAACTGTCTCTGAAAATCTTCATGGGAACAAAGGAAATCACCCGTTGAGGAATAGACCACAGAGAGGGCACACAAAATTGTCGATGTTTGACACCGGAGATCTTAAGATGCAGGTGAAAAGGATGAGTAAAGTCATATTTCCGCAAATACCAAATAGTCCTCTAAGCACTCTCTGCAAAATAAATAGGAGAAGAGGAAGTATATTCCCAGGGACTGGCCCCAAGGACCTGGCTGTAATGTAGAAGGATGTCAAATCACTTCACACCAGTGCTCAAGGTCAGAGAATACATCTTCAAGTAACATCTCCTATCAACCATACCATTACCTTCTCACAGTTTGCAATGCACCAGCTGCTTATTGCTCATCCATCAGCAATCAGGGTTCATGCCAAACATTCAGATGCTTCACCTTGCCCTCACACAGTAACCAATGCTCTCATCTTCCACCTGAGGCTTTCATTTATGACCAGCTACTGAGCTATGGTAAGTGTTTCATCCAAATACAATCACAAATACTCTTCCCTCTCTTAGCAGGACACAATCAGTCCCAACAAGAGGAAGTAGCAGGGAACTGGTGGGAGACAGGAACACCTACATCTCTGAATATCCTTGAGGGAGATGGTGCTCCACATAACACAGCCAGCAAACCTGAGCCTGCTGCATGTGGTGTCACACAGTCATTCAGCATGACAGTATTTTCTTGCCTTTTGTACCTTCCCCAGTTCAATTTTACCCTCTATCTTGTTTTTAGTGTTAACTGCACATGGTATTAATTTGAATATCTTGCAAATCCCTCAGATACACATGCACTACAAAGTGGCCAGCTGAGAACTTTAGCTAGGCAACCTTAAGGACAAAACTGGTGGGCATTCATGCTAAGGTGCTTGGCACGGCAGCAGCTCATCCAGACTGTGTATTCTTACTGCCAGGCACATATGAGTGATGCCAACTCCAAAGTGGCAGAGGTTTGCTTACTGAACTTAGAAGCCCTCTTTTCCAAAGGAAGGCAACTGTATGAGAACTCTTGGAGAACTAGCTGTGATGGTGTGATGGCTAATGTCATGGCTAATATTGTAGTTCAGGCATTATACATCCACCAACATCAGACCACTGCAGTAGATGCTCAGACTGAGGTAAAGTGATCAATGCCTATTGCTATTCAGGCTCAGACTGCTGCCATCATGGCCAGATTTAAATGCTCAGAAGGGCTTGGACTCTCACAACAGGTCAGCATTCCATCCTCCTGTAGATTACCAGGGCTGCTGAGAGACCAGACAAGGAGATTGATAGTGGTACTATGGAGTATGCATCTGCCATCAATCTAACGTTTTTGAGAAGATTTGTAGCTCAGGTTGTGGATGAGGTTAAAGACTTGTTCGCTGAGCCAGTGAGTTTGGTTATAGACACTTTGTCACCCTGTGAGGTAACATTCTCAGTGCGTCTCTGGTGAAGCATTGGTGTTCTGTCCTGCTTATTATTTATATGCCTCATTTTGCTGGGGTGGTTGGCATCACTTCAGGTTCTGTTTTTCAGTGGGTTTACTGAGTCCAGTTGGATATGTTTGTTGATGGAGTTCCGGTTGGAATGCCAGGCCTACAGAAATTCCCTGGGATGTCTCTGTTTGGCTTGTGCTACTATGGATGTGTTGTCCCAGTAAACTGTGCGTCCTGCTTTCTCCCTGTGTATTGACACCAGTGAGAATTGGTTGTGTTCCTTGGGGGCTAGCTGGTGTTCGTGTATCCTTATTGTCAATTTTCTTCCAGTTTGGCCTACGTAATGCTTCTCACAGTCCTTGCATGGTATTTTGCACATTATGTTAGTTTGATTGGTTGTGGTATGGATTTCTTTCCGTTTGTCATTAGATGTCACAGGATGGTTGATGATGTGCGGGCTACCCTGATACCTAGGGTCTGAGTAGTCTTGTAGTCATCTCTGATATGTCTCTGATATACGGTAGGGTGACTAGTGTGTCTGGCCGTGTTGTATTTTCTTGTTGTGGCCTGTTGCAGAAGTTACTGCAGATTGTGCTTTTTGGGTATCCATTCCTTTTTAAAAACTCTGTATTTGCTCCTGTTCTGCCTGGCACAATTCCAGGCTGCTGCAATGTGTTGTAGTTCGTTTGAATAATGTCCTGATGCAATTCCTGATGTTTGTGGGCATTGGGGTGGTCACTGGTGTAATTTAGTATCTGGCCCGTATGGGTGGTCTTTCTGTATACGCCAGTCTGGAGTTCTCTGCTGTTCTTACATTCCACCATCATGTCTAGGAAGGATAGTCGGTTATTGTTCTCTACTTCTTTTGTGAATTTTATTCTGGTGAGGATGTTGGTTATGTGTTAGTGGATTTCTTCTCGTCTTGTGAGTTTGATAAGCTGCCATCTATATATCGAACTCAGAGTTTGGGTTGTATAATGGGGAACGCTGTTCGTTCTAATCTCTGCATTACCGCTTCTGCAATCAGTCCTGATATTAGGGATCCCATTGGTGTTCCATTGATTTGTTTGAATATACGGCCATTGAAGGTGAACTGGATTCTGAGGCACAGATCCAGCAGTTTCAGGGTGCTGTCCTTGTTGGTGTCCTGGGGTGCCAGCTTTCTTGTTTTGTCCAACACTGTGGCAATTGTTTCTTTGGCTAGGTTGATGTTTATGGATATAAATAGCACTGTTATGGTCAAACAATATCATTATATCATCCTGTTCTATTCTGGTATCCTTGATGATGTGGAATAATGCTTGGGAGGAGTGGATGGAGTGGGTAGTGTTGAAAAACAGAACCAGAAGTAATACCAACCACTCTAGTAAACTGAGGCGTACAAATAACTAGAACACCAGCACTTCACCGGAGGTGCACTGGCAATGTTACCCAGCATGATGATAAACGTCTGCAATCAAACACAGCGGCTCAGTGAACAAGTCTGCAACTCCATGCCATCAATCTCTTAGAGGATGATACTATTTGTGTTCTCACCATCATCTTTCAGTCAGCCCGCCCAGACTGCTGCCACCCATTCCAAGTAGTGCCATTTGAAGCAGGCTTTCTCAGCCCAGAATTGCCTAAGAATGTTCTCCAAGGCCATCAGCAGTTTCTCCCAGTTAAAGTCATGCTGTGAGTATTGTGTAGCAGCATTAGAATAAAGACACTCAAAAGATAGACAATAAGGGAATGCACAAGGGTACCTGACTTAATACGTATTATTATTTGTAGGAAACTGTTATGAATGTTTTTTTGCATTATCCATTACTTCAGGATTTTAACCCAAAGGACACCATGAATCATTTGCTGAGGGTTGAAAAGATGCAGAATTGTGAAACAGCATGATGTGAGGATGAAATCTTTGTGGAACAAGAATCCAAGTTTCTGCTCATAGACTGCCAACCCAAAGTGAAAGGGTGCCAGATGCATTCTCACTTTGTCTTCTTCTTACTTCTCCCAAGTTAACCTCCAAATGACAATATTTGACCCACACGACAGAAGCAACCTCAGGGGATCTCTCTGCCACTGCAACTCTCTTGTAATCTCTTCAGCCTTGAAACTGCTCGACCATGTCCTGAAGCAAACCAGGTACCACAGTCATGTCACCTTCCTCAGCACCTGCCTACGGAACTGGATCATCCCCAATGGAATACAGTCTACATTCAAGCCTTCCCAATTTGGACCCGACCGTGACCACCTCTACACCCAGAGCATTCAGACCCTTCAGAAGCGTTTCTCCCTGCGAGTCCTGAAACAGACACTCGCAGCCATGTGCCGGCACCTCCAGGTACTGCAATCCAGCCTGCCCCAGCTCAGAGCCTCCCTCTCCCAGACCTGCAAAGGACCTCTGCTGTTTTTTATCCTCCACAGGATCCACAGACTGAACATCCAGTTCTACTCAGTTTTACTGGACTCCAAAAATCGTAAGTACAACAAACTCACTTGCTCCTGCCCCCTACAAGAGGATTCCTGCACCTCCCAAATCCCGAGCCTTTGCCTGCCCCTCCCCCACCATGCACCCGCCGCCATTGACCATGAGGACACTGCTGGTGACCCCACCGATGACGTCACTTCCGCGACCGCGCACGCGACCGCTGCGGCAGTCACCGCCTCCACTTCCAGAACCAACACCACACAAATCACCCTCACCGCTGCTGCTGCCGCCCACTCCGCTCCGCCCACAGCCGACGGAACCCCGCCCACAGCCGATTCTGACGGAACCCCGTTCACAGCCGCCACCACCGACGTAACCCCGCCCACAGCCGACGCCGCCAACGGAACCCCGCCCACAGCCGACGCCACCGACGGAACCCTGCCGACAGCCGACAACCTCATCGCTCAGCCCACAACCTCCACAGCCAGCAACCCCAGAGTAGACAGCCACACTGAGCCCTGCTGCATCTTCACCATCCCCGCAGACCTCCCACTGACTGAGGACGAACGGTCAGTCCTAAGCAAGGGGCTCAGCTTTGTCCCCCTCCACCCACACATCAACGAATACCAGTCACGTTTGGACGTCAAGCAGTTTTTCTGCCGCCTTCGCCTCCATGCTTACTTCTTTAACCGGGAGCCTAACCCTCCCTCCACTGACTCCTTCAACCCCGCCAACACAAGTCCTCTTCCCCTCCCCCCACTGCATCACAAAACCAGCCCAGCTCGTCCCCTCCCCCCAATGCATCCCAACACCAGCCCAGCCTCTCTCCGCTTCCCTAACCTGTTCTTCCTCTCACCCATCCCTTCCTCCCACCTCAAGCCGCACCTCCATCTCCTACCTACCACCTCATCCCGCCTTCTTGATCTGTCCGTCTTCTCTGGACTGACATATCCCCTCCCTCCTCCCCACCTATACTCTCCTCTCTACCTATCTTGTTTTCTCTCCATGTTCGGTCCGCCTCCCCCTCTCTCCCTATTTATTCCAGTTCCCTCTCCCCATCCCCATCTCTGGTGAAGGGTCTAGGCCCGAAACGTCAGCTTTTGTGCTCCTGAGATGCTGCTTGGTCTGCTGTGTTCATCCAGCTCCACACTTTGTTATCTTGGATTCTCCAGCATCTGCAGTTCCCATTATCACAGAAAAAATTTGGACATGCACGTGTGCCGGAAGTGCCGCTGACTGAAACAACTCAAATTCTGGGTTTTGGAACCTGAGCAGCAACAGGGCACTATGGTGCAATGATATGGCTGAGATGTTCACAGATAGTATATTTAAGGATGCGGTCACCTCACAGTTTAAATAAATGCTTGCGGCCAATTAACATATGAAATAGCAGCAGGAGCAGGCCAGTCAACCTCTTGAGCCAACTCCATTCAATGATATCAAAGATGATCTACTTCATCACCATTTTCCTGCAATACCCCATATCCCTTGATGCTTTTAATATGTAGAAACCTATAAATGGTGACACATTACATAAGGCATAGTTTGACTCACAATCAGCTCACTCTGTCTGAAACTGTTGCACATACAGGATAGGCCTTGCTCTCTTCCTTACAAATATAGTACACTGAGCCAGAAATGATTGGAAATGGCTGGCTATCATTTTCTAAGCTCTGGACTTCCAGCATTAATGCTCACTGTATAAGTGTTAATTTAGTTACTTCTTGGATGAGAGGTTAATTACAGTGAAACTGCAAAATGTTAAAATCAGATTATTCAAAATTCTGGTTATGATGAATGTGTCAGCTATTCATTCTGGCAGAGTATCAAACTCTAATGAGCAATCGCTGGGAGAAGCTGAATGGGTCACTCCAGACTGGCCAAAATTGGAAACGAACAAAATCCATCAAGTCAAATCAATCAAACTGTGAAGTTAAACCACTCGAAATTGTTTGGCATGAACGTTAGACCCCTGAAAAATAAAAGATTTGGAGCATTCCCAAAAGACTTCAAATATTCTTTGAACCCTGCAACCTATCCAAATGGTGACATGGCTGCTGTCGGCAGACAAAGTGGCCATTGTATGGTGTCAGAGTCTTGTTGGGAAATGTTTGGCATCTTAGACAACAAGGTGTAGATCTGGATGAACACAGTAGGCCAAGTAGCATCTTAGGAGCAGGAAAGCTGACAGTTCGGGCCTAGACCCTTCATCAGAATCCATTTCCTTTAAATTTCTTACCTCTCCAAAAGACAGAAAGGCTCAGAGTATTTCCACACAAGACTTTATGTAATTCCCCATTCATTATCCATGCTGTCAACCATGAGGTCACATGAATGCCACCTTAGGGCCTTCCCACATGTCACAAAGCTCTCTTTGACTCGAATTTCATGGGGATTCCCCTGTCATTCCACTTTGAGGTTTTACTATGATAATCTCTGGCCTACTGAGTAACATTCAAGCAATAAAAATAATTGACTGACATTTTAAAGAGGTATTGTATTATATTGGTTCAAAAAATTACAACATTACTGGTTAAACACAACAAAATTTGATGTTTATTCAAATGTTATTGTACCTTGAAGGCATGGAGAAGGGATGTAGGAGGTTATTTCAATTTTTAGTGATAGAGATAAAGGGACATTTTCACAGTTGCTACCTAAAGTTGACTAGGAAAATCAGATAATGAATGATTGATCTGATGTCATCCATGTTACACATTTTCCTGAAATTAAAATTAATTCCTTGTGCACAGAACAAAATATCTTATTGCTGTTCCTTTCCTTGCATGAACAGCAATAAGACAGTGATGTTCACAAGCAAGATTTGGAAGCTGATCCTTACCAATAAATAAATAATTGTTGGTTGCATAGCAACAAAAAGAAAGCTTGTTTAATATTCTTACCTGCAGTTGTAAGTAATGTTTTAACATAATCGGGATGGTTGATACTTAGGAAAACTGTAAACGGACCAAACCAGATTGGATGAGCATACTGATATTGATTTGCCCATGTCATGGTCTTGTCTAAATCTGTCCCATCCTGAGGAAACTAAAATGAGATTTAACAAGATGAAATAAAACTTCAACAAATTGAAACATATTATCTCAATCAACTCTTCTTGACGTACTAAGCATATATTAGACATGGGGCTCAAAACAGACAAAAACTGGCATAAGCATGTTTTGTTGACCACTTGAAGAAGTTAATTGGTCTGAATCTTGCAGTAGAAAGGAAAATCAGATTTTCTACATTCCTTTGAAACTGACAGTAACTTGTGGAATTCATACCTACCATTGTTAATTGTGGCAATCCAGAAGTTACTACCACTGATTCTATGCATCATGTGCACTCTTGCAGTCTCCAAGGTCTGTAGGCAATTATAAATTACTGAACTTCATGAAAAAACATGGGCCTTTACACTATGTATCACTCAAAACAAAACTCAAAAGTTTACACCTTATTGAATGAAGCAATCTTCGGTCATAATTACTCCTAATCAATCTCACTGACCTGAAAACTTGATTTTATATTTGTTGTTTATGCAATTTAATTTTTAACAAATCACATGATATATTATTACATAATTAAATGTGCATTTGGCTTATTTTGTTCTGCAAAACCTTGTTAAAATTGAAGGAATACAATCCCATTTTACTTTCTGATATGCTGTCTTTGAGGAAATTTGAATGCAGTTGGCTGATTACGTTGCTTGAAGACAGTACTACCGGTGAGACTTCCTCAACTGGAAGCCTAATTCAAACTGGCATCAGGAAAGGTAAAATCCACTGTACATTAACATTAGATTTTTTGGGCAGTTTTCTTCATGGTCTGCTTCACTGCTGTGCCAGTTATGAGGTCATATGACAATGAAATCTGGATCATCAGTTCCTTCATCAACTCAGTGCTGATAAAGAAAATTACCTATTGCTTTAAATTATAGGGGCAAAAGCTAAATCTCTGCAAAGTTTGGTTTGTTCTTAATTGCATAACTATAGTTACACAAAAGGCATAGAAAGAAAAGGGAGAAGTTCAGCATCAGAACTAAGCGCTGAAATGAAAAAGTTATTGAAGAGGGAGCCATAATCATAGAAGTCCCTGCACTGTCAAAGCAGGCTATTTGGTCCAACAAGTCTACACTGAATCTTCGAAAAGCATCCCACTCACCCACTCCTATCCCTGTAACCTGCATTTCCCATGGTTAATCCACCTAGCCTGCATATTACTGGACACTATGAGCAATTTAACGTGGCCAATCTACCTAACCTGCAAATTTTTAGAATTTGGGAGGAAACCGAAGCCCTTGGAGGAAACTCGCACAGACATGGAGAGATTGTGCAAACTCCACACAAGCAGTCTCCAAGGCCAGAACTAAACCCAGGACTCTGATGCTGTGAGGCAGTAGTACATAGAACATTACAGCACAGTACAGGCCCTTCGGCCCTCGATGTTGTGCCAACCTGTCATACCGATATCAAGCCCATCTAACCTACACTATTCCATGTACGTCCATTTGCTTATCCAATGACGACGTAAATGTACCTAAAGTTGGCAAATCTACTACTGTTGCAGGCAAAGCGTTCCATTCCCTTACTACTCTCTGAGTAAAGAAACCACCTCTGACATCTGTCCTATATCTTTTACCCCTCAATTTAAAGCTATGCCCCCTCGTGCTCGCCGTCACCATCCTAAGAAAAAGACTCTCCCTATCCACCCTATCTAACCCTCTGATTATTTTATATGTTTCAATTAAGTCACCTCTCAACCTTCTTCTCTCTAATGAAAACAGCCTGTCCTCGTAAGACCTTCCCTCCATACCAGGCAACATCCTAGTAAATCTCCTCTGCACCCTTTCCAAAGCTTCCACATCCTTCTTCTAATGCGGTGACCAGAACTGTATGCAATACTCCAAGTGCGGCCGCACCAGAGTTCTGTACAGCTACACCATAACCTCTTGGTTCTGGAACTCGATTCCTCTATTAATAAAAGCTAAAACACTGTATGCCTTCTTAACAGCCCTGTCAACCTGGGTGGCAACTTTCAAGGATCTGTGTACATGGACACCGAGATCTCTCTGCTCATCTACACTACTAAGAATCTTACCATTAGCCCAGTACTTTGCCTTCCGGTTACTCCTACCAAAGTGCATCACCTCACACTTGTCTGCATTAAACTCCGTTTGCCACCTCTCAGCCCAGCTCTGCAGCTTATCTATGTCTCTCTGCAACCTACAGCATCCTTCATCACTATCCACAACTCCACCGACCTTGGTGTCGTCTGCAAATTTACTAACCCATCCTTCTACGCCCTCATCCAGGTCATTTATAGAAATGACAAACAGCAGTGGACCCAACACTGACCCTTGCAGTACACCACTAGTAACTGGTCTCCAGGATGAACATTTCCCATCAACTACCACCCTCTGTCTTCTTTCAGAAAGCCAATTTCCGATCCAAACTGCTATATCTCCCACAATTCCATTCCTCTGCATTTTGTACAATAGCCTACTGTGGGGAACCTTATCGAACGCCTTGCTGAAATCCATATACAACACATCAACCGGTTTACTCTCATTTACCTGTTTGGTCACCTTCTCAAAGAACTCAATAAGGTTCGTGAGGCACAATCTTCCCTTCACAAAACCGTGCTGACCATCCCTAATCAATTTATTCTTTTCTAGATGATTATAAATCCTATCCCTTATAGCCTTTTCCAACACTTTACCAACAACTGAGGTAAGGCTCACTGGTCTATAATTACCAGGGTTGTCTCTACTCCCCTTCTTGAACAGGGGAACCACATTTGCTATCCTCCAGTCGTCTGGCACTATTCCTGTAGACAAAGATATTTTAAAGATCAATGCCAAAGGCTGGGCAATCTCCTCCCTGGCTTCCCAGAGGATCCTAGGATAAATCCCATCCGGCCCAGGGGACTTATCTATCTTCACCCTCTGTAGGATTTCTAATACCTCTTCCTTGTGAACCTCAATCCCACCTAGTCTAGTAGCCTGTATCTCAGTACTCTCCTCGAAAGCCTTGTCGTTTTCTAGAGAGAATAGTGTTGAAAAATATTCATTTAGCGCTTCCCCTATCTCCTCTGACTCTACACACAACTTTCCACTACTATCCTTGATTGGCCCTAATCTTACTTTTGTCATTCTTTTATTCCTTAAATACCTAGAGAAAGCCTAAGGGTTTACCCTGATCCTATCCATCAACAACTTCTCACGTCTCCTCCTGGCTCTTCTGAGCTCTCGCTTTAGGTCTTTCCTGGCTACCTCGTAGCCCTCAAGCGCCCTAACTGAGCCTTCACATCTCATGCTAACCACTGAGCCACCGTGACACCCACAAGCACATTAATTGCACTTCCTCTGTCATATTTTCCCCTACCACTACAAAAAGCAACAGCAAAAGATAGTGAATACGTGGGGAAACACTATTTTCCAAAAGTTTAAACTTGTTAAGGCTGGCGAATGTTGTACTGTGCTCCTTGGCTCAAGCTAAATATCTTGCCGACTTCAACCATATCAGTACCTTTTATTATTTTAAAGACAATTTCAGTGATCACTTCTTTAGTACTGTTGAGGTTTAAAACAAGTAATACTCTGAAAGTCCTTTCTTTTCATGGAGACAATTTCTGTTAACATGACAATAAACAGAATAAAACCAATAGGCTGGAAAGTGTGGTCAGCAGTGGAATAACACAATTCACCAATGACTCCAAAGAAATCATCCCACAGCGATATCTGTCACGGGTTTTCCTCTTTAAATGGCCACTTAATTCTTACTTCAAGCCAAAAGGATGTCCTGGCATGCAGGAGCAGTGATGTCAGGAAGCAGGTAATCAGCCAATCACTGTATTCTCACTGTGTTGTCACCCCAATAGAAACAGATTACCCAATTTTTTTTCCCGTAATCAATGGAAATAACCAAAAGAGATTTTATGTTTTAAGATGTTTGTTATAACTAATAAGCTAAAATCAAGATAGTTTAAAATTACTTAAAAGGTAACTACTACATTGAACTAAGGAGAATGTATTTCTGCACTAACTAACAAACACAATCAAGATACATCCTGCAACTACTTTCCCTATGCATTTCACTTTTGGGAGGCACATAGAATTATGAGATCCAAACCCAAAATACACTCTGGTTTCAAGCAGGCTCACTTGTCCCTGCCAGTTTCTTTCAAAGATCTTCCCACTCTGCCTGAGTACTCATGAACTGCCCACTACAGGCAAAAACCATCTTGGCAACTCCTTGTTCCTTAAATCTCCAAAGGTCCCATCTGTTCTGTCTTCATCTTTTTGAACAGAGATCCACCTGTATGCAGCATCCTCCTTGTCTGCTAACATATGCACAGTCTATCCCTATTCTTCACAGTAGCGGCATTGTTTGTCTTTTTATTCTCTCGATCTCTTTCTGTATCCAAAGGTTTCAGCAGGTTGAGTGCTCACTTGGAGATTAGAACAACAAGTGGCGATATTTTTGAAATATAGAAGACTCTGAGGGGGCTTGAGAGAGTAGATGCTGAAATTATGCTTTCTTGTGGGAGAATCAAGAACGTGGGGACACAGGTTGAAAATGAGGGAATTCCCATTTAAGAATGAGAGAAAGAGAAAATTCTTTTCTCATGAGGTGCATTAGCTTCTGGAATTTTCTTCCATTAGAAGCAATTGAGACTGGATCAGTGAATATATTCAGGCTGAGTTAAAGAGACCACCATGTGCATTAAGGATTAAGATTTAGATGCCAAGTATAGACCTAAACATGATTTTAACCCCAGAAAAAATGGGGTTGTCTTATACTCCAGGTTGAATTATACACCACAATCAACAGTATTAACATTTACATTTTCAGATAGTGAAATAAATCATTATTATTGAATTAAGCTAGAAGTCAAATTAAAATTAACTTACTATTTTACAAATAGCCAATTTTGAATACATTAAAATTGATATTCAACAAATATGAAATTGGTTTCTCACAGCAATTGAGATTACACAGAAGTATTTATGAAGTTTGCATGCCAATAAAAGCCGAGCTATACTTCCCTTAATGGTCTTTACAGTGAAAAAACAGCTTAAAAGTTGAAGTTGTCATCACCTTAATTGATTTTCCATTGATTTCAGCCTATACGTGCCTCAAAACTAGAGTCAATGACCATATATTTATTCTGTACATTTGCAGACTTCAAAATTATATATCTATTTCAGTGGAGCAATGATGACAATCTTAGTGATTTACTGCTGTAAAAATCCAGGCTAATGGAAAGAAGAATGCAAGCTGGCTAGTCGTTTTTTTTAAAAAAAGTCTGCTGATATTTGGAAAGACAACTGGATTTTTTTGACATTATTAATTTGGATTTGGGACTGTGGAATTTATTTATGGTTAGATCACATAGTCACATACAAAGTACAACAATATATTATGACTGACAAATTGGAAGTTTCAGAGGTTTATAAGCTGGATTTTCCCAACTGTCAGAAGTTTAGGGTTGGAGGTGTGGGAGGGGACCAGGAAAATAGGTGGAGCCAATTAAGCAATTGGAGGCAATTTGTATCACTAATGGAGGTTCCATCAATCTACATACCGATGGAGGTTGCATCTCCTGATGATTGGGTCACGAGGATAAAAGGCTGCAACGGCATCCCTGAGTAAGTCTAAAAAGAGGTTTTCCCTCTATCTTGATATCTCTGTTGTGTTTGGCAGTATTCACTGCTACCCTCCTGACGGCTTAGCCAGCTAGGGTTCTTGCACGCTGAAGTAGCCTCATTCTCCTGACCTTTGATGAGGCTGCCTATGCTTGAGAGCTATGAGCACTCTACACAACAAGAACTTACCAACTTTCCACAAAAGAATGGTGAATGCAAAATGGCCAAAGAGAGGCCTACCCTTTTGAAAGTTTGTGCCACTGGCTTTGCTGAAAGAAATAAACAGTCTAGTTACCCTTTCTGGTCTCAACACTGAAGTCCTGAAATCCACAGGAAAATCCAACCCCTCAGCTTTGCAAGAAATGTGTTAAATGCAAAGCTCAAAAAAATCAGACCAATACATAAGTTATATTGGATAATGAAGACATCGATTGAGGACTGTACAACTACACAGTAATAAGAGGAGTACTAATTACATTTGGTATTCAAATAAAGAAACTATTGGAACTGCACCTGTGTTCCGTTCCAGAACTTTCAGGTAAATCTCTTAATGCCCCTGTTACATAAGTTAATGGGAAAGAGAAACTCAAATTAGAGACTACGTATGGAAAACAAATAAATGGAAGCATGTCTCTGAGCTGAAGTGGGTATTGATCCTTCATAATGAAATTGCTTTGTGGTGAACAGCTTTGCAATGTTTTCAAAATTTGCAAATGGAAGTAATAACATGATGGACTATTTTTGGAAGGTAGGATTACGTTATACAAGTTTAACAGTTAATTTTGATTTACTTTGCTTTATAAATAGCTGGAGTAATTGTTAAAAAAACATCGTCAATCTATTTTGAGCTTTAGATACTGGAAGAAGGTGCAAAAGTGCAATACATGCAAAGATCTAAGTGGATTTGTTTGTGATGCCACTAATGGCACCAAGGTACAGTTCAGTGTGACACTTTGAGAGTAGCCACTTGGATGATGCCCTGAAGGAAGTTGACACCAGTGATGCTGAAAAAGAATACCTCTGGAACACAATATCTAAGAAACTGGAAGGCCAGGAATGAATTAGGGCACGGTAATTAACTTCAGAGAAGAAAAACCACCAGCCAGTGTGCCGTTCCTCATTCAGATCTAGCCATACCTGTTAAGAGGTGCCTGCACTGAAGAAGGCAAGATTGGAAAATAACTCATGTCGTTACATTTCCTCACCACATAAATTCACTTCAGAAAAGTTAGTTGGCTGAGATATCTGAGAACTGGTAGGATCCTTTCCCAACATTGGATACCTGAGGGAAGAAGAATTGGTCTTTTGGGCTTCAGTAATAGGTCCAAAATCTAGCAGCCTATGCTCTTAAACTAACTGGTCATCACTCTTTGAGGACAATAGCCCAGACTAGATTCGACTCCAGAAGCTATGGAGCAAATCATTGGTACTGTGTTAACACCCAAAAACAAAGCAAAGCACGGCTAAATACAAACACAAGTATCACACTGGATTCAAAACATTTACTGTTTCACTCTCTACAGATACTGCCAAAGCTGCTGAGTTTCTCCAGCACTTTGTTTTATACTCCAAACATGGCAGTGAATTTAGGTTAAAAGAGGACATGCTCCTACTTCATGCTTATAAAGGCGAATAATGCTATTTTGCATCCTCCTCAGATTCCTCACCAATGTCAATTATTCTTGATTTATAACAAATGCAGTCAGTTTGGCATTTTGCTTTTATAAAAAACACGGGCTCAGCAGAAAGAACTACCCAAACACATATCCCCGCGGCCACTCTATTCAGTGCTGCTCAGTGACAAAAGGACACTGAAATGTACAAGGTAGTTTGGGAGTATTGACCTACAGTACTGTGTAAGGTAGTATACTGACCTCCAGTACGTGACCAAATAACCAGTGGGCAGGAGGTCCCGGGAACAGTTTCATTGCTGTCATCATCTCCCATTTTCTACGGAACAGTTTCACTGTTTTGAACAGGAAAGACACTACACAAAACACAGCGATCAAATGGAATAGCCGACAGAGTTCCACAGGGAAGCACAGCGACCTCAGTGCTTCTACAATGGCCATTCGGAACAGGCTGAAGAGAGAATCCACCACAGAGACCTAAGCTCTACAGATCTTATCATGCGACTGTTGTCATACCGTATTTGACTTTGTCTTGTAGCCGCGCCCCAACGTCAATAAATCCGACACTCCGCTGTACGTGTTCTCTCTTAAAGCTGGATTCCTGCTTTGTGATTTCCATCTAAACTCAGCCCATTCACCTCCCATCTGATTATTGTTTTAGTATCGCTGCGCTTTTGTAACACCAAGAGTCAAAATGAATTGTAGCCTACGAGGTGAAAAGAGGTTAGAAAGTGAATACATGCACCGGAGCACAGAACTATTTTGGTCCCCAGTCTAAAGTCATTGGGCTCACAATACTGAGCTAAATACCAGGTCAGGATCTCAGAGTTGGTCTTGGCCAGACAGAGGATATTTTGGTAGAATAGATTCTGTACTTTCCTCGCGTCCCTCAACTTCACTGTTTTCGTAAACATGAAACAAATAATCCAGTAATCTTCTACCTGATGGAAGAGATTAGAAGAGAGAATTACCAGGTGGGATGGGTCTTTGATGCTGTTGGCAACCTTTCTGTAGCAACATGAAGTGTAAATAGAGTCCATGGATGGAAGGTTGGCTTCTGTAATGGTCTGTAAAGTACCAAGCCATTTTGCACCCTGATGGAATGTTTTCAGTAGCAAAAGAATCATGGATCATAGAAGCCCTACAGTGTAGAAACAGGCCATTCAACCCAACAAGTGCACATCACCTCTTTGAAGAGCATGCCCCATAGCCATTTCCCCACCCCTGATTTTGCCATGTCTAACCCATCTAACCCAAACATCCCTGGGCACTATGGGCAATCCAACTACCCTGCACATCTTTGGACTGTGGGAGGAAACTGGAGTACCTGGAGAAAGCCCACACAGACATAGGGAGAATGTGCAAACTCCATACAGACAGGTACCTGAGGTTGGAATTGAACCTAGATCCCTGGCACTGTGAGGCAGCAGTGCTAACCACTGAGCCACTGTGCCACCCTGCCACTCCAGGAAATAGCGACGAGAATAGGACTTGGACCCATGCGTGCACAGCACAATGGATTGGCGAGCCATTGCCTTAACCTCTCAGCCAACTCGTCATTGCGCATCTGTAAAAGTTGGTGAGTGTCCTTATGGACTTGCCAAATTTCCTGAGCTGTCAGAGGAAGAAGCAGTGTTATTGTGCCTTCTTGTCCATCACATCTACATGGGAAGTCCAGGAGTTGTTGGGTATTGTCACTTCTAGGAACTTGACACTCTTAACCCTCTCAACTTCAGCTCTGTTGATCTAGACAGGGCCATGTCCTCCTCCTTGCTTCCTGAAGTCAATGATCTGCTTTTTGATTTGTCGACATTGAGAGAGAGGTTGTTATCATTTACGGATGGAGAAGAAATTTAATAGTAGAGTACAAGATTATGACAGATGTGTATAAGGTAGACAACAAAAAAGCTGATTCTAGCTGATTGTAGAAGGACCAGGGAGCACACCTGTGTTTCAATATTTACCAGTAATTATTGTTTCATTTTAGCAAGCCAATCCTCAATTTACCTTGATCACTTGACAGTTGACAGCTGCTCCAAAATGGTGAATTTGGAGAAGCTCTGTGAACTATTAGAAGATAAATTAATTTTTCTACAAGCTTATAAAGTAAATGGTAAAGTCACCATAGTTCCAAAGGGGCTGCTGTCGAATTAGACAGAGATGACTGGTGGTGGTTTAAACTAAAGATCATCACAGCTCGTGGAAGGGGAGGGATTGAGAAGGGGTGTCCTTCACGTAGCCTCAGCTGGTGCAGGAATTGACCCCATGCTGTTGACCTCATTAGCTGTCCAGCCAACTTAGCGTAAAAATTAGCTACTGGATAAACTTAGCATCTACAAACTGAAAATAAAGTTAATGTTTTGAGTCCAGATAGCTTAATTCACAACTAATGGTAGCCAGAAAATATGTGGTATTTATGCTGATGATGGGTGAGGGGTATGGCTGGGGAGAGGAGTGAGAAGATAGGTGGAACAGCACCCAAAGCAAAAGCAAAGTGGAGGTGGAAAGCAAGTTGTAAGGAGGGTAAATGAAAAATATTCTATACAAGGTTATGAGTAGCATAAATGAGTAACTAAAAAAAATGTAGAGGTGTCTAATGCGGATAAATATGAGTTTGTCCACTTCAGCTGAAAGTATAGAAAAGCAGAACATGATTGAAATAGAGAGACTGCAGAATGTTGCAGTACAGAGTTCTGGCTATTCTCAGACATGAATAACTAAATATTTACAATTCAGGTGCAATAAGTAAATATTTATTTACTTTTGAAATGATTAATTCAGCTTTCTGAAATTTGCTTACTCTCTGCCAAATGGGAGAATTGAACTTTGTCCATTCTCCTTCCCCCTCCCAATCCATAAAGTTTGGATGAGCCTGAATTAGTAAAATTAAGATGATCCTAATGTAAGATGCAAGATTCTAAGATGACTTGACCGATTGGATGCTGAAAGAATGAATCCCCTCAAAATGCGTCTGGAGGGACTGTTGAAATATATGGGATTTGCCATATAAGGAGTTGAGGAGATGTTTCCTCTCCAAGGGTTAGTGGTCTTTGGAATTCTCCTCCCCAGTGAGCAGTGGGGACTGATTTTTTTTTAGATTAGATTCCCTACAGTGTGGAAACAGGCCCTTCGGCCCAACAAGCCCACACTGCCCCTTCAAGCATCTCACCCAGACCCATCCTCCCATAACCCACACACCCCTGAACACTATGGGCAAAGTCCACATTAAGCAGAGGTTCACCTGCACATCTGTCAATGTGGTGTACTGCATCCACTATACCCGGTGTGGCTTCCTCTACATTGGGGAAACCAAGCGGAGGCTTGGGGACCGCTTTGCAGAACACCTCCGCTCGGTTCGCAATAAACAACTGCACCTCCCAGTCGCGAACCATTTCCATTCCCCCTCCCATTCTTTAGATGACATGCCCATCATGGGCCTCCTGCAGTGCCACAATGATGCCACCCGAAGGTTGCAGGAACAGCAACTCATATTCCGCTTGGGAACCCTGCAGCCCAACGGTATCAATGTGGACTTCACCAGCTTCAAAATCTCCCCTTCCCCCAACGCATCCCAAAACCAGCCCAGTTCGTCCCCTCCCCCCACTGCACCACACAACCAGCCCAGCTCTTCCCCTCCACCCACTGCATCCCAAAATCAGTCCAACCTGTCTCTGCCTCCCTAAGCTGTTCTTCCTCTCGCCCATCCCTTCCTCCCACCCCAAGACGCACCTCCATCTCCTACCTACTAACCTCATCTCACCTCCTTGACCTGTCCATCTTCCCTGGACTGACCTATTCCCTCCCTACCTCCCCACCTATACTCTCCTCCCCACCTATCTTCTTTTCTCTCCATCTTCGGTCCGCCTCCCCCTCTCTCCCTATTTATTCCAGAACCCTCACCCCAACCCCCTCTCTGATGAAGGGTCTAGGCCCGAAACGTCAGCTTTTGTGCTCCTGAGATGCTGCTGGGCCTGCTGTGTTCATCCAGCCTCAGATTTTATTATATTAAATGAAATCTGATTGCTTCACAAAAGGCTATTCAATAATAAGATTGGAAAATGGACCAACAAGAAATAATGACGAAAGTTGACATTGCTCAGGCTGTTGAAACACATCTGTGCAAAGTTTTTTGTTTGAAAACTTCCATAAATTTTCAAATGAATTTTATAAAAACAAGCTCTGGGGTTCAAATGTTTCCATCCTCTTTGTTTTGTGCCATCTGGTGGCAGTTTATGGAATTATATCAATGATTTCTAAATTCTCTATCACCACAGCAACATAATAGTCAATAAACAATAAACAAATCCATTCAGCAGCAGAGTGAATTGAACATTAGCAAAGGATCAGAGTAAACAAAGTAATTCGATATTCATCCTACTATGTATATCAGATCAGATGATTCTGACAGACATGCCGAGTTTCTCCAGCAATTTCTGTCTTTGTTTCAAATCATAGACTGGTTTCTATGACCAGGGTGGAAGGAATCCATTCAGACCATCAAGCCCATGCAAGCTTTTTAACAGAAATAACCTGGTAAATGCTTTACTTTGGAATGTTTAACTATCAATCCAGAATTGCATTGCAATGCAAGTAATAACAGCAATTTAGAAAGGGGGCTGCTGAAGGCGTGAGATTGTATTAAGCAGCATATGTCACCGAAATAACATTCTGAGATTTGATAGTGGCACTGATCAGCTTTTGGCATTTTTGGAAATTTGCGTCTTTTTTTCAGTGAAGTGAAACCTGTCCGCTGTTCAAACTCACACAAATACAATGATAGGGATTGTTAAAGTTAAGAAATGTATTCACACAGGAACAAAGGAACTGCAACCAGTCAGATATATGCAGGAAAGATCCTTTTAGTGAGTAAATGGTGTTTTTAAGTTGCAGATAACAGATTATTTGGTACAAATTACTTTGGGGCAAATACTTAATAAATATACCCACAACCATTATTTTGAGAAATCAACAATAAATTTTAAGTTTTGAAAATTACTTTTAGGAATTGGCATTAATTGTAAATGAATCATTTGTTGGAGAAATGGATCAAAATAAACAAACTTTCTTGAAGAACAAGAAATACTATGTCATGTGACCTGACACACGTTAGTTTGGAAATGGCACAAACAGGAAGGCGGTTAACACATAGATGCCATGGCCAGGAACACAGGAGAGCTGACGACCAAAAGGACAACAATACGATTTGGAGCTGAAAGGTGGATGGTGACCTAATGGAAGTTTATAAAATCATGAGATCCATGGATAGGGCGAGTAGCCAAGGTATTTTTCCCAGGGTAGGGACCCCAAAACTGAAGGGCAGAGGTTTAAGTTGAGAGGGGAAAGATTTCAAAAGGGATCTGACGGCAACCTTTTCACACAGAGTGCAGTGCATGCATGGAATGAACTACTAGAAGAACTGGTGGATGCTGGTACAATTACAACATTTAAAAGGCATCTGGACATGTACACAAATAGGAAGGGTTTAGAGGGATAAGGCCAAATGCTGGAAAATGGCACAGATGAGTTGGGCTGAAGAGCCTATTTCCATGCTGTATAACTCTATGATTCTATAAATCTAACTGTGCCCATTTTTCAAATTGAATTCACTTCCTCATTGTCCTTTTGTTGACTAGGAACACACTGCCTTTTAGCAATGCTTCTGAATTTTAATATTCTGCTTTGGAGTCAACTTAATTCCTGGCATCAAATTATACAGCCTTCTTTTCGGTTTATGATTTATCTATTTACCCTTTGTTGCCTGTCTCTGTTGCACCTAATGTGATTCTACTGTTCCTAACTATTGACTAATATCTCAAGCCAATGGGCATTCTTCTATGTGCATATTTAAGATATTTGACTGCAGTAAATATTCGAGTCATACTTGTTTCAGTCCTCACCTGTCTTTTCCAGACAGTGTCATTATTTATCAATCAAGAGTAGGAACACTGGATGGCTTTTCCTCTTCTTAGTTTAGGGAAATTAAAGATAATCTGGACTAAGATCACCTTGGCCACACTTTTTCCATTTGAAGGAAAATAACTTTTGGATCAACGTCCTGACATTGCTGATTTTTTTGGCTCCAATTTCAAACTGAGGCTATATTTGACGGTCCAATTTCAAAGCAAACTTTTTACACTTACTATATTCTGAGGAAATGTCATTTTTAATGCACAGAATTGATTTGATGGCTCTTAGCTTTCTTAATGCTCCGTCCCAGCTATCAGTGCCTTGTCTTTTAGTGGCAAACCATTTCATTCAGAACCTATAGGCTTACAGCATTCCTGTAAAATGGAGGAGGAGTAGGGCTTCAGAGCCCAGGGTTCGACTGCTCCATTCTTTTTTCTCTTCGTTTCTGTTCCTTCTTTTTTTTCTCTTTACTTTTCCCTTTTGTTTTTGTTACCTCTGGTTGAAGAGCTCGGTCGTGGCAACAGCATCGGCAGTGAGTGAGCCCAGTGCAGACTCAAGTGGGCCCGGCGTGGATTCGTGGTGACAATGTCAGAGGCGGGTTGGGGTTGCCCAGCAGCTTCTGCATTGACGAGGTGGTCCTAGAGCCGACTCATGGCTGCAGCGGCGGAGGTGAGTTTGGGTCCAGAACAAAACCTGGCAGCATTGGTGGCAGCTGCATCAGTGAGGTGGGCCTGATGCTGATTAATGGTGATAGTGGAGTCACGTTTGGGCCACTGCTATATCTGGCAGCATCGGTGGCATCCACATTGGCGAAGTCCAGCTAGAATTCATAGTGGCAAAGCTGTCAGTTGAGGCAAGATGGCACCAAAGAGTGGTGATTTTCATTCCAGGGATGGTGGCGTGGTAAAGGGAACATCTGCCCGGTTACTAGGCCCATGGCAGAGCACTTAACAAGGACTGTAAAGTTGAACATTTTATTTTTCCCTTCTCTGCCTTTATGTTCTATGATTTCGTTTATATTTCTGTGCTTTAAGATGGTGCTGGAGAGTGGTGACACTATACAACACTTTTCACTGTCAAATAACTCAGACAGAAAGCCAAACAACTTGTTATTATTGCTGCACTGAACAGTCAAGGGCTGTGGACATATTACTTTATGGGTTTATGCCATGTCAATATCACAAGGACATCCTGCAACAGCAGTTTATACTGCAAACAAACTGCATCTGCTTCAACCAAACACCATGCACGGAAGTCTAAATGGAACAGTCTTCTGTGGAGTGAGGGTGGACTACAGTCAGTCAGTGGGTGCCACCACTCTCATTGTCCTGTCCCAGTCCAGGATGTTGACCAGAATCAGGCAAGCATTTATTGTGATAAGGTGAAGGACCCATGTCTTTCGGGGACTGGGTCACAGTCAGTCCTATAGGTCAACTGCAACTGGGGATTACAGTTGAGTCAATTGGAGAGCTGTGGGCTCAGCTGGGGCTGGCTCATGCTCAGTTATCCTAGGGATTTGGGAAGCGAGTATCAAGATGGGTTGTCAGAGACAGTCTGTACAGTATTGGAGAAAGTGGAAAACTCAAGTGCAGGGATTTTGGAATCAAGGGCACAGAGGCGATAATGACTGTGAAGTGCAGCAACTCCATATAGAAGAGTGGGATCTACGATAGCATGGGAGGGCATGGAGTACTGAATGAAGGGGATCGGGAAGTGTTATGGACCAGACCAAAAACAGAGAACACCAACTCTCACCACTCTCTGCCTTTGAGTTCAATAATCTTAAATCCAAACTGGAATGAGAAATTTTTATACTAATAAGAGCTCCCAATTTGTTATGGGCCAGACCAAACCCCCTCAAAATATATTAAGAAAACAGCCTAGGCTCTATCTTATTTCTCAATTTAAAGGTAAATGTAAGGCATTGTGTTTCAGCTGCAATTTGATTGGTCAAATTACTCGACTTTAAGCAAAACACAGTTTATTTTTAGATTACGGTTAAAATACCGACCAAATAAAAACAAGAATATTGTCATAACTGTGAGTCTACCAAAATCCTTAACAAAGTAAATATATAATTGACTGTCCCAATATAACAACATCCCGTAAACACACCCTTGACAAAGGCAGATTCTGTAGAATAGATTGTTTCACATTCAATTCTCGCAGCCGGAAGAGAACCTCAGCTTTTAGCTGTATCCGAGAGAGGAATAAGAACTTCTACATTCAGCTTTAAGACCATAGCAACTGCTGAAAGATAAAGGTAAAAATCCTGGTTCTGTGGGAGCTTGACTGCACCCACTCAGGATGCTTCTGTTATCCCAACTTTAATAAAGAAAATGCAAGGCCTCAAGCTGTTTACTAGATTTGAGGTAACAGGTCTCCTCTGTCTCAACCTTTCTTCATAAAAGAAGCCAGGACAGAATACGTGTCTTAAAGCAATAGTATCATCACAGGAGACAGATGGAGGGTTCACACCTCACCAGCTTGCTTCAATGAGAGGGACAGCGGATAGTAATACTGAGCATGGCGATGCAGAGGCCAGGGCTGAAGGCAAAATTAGGGGATATTGATTGTCAAATAAAAGGATTGATGAGATTGGTGTTTATAAGACAGCCACACAAACAGGTACATGGGGTCTAGCCCAAAACGTCAGCTTTTGTGCTCCTGAGATGCTGCTGGGCCTGCTGTGTTCATCTAGCTTGACATTTCATTATCTTGGATTCTCCAGCATCTGCAGTTCCCATTATCACAAGTACATGAAGGTTGTTTGCTGTGGGGAATACTGACTTTCAGGCAGAGCCTGCAACTCACCAGAACACAACTTAGATGGTGTATTACTTTCAACAAAACATCACGTATGAAATAATGATGAAAAATGATTGCCAGCACATAGAGAGGGTAAAGTAAATTTGCTACGTTTTGTCTGTGGGGGTAGGGTGGACTTGTTGGTGATGTGAGACCTTTCAAGGGGAAATTAACCAGGCATTCATTGATTCGATAATGGCACATATGTGCTATGAAATTACTCTTACAAAAGCAAAATACTACAGATGTTGAAAATCTGAAATAAAAACAGAAAATGCTGGAGAAATCCAGCCAGTTTGGCAACATCGTGAAGAGAGAAACTTTTTTTTTACAGCTTTCAGCCTGGTAGGTTTCCAGGTCCCTGCCCACAAATTGGGGTTTTAATTCTATCTTCTCTGCTTAAGTGAAAACAGAGAATGACTGGTAGAAGTGCCATTAACATGATGCAATTTTACAAAAGATTACAAGACATACAGAACAACTGGACAAGATGTGACTGAACCAGGTAGAAGTGAAAATGTGAAAAGTGATCATTGAAGAGGTTCAACATGCAGATTTTCAGTAATTAATGTAAAAAGTGTTAATTTATCATCTTCAATATTGCCAAATAAGAGCACCGTATCTCATTCATCAATTAGTGCTTATTCTGATCATTTCACAAATTCAAATTAAAGCACTGTAGTTGCTGTGAAAGCCTTTTATGTCAAGTGATTATCACGCATAGTAATGAATGGGGCTGATTAGCTATTCAAACAAATGATGCATTAGCTATTATATTGAAAATAATATTATGACTTTTGAAGATGAATTGTTTGTATTTGTGAAAGGTCACAAATTAAAATTAGATTTTTAAAAATTTACCCTGAGTTCTGTTTAAAATTGCAATCTTAAGTGAATAAGCTTTACAAACTTAAAGGTTAAAAAAAAAATTCCCACTGCTTTTAAAGAAATTGCTCAGGATCAATGTACACTTCCAGCATTTTCTTTTGCCATCATTTGATGTTTTCCTCCTTTTCACTGACAATATGCTCTAATTAAGTAGCGGTTTTGAGCACTTAAAGCAAATAATTAGTGAAGTAAAAACAGAAATTGCTGGAAAAATTCAGCAGGTCAACTCCAGTTCTTAAGAAGGGTCAGTGATGCTGCCAGACCTGCTGATTTTTTCCAGAAAATTCCATTTCAGTTTCTGATTTCCAACGTTTGCAGTTCTTTTGATTTTTAAAAAATAATTGATGAAATCATTCCTAAATAACAACATATCAGTAGGTATCAATTGAGAATGCATCCAATGCTTCTCATAGCTAATAAAACTCTATAAAACAATTGACAAATTATTCCAAAGGTTAAAAACCCTGCTCAGTTTCTACATACATCTTGGACTTTGAGTTAATCAGGATGCATGTGCAGGATGTTGGGTGTACTCCTATCATTCCTGTATGCATTCGAACACTTTGACACAAAATTGTTTTGAATAGTGAAAGACAAAGAAAGCAATTACGGTGTTGGACTGCTCAAGCTGATCTGGCTTTGTCAGCTGCTTGCACAAGCCTCCATGGCAGCCTTCACTTCACTAACTTGCTCGCCACAGCAGTGGGCCCCTGACAACTCATCGTGACTTTCAGTGAACAGTCCCCCGGGACTAACCATGGCTCAGTTCCCATCCCTCACTAATGAGTGAACAGACCGTCAGTTGATCTTGATGCAGTTCTGTGGCTGTCCTATTACTAATTCCTGGTCTGTTTGCACTGGATCTGCAGTACTGACGATGGTCCACTTCTTGGGCTGCAATGACACGGAGCCTCTGACCCTGAATGCTCAAAATGGCTGATTAACTATGTTTAAACATCTCGACCGAGATTGGACAATGCTCAGACTAACTGAGATGAGACCCCCAAACTGATGACAGTTCCTCCTTAACTTGCCTGAGAACTACTTCACATAGACTTTGTGACGTAGCCATTTAGTTGAAGCACAGTGTGTTTGCCATGTAAGCTTCTGGCACATGCAGTAGATAGCATGGTCTTGTACAACAACCTGCCCGGTCCCTTGACTGTGCATGTGCCAATCTCCGTGAACAAAGGATGTAGGCAGTGACTACCCATGGAGCATGCCCTGAAGTGCTGGGGAATGCTGTCCAAGATGGAGGCTTGGAGGAGATATTGCTCAGGGAAATTGTTCAATGAATTGCAGCCACCAGAAACCTGCTGAGACTTTCATGTCAGGAATTGTCACTGTCTGATTTCTCTCTCTTACAAATGAAGTGAGATTATTTAACAGTGAGATGTTCATACATGCAAGTTGGCCCTGGAACTCACTAGCAAGATTGCCATTTAAACCTCTGATAGAAAATTTGACTTTTTTGACATCAGGAATTTCAGTTTTCCAATCTTGCCATATTTTCCCAACTGATTCACACACATAAAAATAGCACATAAATTACATAAGGTCCTGACAGGCTAGATAATTAGATGATATTTTCACTGGTTGGAAAGTCAGGGACTAAGGGTCATAGTCTCAGAAATAAGGGATTGGCCAATTAGGACGGAGATGAGAACAAGTTGAATCACTTGTGAGTCTTTAATGATAGTCTCTACCTGTAAGAACTATGGATCCTCAGTCACCGAATTTGTTGAAGAGAGGGATCAATAGATTAATGGATATGATAGGAATCAAGGTATCGTGCTTTCAGTGGAACTGAAGTAGAAATGAGGATTTTAATGTATGATGAAGCAGGCTCAAACAGCTCTACAGCCTATTTTTGGTTGTATTTCTCATGTTCCTATTTAGAAATGTATGTGTTCATCTATAAAATTAGAGGGAAAATACATAGAAGAATGAAACAACAAAAAAGGTCAAATGTAAAATACAGAATGTAACATGAATGCATGCAAAAATCTATTGAAGGGCTGAAAGGAAAATTGCAAGCTTCCATACTTCCAAACAGTAAGTTTAACATAATAGTTCAGTAATTGCTGACACAATCAGTACAGTAGACACTTTCTGCATGCATGTCCAACTTCTTTGAAGATCGATAGGTAACTCATGATCAAGCACTACTTCACCATATTAGCACTCTGAATACTCAATATAAATACTGAAACTGAGAAAGGAGCTCCTTTGTTCTACAGAAACAACAATCAGACTAGTTATTCCTGAATATAGCGTGCACATTTCACTGATGTGGTCTTGTTCTTGTGTTGCAGCAGCTGTGCAGAAATAATAGGGAGAAAGTGACGTGTGGGAATAGTACCAAAAATATGATAGGATGCAAGAGTAAAGTCAAGGACAGAATATGTAAAGAGGCATCACTAGAAAGATTAATGCAATGGGAGGTACAGAATGCATGCCACAGGGGAAATGGAGGGTGAGTAAATGGCCACAAAGGTGGGGATGAAGTAAGAACCGTAAGGAAGGCAAGTGGAGAAAATGGACGGTAATGAAGATGGGAAGGGGCAGGAATTTGAATTAGCACTTGTCTAATAAAGTAGAAAAATGTCCCAAGACATGTCCTAAAGGTAACCACCAGACAAATAAGGTTACTGAGCTGAGGATACTCACTTTATCTCTACGTCTATGACTGAAACTAGAATGACAAAACAGAAGCTGCTTGCAGAGTGTGGAGCTGCAAATTCAGCCACTTTTTAATAAAGTGCAGACTTCAAAACTTCCAATGCGTAAGATGTCCTCTTGAATCAAAAATTGTTTCACATAAAATCATGAACTTTAACACAGGTAAATTGAAACTATTCTCTATGTTAGGAGAAAAACAAACATCACTTGCACTTAATAAGTAGGAAACTGCTGGGCAAAGAATTTGAAGGACATAGGTAAATAACTTTGAGAAGTACCATCACAGGTCAGTTCCTAACATGTTTTGTAAATTGGGGGATTTATTTCTAGGAATTTTGAATTTAAAGGTTAGGGAACAGTGTTAAGTGTAAACAGTCTCTCGTCAGACTGCACTCTGGTTTCCATACCATCTAACGGTCATGCTATGCGCTGGAGAGAGTGAAATAAAAACACTTTATACCTGAGCTGAGCCATTATATGTAACCAGAAGGATTGACCAGAGTGGGTCAATATTTCTATAGGAGACAGAAAACGTAGAATTGAGACCCAATAGACATTTTTAAAATTATGGATGGGTTGGAAATGGTGGATGTAGAATGTTCCGACATGTGGAAGAATCCTAAACCAGAGAGCATAAATAGACATTATTTTGAATGCTTCGAAAATGGAATTTGTTTTTTTAGCAATAGACTGAGACAAGTAGCGTAGATGCTCCCAAAAGGAATGGGACAAGTATATGATAGACTAGAAAGATATGCTGAAAATTTAAGATGCAGTAGAAGGACTGGGGGAGGCCCGTTTTGAACAGAAATACTAGCAGAAAATACATCGGCCAAATAGTCCGGTCCTATGCAGTACATTCAAAATGATGTTTTGTATATTCACGAATTCCCCCTATAAATAAGAGGTAATATTTAAAAATGTAAATTACCTAACATAAATACTCAGGAATTCATGTTACCAGCGTATTGAGAGAAACTTGGCAGGAGATCTAAATGAGAAGAAGGAGTTATAAATAGTTCTTAGAGCTGAAGTGATCCAAGCATGTGGGGGGAAAGAGGAACTGGGTACTAGGTTGGATGATCATAATGAACAGTGGAGTAGGCTCAAAAGGCTAAATGGCCTAGCCCTGCTCCTATTTCCTGGGTTTTTTTTAAGGAGATCTGCGATGTAGTCACAGTGGTCAAAACAGAGTCTGAGGAGACATCAGCAGATTGGAACCAGGCTAATGGTGTATCAATATGCAAATAGCATATTCAATCTGACTCAAGCAATTATAGACACATTTTCTTATTTCCACTCTATGTAAGTTAATGGAATTAAATATTACTAAGAATAAACTTCAGGATTATCTATTCAACCCCCAAGTCCCTTTGCATTTAAGATTTCTGAATTTTTTGCCCCATTTTGCCTCTATTCTTCCTACCAAAGTGCATGACTTCACACTTTTTGACATTGTATTCCACTCTGCCACTTTTTTGCCCACTCTCCTAACATGTTTAAATTAGTTAGCAACAATCAAAATTGATGCAGAAGAGGAATAAAACTGCTTGACAAACCTGAGTGGATGCCCCAGGACTCAATACTGGCAGCAGTACTGGTTTCTAATTTTAAATACATGATGTCAATGCAGAACATCAATACGCACTCTCAAATTTGCTGCTAATGTCAAATTAGGAAAGTGGAACCATAAGAAATAGGTCAGGAATTAGCTACTAAATCAGAAAAATTTCCAAGTGACCAACACAATGGCAGATTAAATCTAATGCAGAAATAGACAATGAGAATTTCATGATTAGTAAAGCTTCATGAAAATGGAAAGAGACTGATCAACATATTTTAAGAATGCAGAGCAGTAATCAACAAAGTAAATAGGTAATTGACATACATGGTAAAATCAAAAGACTATAAATAAGAGAAGGAGTATGTGATGAAACTTATAATGTCCCTGTCAGATATGCACCTTGAATAGACCATAAGACATAGGAGCAGAAATTAGGCTATTTGGCCCATCGAGTTTGCTTTGCCATTTAATCATGGCTTATAAGTTTCTCAATCCCATTCCGCTGTGTTCTACCCATAAACTTTGATCCCCTTGATAATCAAGAGCCTTTCTATCTCTGTCTTAAATATACCCAATCAATGGGCCACCATAGCCTTCTGTGGCAATGAATTCCATAGACTCACCAGTCTCTGGCAGAAGAGGTAGTTTCTCCTCATCATTCTCCGAAAGGGTTTTCCATTTATTCTAAGGTTGTGCCCTTGGGTCCTAGTCTCTCCTGCTAATGGAAACATCTTCCCAATGTCCACTCTGTTCAGGCCATCCACTATTCTGTAAGTTTCAATTAGATCCCCCTCAACTTTCTAAATTCCATTGAGTATAGACCAAGAGTCTTCCAACATTCCTCATATCTTCTTGGATCATTCTCATGAACCTCCTCCGGACCTGCTCCAGGGCCAGTGCAATCTTCCTGAGATATGGGGGCCAATTTTGCTCACAATATTCTAAATGTGGTCTGACAAGAGCCTTATGAAGCCTCAGAAGTACATCCCCGCATTTATATTCTGTAAATCTAAATGCCAATAAATGCTGAAATAAATGCCAACAATGTATTTGCCTTCCTAACTACAGAATCAGCCTGTAAGTTTACCTCAACAGAATGCTGGACTAGGAGTGCCAAGTCCCTTTGCACCTGAGATTTCTGAATTTTCTCCCCATTTAGAAAATAATCTATGCTCTATTCTTCTTTCCAAAGTGCATGACCTCACACTTTTCTACATTATGTTCCATCTGCCACTGTGAGGATTGATACAAAGTACTTGTTCAGCTCCTCTGCCATTTCTTTGTTCTCCATCACTACTTCTCTAGCATCATTTTCCAGCAGCCCGAAGTACACTTTTGCTTCTCTTTTGTCCTATATATAATTAAAGAAACTCTTGCCATCTTCTTTTATATTACTGGTTAGCTTACCTCATCTTTAATCTTCTCCTTCCTTATTTCATTTTTAGTTGTCCTCTGTTGGTCTTTGTAGGCTTCACAATCCTCTGGATCCCCACTCCTTTCACCATATTAATCTTTCTTTTTTACGTTTATGCTGTCCCTGACTTCCCTAGTCAGCCACGGTTGCCTCATGACCTCTTTAGTATGCTTCGTTTTCCTAAGAATAAATTTTTGCTGTGCCTCCAAAATTACTTCCCGAAACTCATGCCATTGCTATTCCAATGTCTTTCCAGTTAGGCTCCTCTCCCAGTCAATTCTCATCAGGTCTTCTCTCTTGCTTCAGTAGTTGCCTTTATTCAACTGTAATGCTGTTACATCTAATTCCACCTTCTCCCTCTCAAATTGCAGAGTAAATTCAATCATGTTATGGGCACTGCCACCTAAGGGTTCCCTCACCTTAAGCTCCCTTATCAAGTCTGCCTCGTAGCACAACACTAAATCAAGAATTGCCTGTTCCCTACAGGGCTCCACCACAAGCTGCTCCAAAAAAACCATCTTGTACACATTCCACAAATTCCCTTTCTTAGAATCCACTACCAACCTGATTTTCCCTGTCCACCTGGATATTGTAATTCTCCACGATTGCTGTAACCTTACCTTTCTTACATGCCTTTCCTATCTCCTGGTGTATCTTGTTGCCTACATACCGAGTACTGTTTGGAAGCTTGTACATAATTCCCATTGTGGTTTTTTCACTCTGCTGTTTCTCAATTCTACGCACGCAGGTTCTACATCATCTGACCCTACATCGTTTCTTACTATTGATTTAATTTTATTTCTTACTAATAAGGCAACCCAACCCCCACCCACTTCCTGTTTTTTGATAGGATGTATCTTTGGATATTTAGCTCCCAGTCTTGATCCCCTTGGAGTTACATATCTGTGATGCCCACCGCATTATACCTACCAATTTCGACCTACGCCACAAGCTCATTTACCTTTTTTTGCATCCTGCGTGCATTCAAATACAACACCTAAAATCCTGTATTTACTGTCCCTCTTCTCATTGTATACTGCATCTAGTTCTGCCTCACATGAAATTTGAACTGTTCGTCACCAGAAGCTTGCACATCTGAGGTCCTAAGTTGATTCCCAGTGGTCAGGGGCCTACATAGTGAGGAATCACTGGAAATGTGGAGATACGGAAGATTCCAAAGCTTCTCAGAATTGTCCCCTGAGTTCGGAAAATGAAAATGGTGAGGAAAATGGTAAGAAAGTCAGAAAATCATGAAACAGTTAGACTCACATTTATTGAGGGGAAATTATGAAAATTTACAAGTAAGGATAAAATGATGGAGAACTTAGAGAGAGTTTGGAGCCAATTAGAAAGATGGAATATATGTTTGCAGATGTACATAATCGCGAATAAAAAAAGTTTAATTTTTTGCTTAAGAGATTATTAGCTAAAATTAGAACTCATGAAATATAATTCAGATTATTGACTTGTTTAGGAAATTGGTCCAGTGTCAGAATGATCAGAGTCAGGTTACAGACAGTTAACTTGAACAGGGAGGAACTGATTAGTAATACCCCACAAGAACTTCTGGTAGACTCTGAACGGTTCACTATATATTGATGGCCCGATCAAACAATAACCCTCATTGTTCATTATGCTTACAGCTTCCAACAGAATATTTGCTGGCTTCTGAAAGACAACTTGCTAACAGAGATTTTTAGCAACCTGAGGTGTTAGTGAGCCAGGTAATTAATAGAATTGAAGAACTGCCACTGAGACATAGAGAGACTAAACCAGGCAGCGTGAATTAAAGCATTCAATTCAATGTAGATACTGCACAGACAGTGAAATAAAGGGAAATAAATATGGTAAAGAGACAAAAACAGTACATGATTTAAAATTATCAACAATAATTGAAACCTGAAGAATTGACACTCTACTCTTTAAAAAAACGATTTTCAGCATATACAAGTCACTTCTTGGTAATTGAAACTAATTGGATTTTTAAATATTTACTTTCACGTGAAGATGCCAGTTCCAGCATTTTCTGCTAAGTTTAGTGGGTAACTAAAGTGTTCATCAACAGCAAGTTCACATATCTAAATGTTCAGTCTCAACTAATCCCCAGCATGATTTGGTTTGTGGAGGTGCTGTCCAGCAACCTGATTGACTGGTACCCCATCCACCAGTCTCCACCCTGACAAGTAGTGGCAGATGTGTATACCATCTACAGATGGACAGTAGAACCTCAATAAGGTTCCTTTCACAGCATCTTCCAAACTTGTAGCTGGTGCCACCTAGAGGAACAATTGGCAGAAGGTCCATGGGACTGCCGCCACCCACAAGTTCTGCAGTAAGTTATATATTATTCTTACTTGGAACTATATTGCCATTTCTTCACTGTCACTGGGCTAAAATCAATGGAAGTCTGCTCCTAACAGCACCGTGGGTGTATCTAAGGTTCATGGACAACGGGAAGTGACTCACTATTAACTGCTCAAGGGCAATAGATTGTGGCCTAGACAGTGATGCCCACATCCCATCTGTGTTTAGCTGCACAACTGCAGATGTGGAAGTGTTCCTGCTCAATTTGCACTTATGATGAGTATCTACCATAAAATCTGGAGTAATGATTTGCATAATAGAATAAGAAGACATGCCTCAGTTTTAAGGTGATACAACGATTGGTGGCACACTAAATTGGAGGGTGGGAACGTGAATTTATAAAGAGATAATAATAAAGTGAGCAGATAAAAACATGGCTAATGGATTTCAAAAGTCATTCATTTTGGATGAGCAAAGAATGTAGCCATTTTAAAACGAAAATCGTAAAAATCAAGGAACTACTGTGGATTTCTATGGATGGATAAATGACTGCTCACTTAATGTAGAAATGTGCACTATAAAAAATATTATGAAATCAAATGTGAACACTGTACTCCATGCCAATACCCTTCAGGCTTTGTAGTCTCAGGGTGCCTTAAGCATTACAGCAGACACTGTATGCTCTCATTATCAGGTACAGTCCTGGCTGCAGAAGAAGCAGGCAGCCAGAATGAATAACATGTTAAAGTGTCAATGCAGTGAGGAACTGGAGGAACACAGCAGGTCAGGCAGTCAACATTGACTTTCCTGTCCTGCTGTGTTCTTCCAGCTCATTGTACTGACTGACTCCAGCATCTGCAGATTTTGCTCTCTCCGATGTTAAACAGAGCATAATCTGAACCTTCGCCAAGCCTAACAGCAGACACAGAGTAGTTCCTCAGGCATGCCCAAAATAGTGCAGATGCTGGAGAACTGAAAAAAAATTGTGCTAGTTTTTCTGAGCAAAAGGGGCAAACTCCTTGTTTCTGACAGGAGATTCTGAGCAGGGCTCTTTCAGAGATACACAGCTTTTGTTCCATTCTGACAGTTAATACCATAAGAGTAGAAATTAGGCCATTCAGTCCATTGAATTTGCTCCGCCATTCAGTCATGGATGATAAGTTCCTCAACGCCAATCTCCCGCTTCCTCCCCATAACCCTTGATCCCTTTGATAATCAAGAATCTATCTATCTCAGTCTTAAATGTACTCAATTACCTGGCCTCCACAGCCTTCTGTGGCAGTGAATTCCGTAGATTCACCACTCTCTGGCTGAAGAAATTTCTCCTTATCTCCGTTCTAAAAAGTCTTCCCCTTACTCTCAGGCTCTATCCTTGGGTCCTAGTCTTTGCGACCAATGAAAGCATCTTCCCAACATCAACTCTGTCCAGGCCATTCAGTATTCTGAAAGTTTAGATTTTATACTCCCTATCCTTCTAAACTCCAATGAATATAGTTCCAGAGTCCTCAAATGTTCCTCATATATTAAGCTTTCCATTCCTGGGACCATTCTCGTGAACCTTCACTGAACCTGCTCCAGGGCCAGTATGTCCTTCCTGAGATATGGGGCCCAAAAATTCACACAATACTCCAAATGTGGCCTGACAGGAGCCTTTTAAAGCTTCAGTAGTACATTGCTGCTTTAAAAGTCAAGTCCTCTCAAAATAACTGCCAACATTGCATTTGCCTTCCTGACTACTGACTCAACCTGCAAGTTTACCTTGGCAGAATCTTGGACTAGAACTCCCAAGTCTCTTTGCACTTCAGAAAATAGTCCATGCTTTTATTCCTCTTACCAAAGTGCATGACCTCACACTTTCCCATGTTGTACTCCATCTGCGACTTCTTTGCCCACTCTCCTACCTGTCCAAATCCTTCTGCAGCCTCCCCATCTCCTCAGTACTACCTGTCCCTCCACCTATCTTTATATTGTCTGTAAACTTAACCAGAATGTCCACAGTTCCTTCATCTAGATCATCAACATACAAAGTGAAGTATGCATTCTTTCACAATACAGAAATGTCAAGGAGAAGGCAAACCACACCCTGTTTTCACTGCAGTTGAGCTGACTATTTTGTAGTATGAACATCTGGATTCATAGAAAACCACTTTGACAGATGCTGTTAAATGGTCAGTGCATAAGGTTTAAGGTTGGGTGTCAGGATGATTGTGGTGGTGATGGATGAATTTTGTGGGGTGGGGCAGAGGAGGTTGCCAACTGCTAAAGTACAAGGGTGCCAGAGAATTGTGTATCAGCCAGTTAGGTTGTAAAATAAACAGGCTGCCAGCTGGGTACAGTCCCAAGAAATAGAGTGCCAGGGTACAATGTAACAAGGCAGTGACAAGTATGTTATTCAGTGTTTAGGTTGGGTAGAAGAAATTCGGTCCGGCAGGAGTTGGTAATGGTTAGGTCCCAGGGGCTGAAGGTGGGGTGTTGTGCAGTTCCTGGGACGTCAGGTCAAAGTCTCCAGGGTATAAGTGGTCTGGAGAATGTGGAGAATATGCAGTTGGGGTGAATGAGGTAAGTATTGGTTCCGTTGATTAGGTACTGAGACTTAGACAATATATTTAATAGTCTAACTTTTTCTGAGGGACTATTTTACTTTTTTTTAAAGAGAATCCCTACAGAAATAGGCCCTTCAGCCCAACAAGTCCACACCAACTCATCCCCCTATAGCCCACCTATTCTACACATCCGTGCACTATGAGCAACTTGGCTTGGCCAATCCACCTAGCTTTTGGACTGTGGGAAGAAACTGGAGCACCTGGCAGAAACCCAGACAGACACAGAGAGAATGTACAAACTCCACACAGGCAGTCGCCTGAGGGTGGAATCGAACCACTGAGCCACCCTAATTTCATCAGAGTCCTCACAGGCCTCTGACTGAAATGCAGACTTTAAGAGGGTCCCATGGAGCAAGCAAATACCCTGCAGATAAATCAATTGCCTGGGCAATTCCTTTGGAGACTACTACAATCAGAATTCTGCTTCCACAACATAGATGATATGAGCAGGAAAAGGCTATTTGACTTCTTGAGACTGATTCTCCATTCTTTATGATTATAGCTGATCATCAAGCTCAATACCCTAATCCCACCTACTCCCCACATCCCTTGATCTCCTTCTTGAAAACAGAATGTTTTGCCTCAACGGCTTCCTGTGGTAGTGAATTCTACAGGCTCAGCTGTCTTTGGGCAAATAAATTTCTTCTCATTTCAGTCATAAAAGATTAAACTATGACCCTTGGTTCTGGACTCCCCCACCATTGGGAATATTCTTCCTGCTCCAACCTGTGTAGACCCGTTAGAATTTTATAGGTTTCTATGAGATCCCCCTTCTTCTTCTCAGCTCCAGTGAATACAATCCCAATTGACTGAATCTCTCCTTTTATGCCAGTCCTGCCATCCCAGGAATCAATTTGATAATCCTTTGCTGCAATCCCTCAATAGCACAGGCACCTTCTTCAGATAAAGAGACAAAAATTGCACACAATATTCTTGTTGTGGCCTCACTAATGCTCTGTATAATTGTAGAAAAAAAATCCTTGTTCCTTTACTCAAATCCTCTCATTATGAAGGCCAACAGACAGTTTGCTTTCTTTAATACCTGCTGCACCTGCATGCTTACTCTTAGTGACTTGTGCACAAGGAAACCATGTCTCAGTGAACATTCCCCCCGTCAATTTACAGCCATTCAAATAATAATGCCCTCCTATTTTTGCTACCAAAATGGATAACCTCACATTTGTCCACATTATAATTCATCTGTAACGCATTTACCCACTCACTCAGCCTGTCGAAATCACATTGCATCACCTCCGTATTCTCATCACATTTCACACTTTCACGCAGTATTGTGTAATCTGCAAACTTTGAACTTCCATCCATGCTGGAGTACGAGCTAATAAAATGTGAGGCTGGATGAACACAGCAGGCCCAGCAGCATTTCAGGAGCACAAAAGCTGACGTTTCGGGCCTAGACACTTCATCAGAGAGGGGGATGGGGTGAGGGTTCTGGAATAAATAGGGAGAGAGGGGGAGGCGGACCGAAGATGGAGAGAAAAGAAGATAGGTGGAGAGGAGAGTATAGGTGGGGAGGTAGGGAGGGGATAGGTCAGTCCAGGGAAGACGGACAGGTCAAGGAGGTGGGATGAGGTCAGTAGGTAGGAGATGGAGGTGCGGCTTGGGGTGGGAGGAAGGGATGGGTGAGAGGAAGAACAGGTTAGGGAGGCAGAGACAGGCTGGACTGGTTTTGGGATGCAGTGGGTGGAGGGGAAGAGCTGGCTGGTTGTGTGGAGCAGTGGCGGGGGGGGGCAAACTGGGCTGGTTTTGGGATGCGGTAGGGGAAGGGGAGATTTTGAAGCTGGTGAAGTCCACATTGATACCATTGGGCTGCAGGGTTCCCAAGCGGAATATGAGTTGCTGTTCCTGCAACCTTCGGGTGGCATCATTGTGGCACTGCAGGAGGCCCATGATGGACATGTTATCTAAAGAATGGGAGGGGGACTGGAAATGGTTTGCGACTGGGAGGTGCAGTTGTTTATTGCGAACCGAGCGGAGGTGTTCTGCAAAGCGGTCCCCAAGCCTCCGCTTGGTTTCCCCAATGTAAAGGAAGACACACCGGGTACAATGGATACAGTATACCACATTGGCAGATGTGCAGGTGAACCTCTGCTTAATATGGTAAGTCATCTTGGGACCTGGGATAGGGGTGAGGGAGGAGGCAAGTGTAGCATTTCCTGCGGTTGCAGGGGAAGGTGCCAGGTGTGGTGGGGTTGGAGGGCAGTGTGGAGTGAACAAGGGAGTCATGGAGAGAGTGGTCTCTCCGGAAAGCAGACTAGGGTGGGGATGGAAAAATGTCTTGGGTGGTGGAGTTGGATTGTAGATGGCGGAAGTGTCGGAGGATGATGCGTTGTATCTGGAGGTTGGTGGGGTGGTGTGTGAGAACGAGGGGAATCCTCTTTGGGCGGTTGTGGAGGGGGCGGGGTATGAGGGATGTGTTGGGGGAAATGCGGGAGACGCAGTCAAGGGCGTTCTTGACCACTGTGGGGGGAAAGTTGCGGTCCTTGAAGAACTTGGACATCTGGGATATGCAGGGGAATGCCTCATCGTGGGAGCAGATGCGGCGGAGGCAGAGGAATTGGGAATAGGGGATGGAATTTTTGGAGGAGGGTGGGTGGGAGGAGGTGTATTCTAGGTAGCTGTGGGAGTCGGTGGGCTTGAAATGGACATCAGTTACAAGCTGATTGCCTGAGATGGAGACTGAGGGGTCCAGGAAGGTGAGGGATGTGCTGGAGATGGCCCAGGTGAACTGAAGGTTGGGGTAGAAGGTGTTGGTGAAGTGGATGAACTATTCGAGCTTCTCTGAGGAGCAAGAGGCGGCGCCGATACAGTCATCAATGTAACGGAGGAAGAGTTGGGGTTTGGGGCCTGTGTAGGTGCGAGAAGAGGGACTGTTCCACGTAACCTACAAAGAGGCAGGCATAGCTGGGGCCCATGCGGGTGCCCATGGCCACCCCCTTTGTCTGTAGGAAGTGGGAGGAATCGAAAGAGAAGTTGTTGAGAGTGAGGATGAGTTCGGCTAGGCGGATGAGGGTGTCGGTGGAGGGGGACTGGTCGGGCCTGCGGGACAGGAAGCAGAAGGCCTTGAGGCCATCTGCATGCGGAATACAGGTGTATAGGGACTGGACATCCATGGTGAAAATGAGGTGTTGGGGGCCAGGGAATAGGAAGTCCTGGAGGAGGTGGAGGGCGTGGGTGGTGTCACGGACGTAGGTCGGGAGGTCCTGGACCAAAGAGGAGAAAATTCCATCCCCTATTCCCAATTCCTCCGCCTCCGCCGTATCTGCTACCACGATGAGGCATTCCACTCCCGCACATCCCAGATGTCCAAGTTCTTCAAGGACCGCAACTTTCCCCCCACAGTGGTCGAGAACGCCCTTGACCACGTCTCCCGCATTTCCCGCAACACATCCCTCACACCCCGCCCCCTCGACAACAGCCCAAAGAGGATCCCCCTCGTTCTCACACACCACCCCACCAACCTCCAGATACAACGCATCATCCTCCGACACTTCCGCCATCTACAATCCGACCCCACCACCCAAGACATTTTTCCATCCCCACCCTTGTCTGCCTTCAGGAGAGACCACTCTCTCCGTGACTCCCTTGTTCACTCCACACTGCCCTCCAACCCCACCACACCCGGCACCTTCCCCTGCAACCGCAGGAAATGCTACACTTGCCCCCACACCTCCTCCCTCACCACTATCCCAGGCCCCAAGATGACTTTCCATATTAAGCAGAGGTTCACCTGCACATCTGCGAATGTGGTATACTGTATCCATTGTGCCCAGCGTGGCTTCCTCTACATTGGGGAAACCAAGCGGAGGCATGGGGACCGCTTTGCAGAACACCTCTGCTCAGTTCGCAATAAACAACTGCACCTCCCAGTCGCGAATCATTTCCACTTCCCCTCCCATTCTTTAGATGACATGTCCATCATGGGCCTCCTGCAGTGCCACAATGATGCCACCCGAAGGTTGCAGGAACAGCAACTCATATTCCGCTTGGGAACCCTGCAGTCCAATGGTATCAATGTGGACTTCACCAGCTTCAAAATCTCCCCTTCCCCCACCGCATCCCAAAACCAGCCCAGTTCGTCCCCTTCCCCCACTGCACCACACAACCAGCCCAGCTCTTCCCCTCCACCCACTGCATCCCAAAACCAGTCCAGCCTGTCTCTGCTTCCCTAACCTGTTCTTCCTCTCACCCATCCCTTCCTCCCACCCCAAGCCGCACCTCCATCTCCTACCTACTGACCTCATCCCACCTCCTTGACCTGTCCGTCTTCCCTGGGCTGACCTATCCCCTCCCTACCTCCCCACCTATCTTCTTTTCTCTCCATCTTCGGTCCGCCTCCCCCTCTCTCCCTATTTATTCCAGAACCCTCACCCCATCCCCTCTCTGATGAAGGGTCTAGGCCCCGAACGTCAGCTTTTGTGCTCCTGAGATGCTGCTGGGCCTGCTGTGTTCAGCCAGTCTCACATTTTATTATCTCGGATTCTCCAGCATCTGCTGTTCCCATTATCACTGGAGTACGAACTGTCTTGTCAGCAGAAAACTCAGCAAATCTGGGTGCATCTCTGGAGCAACAAGTACCGATCACATTGTCTGTTGACAACTCCTCTTTAGAATGTTTCAGATAGTAGGAACTGCAGGTGCCAGAGAATCTGAGATGATAAGGGGTAGAGCTGGATGAACACAGCAGGCCAAGCAGCATCAGAGTAGCAGGAAACCTGATGTTTCAGGCCTAGACCCTTCTTCAGAAACCCTTTTTCTGAAGAAGGGTCTAGACCCAAAATATCAGCTTTCCTGCTCCTCTGTTGCTGCTTGGCCTGCTATGTTCATCCAGTTCTACACCTTGTTATCTCCTCTTTAGAACGGCCTCTTTGTAAGATTAACTTTGAAGTCGGAGGCCTTAAAAATCATTCAACTAAAGCCAATTCTAAGTATGTATCTAGTTATTCCTGATTGATTTAACTACTGTCTTGGTTTTTACAATGATAATAGTTCAAATGGAAGCCATGTCGATTCCATTGGGAAAAGTGGAGAAACAACTGACAGCAACATGCAGATTTCCGCATTTAGGTGCATGCCAGAAATTGGTGAAAACAACGACACTTGGCAACATCAAATTGAATACAATCAAAACATGTTTATCAGTCATGTTATGATAAACCTTTGGCGCGAGTGGGACGTGAGCCCAGAACTCCTTGTCCAAAGATAGGGGCATTATTACTGCACTACCAGGTTGTAAAAGCGTTCTGAAGAAAGGTCACTGGACACGAAGCGTCGATTCTGGTTTCTCTCCAGAGTTGCTACCAGACCTTTTGAGTGTAACAGCGATTTCTGTTTTTGTTTTTGATTTCCAGCATCCACAGTTCTTTCGATCTTTTCGGTTTGTTGTAAAGACACCAGGGAGGTTATACACTACCATATGAGGCACACAGCACGACGCAGCCACAATAACTGACCATGGTTGACGGACCCGGCCCAGCGCAGCCGCACTAGCCGACCATGGATGACGGACCCGGCCCAGCGCAGCCGCACTAGCCGACCATGGATGACGGACCCGGCACAGCGCAGCCGCACTAGCCGACCATGGATGACGGACCCGGCATAGCGCAGCCGTACTAACTGACCATGGATGACAGTCCTGGCAAAGCGCAGCTGCTGAAACCTCTCATCCTCCGTTCACGCTTTCTGTCCTGCGTCACAAGGTTACTGAAGTTGGACGTTTCTCGGGAGCGCCTTTCGTATTGACCAATGAAGAGGCGGTTTGTGACGAGGTGGAGTTTGGTTGCTGTTGCTGGTGGTGGTATAGGTAGCTGATTTTTGCCAGGAATCGCCGACCTCATCCTCTCGGTTTATATGTTGGCCCACAAACCTCTGCAAACTGGAGAGCAAACACGGGCAGCTCGATGTTCAGTATAAGGCGGCGACGCCGCAGAAGAAAATGAAGAAGAGGAAGGAGCTGAACGCCCTTATCGGTCTCACCGGCGATGGCAAGAAGAAGAAGTCGAAGAAAGGCTCCGGGCACCAGCTCCTGCTGCGGACCGAGGCCACGGCCTCCGATTCCGAATCCACCTCCGAGTTTGACGAGTTCGCGCAGCCGGCTCCTGGCTCCCTGTTTACAAAGTAAGAGAGAGCGCCGAAGAGCCGGGACCCTTTAAAATACAGTAAATGGTGTCTGCCTGCGTGCGAAAAGCAAAAGTGTTTGGCAAACTTCAGTTAGTGTTGGAGGAGGAAAAGAGCACCGTGCAATTTTATAGCGAGCAGCTGAGGTGAGGCTACAGTAGGATGTCACAGTGACCTGCCTTTGGCAAGTTTGGCTCACCAACCATTCTTCATGAACGTCGTGCTTTGTTAAACCTTACCCAAAAAAAATCGCTTGTTTCAACAAACCTGTTGGTAGTTGCAAATATTTTGTTGGTAATAACAAACAAGGTCTCTTTTAAAGTTTTTGAAATAAAAGAAAAACCAACTGTAGATGCTGGGAATCAGAAACAAGTACAAAAATTGCTGAAAAATATACTCAGCAAGTTTGGCAGCATCTGTGGAGACAAATCAGTTAATATTTCAGATCAAGTGACCCTCTTTCAGAACTCAGTTCAGCTCTAAACTAGGGTTGCTGGATGTGAAACATTAACTCTGATTTCTCTGTACAGATACTGCAAGATCTACTGAGTTTTTCCAACAATTTCTTTATTTGTCTCTACATCATCACCACATTCCTTGGTCTCATGTGATTAGGATAGTTAGAGAAATGGGGACAGTTACTTGAGAATGAAAACAAAATAGTGGTGTAGAGAAGTGACTGTTTGTTTTCCTTTGGTTTTAGATGAGTGGCAGAACTGAAATAAAATGGGGGAAAAAGTAATTACACTGGACTCAGATGTAGCAAAGGTACTGTTTCTGATACATGTGGAGTCTGGCCAAAAGGGTGTCGCACTGGTTCACTGGTTAATGGTGCTGTCTCTCAGGACTTTGGTTCCATTCCACATTCAGGTTTGTGTGGAGTTTGCACATTCTCCCCGTGTCTGTGTGGATTTCTGCTGGGTGCTGCAGTTTCTTCCAACAGTCCACGGATGTGCAGGTTAGGTGGATTGGCCATACTAAATTACCTGTAGTGTCATGTGGTGTGTAAGTTAGGTGTATTAAACATGGTAAATGCAGGGTCATAGAGAAAGGGTGTGGGGAGGGTTGTTGGGTTTGGATGGCATGCTGTTTGGAGTGGATGGTGTGGAGTTGTTGGGCCAAATGGCCAGTTTCCACACTGTAGGGATTCTGTAAATAAATATTTTTGAATATGGATGTTGTGTTAGGCTGCTTTACCTGTAAATATGTTTGTCCAGGAAGGTTGTTATCAGCTACTCAATTGGGTAAAACATCTTTGCCTAGAAAGACATGCATTAACTACAGTTTTTATAGTATTTATAAAGAAGTCAGCCAAGTTGACCTCGGAATGAGTTCTCTGGGGCAGTTAACTTGGTCCAATCAGGAGCCCTGGCTGACACATACAAACAGGAGTGTCAAGGGTTCTGTTCATTTTGAGAGTTATCTCTAGGGAAGCCAGACCGGTGTTAATGACTAAGTATGTGTAAATGAAGGGTGACTTTGTGACAGGATACCAGCCTCTGTGGAGGAATTTTAATTGTGATGAGAGAAAAAAAGATCTGCGTTTGAAGAAGTTTGCTCTCAACAGTTGTTTGAATTGAGGTGAGCATTTTTGGAAAGCTTGACCCACTCAATCTTGATGTATGTGGAAAAAGTGCATTATTTTTTCCAAGCAAATGACATCAGGCAGACAAAAAGCAGTGAGTAATTCAACTGATAGCTTTTGGACCTGCAGCTTCTTAAGGTGTTTGCACTCATTTCGGTATCCAGAATAACTCCCCCAAAATGCTGTCTTCCATATTTATTGGTTAAACACAAATATTTACAGGTTAGTAACAGTGGACAAAACATAAATGTGCTGATAATTATATAGTATTGTTATATAACATAATTATTGCTTGTATGTGTTGTGGATCGTATGGTGATACTTCAGCTTTTCAATTTTTGTCTTTTGCTCAACTTTAAGAAATTGGGGTGAAATTGTAAGATATTTTATTTGCAACATTAAATAGTCTGTTTTCATTGCTGTCCTTTTTTCTTGTTTTTCCTGTTGCAGGGGAGGCTACTTAAGATGCTGCAAAATTTGTTATCCACTATGTGCATTTGTTATGCTCGCTGCTTGTGTAGTGGCATGCGTTGGTTTAGTCTGGATGCAAGTTGCACTCAAAGAAGATCTGGATGCTCTGAAGGAAAAGTTCAGAACTTGTAAGTACAGTATATTGAGAGGTAGAATATTACAGCTTCTTTGCAGGGTATGGTGTATTCTATGCAGCTTTAAATTTTCGGTAGGTTTGTATTTGGTATAGGGAGAAAATTTGTTTGGAGAATAGAACTTACGTGTTATCCCTGACTTAATGACATGATCATTGTACTATTACTGGATCAATAAAACTTTTAAGGAAATCAAACTTTTTATATGTGAGCCATTTGTATAAGATACTGTTGACTTAAATGCAAGTAGTTTTTTTTTCCTTTTTTAAAATATAATATTGGTATTTCAAGTTAGAAATGGGAAAAAGTCTCTGGGCATTCTGGTAAACTTAGTGGAGATTGTGGCTAAGATCAATAACTTCATGATGTGAAGGGAGCTTTTTACCTGTTTTTGGCACTTAACCTGTGTTGTACCTGATGTGAAAGGATATTTTTAAAAAAGTGAACAGCTCTAAATAAGGTGAATTTTCACTCAGTTCACTATCCTGTACACTTGACTAGTCATTTCCAATTGATTACATGTATGTGTACAACCTGTGGCCAGACTCAGAATTTGTTCAATGGGCAGATCAAAAAATCACAAGGCTTACACTGATGACTTAATAGATCCTGTGCTGTACATTCAAAACAATTGGAAGCATGAGATTTTATGCCAGCAATTATGTTGGATGCCTCAAACCTATCACTGTTTAGAGGGGTATCTGAGCAATCATTTCACTTATTTTCAAAGTGTCAAAGTATTTTGGGATATATGTGAAATGATGTTATGCAACAATAATACAGATTTACTTCCTATTCCATTTGTGTTTCTGTTAAATCTGCAGGATAATGGCTACGCTGATCAGAGCACTTCTTGCAGTATTTTATGCAAATACGTGAATGTGCCTTAGAGCTGTTGATCATGAAACATACCCTGTCTTCATTAGTTTAGTTTGGAGGTTAAGGCATCTCAAACGTTTGAAAAACAATGGAAGCTACTTGCCTTATAAAACTAATGCAGTAGCGCTGCATGATGTTCATGACTAACAGGAAGCTGTCTTCAAATCAGAATATGTTTTGTCTATTTCTCAAATAATTCAATATGGTATATGAATTTCAGTGCAAGTGTGATGCCAGGTATGTAGGCTTTATGTCCCAAAGTCCAGAAGATCGTATCAAATAGCATACCTCTTTGGTGGTTTGGTGTAAACAAAGCTCTGACCATATTCAACTGAGGTATTCTTGTAGAACTCCAATTGAGTGAGTAACATTAGATGTGATTCTGCAGTTGGACAGCATTTGCAAAACAATCCTACATTCAAAGAATTATGCTGACAACCAGTTTAGCATTGTCAGTGGAGTTTTGCCTGCTGCAAACCAGATACTTATGTTCAGGGTCCTGCCTTTTGTAAACAGAAAAATGCACACGCATTGCCTGTTTCACCTCATTAACGTAGGTGACAGTCACTTCTGAGGGCAATGTCTTAAACAATCAAAGCCAAACTGCCCATTTTGAAATTTTAAAAACTTGGGGAATAACTTTCAGTTATCATCCAACTGATATATTAGCAATGGCAGTGCCTCCAAAAATCAATCCACTTAGCAACCAACCAGCCATCTCTTCCTGTTGGCAGTCAATGATTTTTTTTCTCTGTTGGTATTCTTGCAGATTGTCATGATGAATGTAAAGCAATCTTTGAAACATTCCTTCTTAACAGCAATACTCGAGACTAATTCAGTGATTCTTTTTTTCTGAAGGATATAACAGTTTATTAGATAAAGGAAGACATTGTAAACTTGGTAGTGAATTGGCTAGATAATAGAAACAGGTATTCATTATAATTAGACAGCTCTGACCTTTTAAAGACAGAACCAAGTGTCAGTTCTGGATCCTGTTTATGTATTGTCTGCTAACAGTATTTTCAACTAATGTAATTTGCAGTCAATCCTTTATTTCTTTGGAAAGTTTAAGATTGAGGGAAGGGCATTGTTCAGATACAGATTAGTGTATCATGTTTAAGAAACTCAATATATTAGGGTGGTGCAAAGGTTTGGATACAATAGTTGGATTGATGGTAGTCAGTAATGTGCTGAATGGTTTTTCCATCTGATTTTAATTTACTTCATTCAACAGAGTGAATTGCAGGCAGAAAACTCTCCCAAGACCTTTTCCAGATATATCATTTGTGCTGGCATTTGGGAGTTGTAAAAACACTCCTGATAATTTTGGTGTTGTGAATTTTCTCTCTGTGGAATCTAACCTATCCAACAGTGTGGCTAAATTGAAAATTTACTGTGCAAAGAATTGCATCCCTCTGACACCTCTTCTGACAACTGTACATTGGAGATATTGCCTAACCATCATTGAGATGTTTGTGCTACTGCTTGAATTGTGGAAGCATGCGTAGTGTATGCGCAGAATGTAGTTCATGTTTATTCAATGTGTTTTCATCTTCAGAATTAAAACAGTAATATGCTAAAGCTGCTTCATTTGATAAATCTGTAAAACTTGTCTGACCCTCCAGTGTGTTGCTGAATCTTTGTTTTAGTTCCGTGAAATGGATTTAATTTTTAAGCCACAGGCTTACTGCTGTGATGCTTTATTTTGGGCAAAACAGAGAGGCATTTGCCATCATACAGAAATAAAATTGCTTTCCTTGTGTCTCAGTTGAAAGTACTTAACTTTCATGAGCTTATTCTGATACCTCCTGAACTGTGGACCCTGCAGGAATGACCCTGTTGAAGTCCACAGCAGATAAGGCAGAGGAGCCTCTTAGACCAACTTTTATTGTGCATTCTTACTTGCCTTTGAAATGTGGTTGGTGAGCTGTTGCTTTAAGCTTGAGGTTTATGGCTATACAGTACTGTTAAGGAGTTCCAGCAATTTGATGCCGTGGTTGTAAAGGGATAGTGATTACATTTCCACATTATGATGGTGTGTGGCTTGGAGCAAAACCCACTGATGATAATGCTCTCATGTATCTGCTGACCATGTCCTTTTTATATGTTTGAGGTTGCAGGTTTGAAACGTGCTCTCCGTGGAGCTCTCTTTAGTTGTCCTTGTGCATTATGTAGGTCTAAAACACTGCCACTGTACATGAGTGGAAGCTTTGTGCTGGATGGTGTTCAGTTTCTCGAATGTTGTTGGAGCTGCACTTAAGTGGAGGGTAGTCTTCACACTCCTGACTTGCGCCGTGGAGATTTTCAACAGGCTTTGGGATTCCCTCGCCCTCTGGTGTACATTAACAGTAGTATCCTTTTGTACTCAGTCAGCTCAGTTAGTATTGGTGCTAATGAGCCTCTCTTGGTGATGGATGTGGAAATCTCCATCCAGAGTGCATTTAATGCCCTTGCCAGCCCCAGTGCCTCATTTAAGTGTGGTCACTGTGGGGGAATACTGATTCATCAATTGAGTAGGGTGTTAGGCAAGGCAGCCACCTGTATTTGACCTGATGTCATGAGATTTCGTTGGGTCTGAAATCAGAGTTAGTGACTTCTAATGCAACTCGCTTCAGGCTCTATACTACTATACTGCCACTTCTGGTGGGTCTGTGCTGCTAGTGTGGCAACCATTGAGGTATCATAGTGCATGTGTCTGGGGCATTGTCTCCAAAGTATGATTTGGAGAGTATGACCATGTTGGGCTGTTATTTCAGTGTTAATACCAAATTTGGCAGAAGTCCCCAGAAGTTAGCAAGGGGGACCTTGCAGATTTGGGAGGCCTAGGTTGCTATTATCATTTCTGATGCTTAAGTTGATGCAGAGTGGGCAGTCTAATTTCATTTCTTTGTTTAGATTTTGCAGTGGTTTTGATGTAATAAAGTAGTTTGCTAGGCCATTTCAGAATGCAGTTAAGAATCGGCCATGTATGGCCCATGTACCGCCAAGACTACATTATCCTTGCAGAACAACTCTTGCAGAGGTAGAGTGTTGGTTGCTGCTAAGAAGCAAGGAAAAGCTCTGGGTCTAACAGAGAAACTAGATGTTCTGAAGTGTCTTAATGCCAGAGAATGAGAAGTTAGTATTGCTAAAGTTCTTGGGCTACACCTCAACATTGAGAATCAGCTGTGATAACACTGACAAAATGCAAGCGTGCAAAATTTTACGCCTTTATTGCTGGCAATGAGCAGCAACACACTGGAGCATATGGTAGTTGTCTTGGCAGTCGGGGTTGAGGGTCAAAATCAGAAGAAAGTGTCACTTACGTTGTTGGGTATTTATTATTGGTGGTATTATTTAAAACAGGCTGGCAGAGAAGGAGCTAGATTCATTGGAGCTGATTTGAGTTGGTTCTTGGGAGAGTTTGAGTCACTGGTAAGAATTTAAGATATTTTCTACTTGAAGTTTTTACATAGTATCCAATTGATAGTCAAGTTTTAAAACAAGCCAAAAACAAGATTCAGTGAACAATATAACTTAAACTTAGTTGAAACTCATGAAGGATAGCCCTTGGATTATGTATTTAAAGTACAGAATGTGGAAGCTCCAGAATACTATTGTAATCCAGAGCAAACACATCTTTGACAAGCATCTGACGTTTGAGCAGTTTCAACTTAGAGGTTTGGACTGGAAACTGAACGAAAAGCAGTATGGTGCATCAGGGAGGAGAAAAGTTACCTGGATTCTTTGTACCAGGTAATTCTCTCAGCATTGAGCATAGGGTCTTCTGATTTGGCCAGGGGTGGGAGGGTGTGTCCATGAGATCTAAGGAGGCCTAGAGTGCAGAATTGTCAGCCTTTACAATCATCTAATAGGCTTGAGATTCTCTTTTGATGAGAATGGAGCTGCATGGTGAATGAACAAACTGACCATGGCACAGGAAGGCATTCAAGTGGAGGGGAGCAACAAGAATGTACTGCACTATATAATGAGGGGAATTGACACGATGCTCTGCAACATATGGAGTGTTCAGCTAATTTTGTTATCTACCTAATACCAGGATTCAGAACATCTGTTCAGAATTGGAAAAGGACTTGAAATCAAAGAATCAGAGTGGTTTTGATCCATGCAGCACCACTAACGTAGGTAGAACTAGGGACGAGGGCATTGTAGAGGAGGAGCAAGGCACTAAATTAAAATACACAACTATAGACGTGCTAATTTCAAGATTATTACCCAAACCACGTGCAAATTGAAGTTGGCTGCATAAAATTTAGACAGCAAATGTGTCACGTGTGTTTTGGTGGTGTGGGGCACTGATACTAGTATTCCGGAAAGAAGGTGCGGAAACATAGGGCTATCTATACCTGACCCACACTGGAACCAGTGTTCTTGCCAAAAATAATGACTCTGGACATGGAGCAGGTGGGAACAAGGGATCAAATATAGAAAGATGTAGCACATCAAAGAGTTAGGACTAGACAAAAGAAGAAAATAATGTGGGGAATGAGATTCAGAGAATGGCAGGAAGGGACAAGTTTTTAAAAAGCCATCAATGGTCTGTTCAGGGGAGGCGATGATCTAGTGATATTATTGTTGGACTGTTAATCCAGAGACCCAGATAATGTCCTGGGGACCTGGGTTCGAATCCCGCCACAGCAGATAGTGGAATTTGAATTCAATAAATATCTGGAACTAAGAGTCTGATGACCATAAATCCATTGTCGATTGTGGAAAAACCCATCTTGTTCACTAATGTCCTTTGGGGAAGGAAACTGCCATCCTTACCTGGTATAGCCTTATGTGACTCCAAACCCACAGCAACATAGCTGATTCTTAACCACCCTCTGGGCAACTAGGGATGGGCAGTAAATGCTGCCTGTCCAGTGATGCCACCATCCTGTGAATGAATAAAGGAACGAGCATGGCTAGATGTTATAACGATGACTGAATCCACACAGAATTCATAGCAGTTGTGGAATAAAAACAATATACCGCAGATGCTGGAAATTCGAAGCCTGCAGACTGCTGGAGAAACTTGGCATGACTGGCAGCTGTGGAGAGAGAAACAGAATTCATGTTTGGAGCCCAATATGATGACTTCAGAACACTTCAATTCTGAAGAAGACTCCTACTGGATTCAACATTAACTCTGTTTCTCTGTCTACAGGCAGCTGGACAATAGTGTATATCGAAATAAATATGATCTGATACTGATTAGAGATATGGCTGCAAGATGACATGGACTGGGTTCTGAATATTTTGGGGTAATTGATACGAGAGGAATAGGTAAAGGTCGAGATGTAGCATTGATTATTAAGTATAGCATTTGTGCAAAACTTGGATATGCCTTTATTTCAGGAGTTTATGTGGAGTTGAGAAATGGGAGGGAAAGAAGCCACTTGTAGGAGTGGTCTACAGGATTTTAAACAGCAACTTGAGACTAAGTAAGTAAAGTCGCTATAGTCATACCAGACCATGTGCTGTGTTCTGCTCAGAGAGAGATGGCCATTGGTTTAACCCGAGGGTCATCACGTCTTGGGCAAGGTGAGTGGTTGAGAAGGAAAGTCCTTCATGATAACCTTAGCCAGTAAAGGAATTGAGCCCATGCTGCTGGCATCACTCTGCATTGCAAACGCACTGTGTAGTAACCAAGCCAGTCTAATATGACATCTCTGCTACAGACCATAGATCTGAGAGCAATAGCAATGTTTGAGGTCAACTACCTGTGTCATACCTTTTCCTAACATGTTCAGACAGCTAGTGGGAGAATACTTCATCAGCCATGGAATTTTCACACAGCTACGTTTTCACTGATTCATGGGATCTAGTCAGGTTGGCATGCTTGATATGTGATAGAAATTATGGCCTCAGCCATAACTAGACAAGGACAGTGTCAACACTGTCCCTCAGTTTCAGTTAAAGTCATACCTTAGAGAGGAAACCTGGTTTTTAAATTAGATGTGGCTGACGTGTTGGAATTGCTTGCATTCTGTGAAGAGATGTAGTATAGCTGATGAGCCAGGACACTAAAGAGGAAGATTCTGTTGCTTCTCCATTTTTGACAGCTGTTTCACTGACAAAACTTGTCATCTCCCTGGAGGGTGCAATGAAAATCCACTGAGAAAGCAGCATTATAGAGACCGGGATGACCGGTGATGCAGTAGTGGAGGAGCAATATGAAACAGTTCTAATCATCCTTGAATAGATTTTCAACATTGGTGATTCTGGCCGTTCGTCTCATTAATTTACCCAGACTGGATTTTGCACACCACCTTGAATTCTGAATCGCAATTGAACCAGCTTCAGTCACTCCGTTGCTTAGAGGGACGAGAGATATAGCAAACGTAAGATTTTGTGTGTTTGTGTCTCGCTGTTGCTGTCTCTTATGAAATATGAATTGTTTATTGCTGAAGTTCATTTGATATGCTATTTATAGTGAAGAATTGTTGAAATGTGGTTGAGCATAGAACGTCACAAGTGAAAGTAACTGCATTGTTCAGTTACATACTAGGCTCTTAGACAAATTTAGTTAATGTTCCACTATTTTGTTTGTACAAGGCATTTATTCCATTGATGTTTTTGTTTTTGTTCACTTTTTCCTTGCAAAAGTTCTAGTAGTGCATCTACTAACCATGCATTGTGGTATGTCTTACCAATGCTAAGAGCAAAAGTAGCACTGTTCTTTAAAAATATTTACCAATTACTGTTCCTTACCAGAAACTAGTTCTGGCCAGATTTAGTTCTCGGAATAAGCTTTGGCTGTGGATGTGAGGTATACATTACGTGCAATCTGACCAATAAACCAGTAAGGTGCAAACAAAGCCGACAATTTGCTGTTTCGGTGCATATAATAGATTGTAGTAGGTGAGCAGAAAGCATGCATTTTTGCCATCCTGTATTTAGCTATATAACTATTTTGTACATGTTATTTTTCAAAGTTTAGATTATTGGCATAAGATCTGATTCCCAACAGCTTTTCAGATTCAAGTTGGCTGTTTAACAAGCTAAGCTTATTTAAGATGGATATGTGCTGATTTAAAAAGACCTGGAGATTTACTTTTAACACTCAATTTTATTGTGGAAGTTGTTTTGAATAAACTCTCGAGTCAATATCTCTCTGACATATTTATTGTATAATTTGAGTCTAGAGTTTTAGTGCCACTGTTTGAACTGACTGACCCAGTTTTATCAATATTTGGGCCATTAGTTTATTAGGAGATGTAGAGTGTCAGAATTTTCTCTCCATGTGTGACTATTCTTGAGCGTGCTTTTCAACAAAACATTGCAACAACTTCAGTTGGAATAGTATTCTTTGATCTTGGCACCTGACTTATGACTGAGATATGTTAGCTCTTCTTCACATCTCTCCTATTAACTGACTGGGTCAATGAAAAATGACGTAAATGCTGTTGCAAATGATCTTTTATGAAATACTTTGACTATATTTATCATTAAACGCTCAAGAAAACTTGTTATTCTGTAAAAACGTACTTCCTAAGCTTATACTGTTGTGAAACTATATGCTCCAACTAACTTTCCAAATTGCTGTACTTTTAAAATTCACTCTTGGGCCAAGTGCGTCGCTGGCTGGCCAGCACTTGGGGTCCGTTCCTAGTTGCCTTTGAGGTGTTTGTGAACTGCCTTCCTGAACTACTGCAATTATGTGAGACTTTGTATCAGTTGGTACAACTGAATGGCTTGCTATAGTTGAGTCAACCACATTGCATACAACTCCAGATCCAGAGCAGACCAGTCCAGGTGAGGATGGTAGATTTCTGTCCCTGAAGGGTATTAGGGAGCTAGGTTTTTTTGACAATCAGCTATGGTTTTGGGATCATCAGTAGATTCTTTAATTCCAAATTTTACTTTTATTGAATTCAGATTCTATAATCTATCATGGCAGGATACAAACCCAAGTGCCCAGAGTATTATCTGAATTTCTGGATGAATAGTCTAGCGGTAATACCACAAGGCCATCATTGCCCCTTTGCCTTTTGCTATTTGCTATTACATAATAATCCTTATTATGTCGGATTATATAAGAACAAAGAGAGAACAGGAAAAGTAGCTGATTTAATGATTTAAATACCTTTGAAATACTAGATGAATATTTGCGGTTCTGTTCTCTGAAAGGGTGGTGGAAACAGATTCAGTCGGGACTTGGAAACAGAATTTGGAATAAAATTCAATGGGGAGGATGAAAAAGGATTGTGGAGCAAGTCCGACTCCCCTGTTCCAATTAGGATGGATTGAATAGTTCTCTCTTGTGCATTATCATAAAATTATGATGCATAGAAAAAGACAAAATTAAATATGCACATTCTATTTCTGTTCAACTCCTACCTTTAAGTTGAAAATTGTGTTTGGCGATTGTTGCTTGCACTGTTATGGATGAGTGACTGACTTTGACTCTTCCAATGGGTTTTCAGATGAGGTATCCAGTAACTTTCCTCGGCCTGAAAAACACTAATAGCTTATTCCTAGGAAGAACGTATTTTTTATTTGCTAAATTTTCGTTGTTATTAGTGTATATTAATTTTGATGCAAGTGATAATTAAAGCAGTTTGTATGTTGTCAAATATCATGTATTAATCATTCTAGTTGTATGTGCAATGCTATTAGGACTATACATAGCACGTTAATGTAATAACTAAGTATTACAGATGCTGTGTTCTGAAGAAGAGTCATGTTGGATTCACAATGTTATTTCTTTTTGCTCTGTGACATTTCTAAATGAGTTCTCATTTTAATGTATAAAGGAGAGGACCATTTTATTACTGATGGTTGCAATACTTCGATCAGCACTTCTATATCCTACACTAAGCTGCAGAATACAATTCTTCTATTTGAACAATATTTCTCAGCACAGATCCTCTGTGTGGCACTTTTTGTGTTTCCTACACAATCGGCATGTGCCCACTTAACAGAATTGAGCGTTGGTTCCAAATCAGCTGTTTACACTGACGTTATTACCTTTGACACCTAAGTTGCTACAATCCAAACTCTCAAAAGAATGGTGATTTTCATCCCCTTTTATTTGAACCTGCATCTCCACGTTCAGTCTATTGCATCATCTGTATTTTTGTTTTAAACACACAGCTTATGTCAAGCTAGGAATGTTAATTGATTTAAGCAAGTCCATTTCAATTACATGTTTATGCGTTTCATGTTTTTGTCCTAAAATTAGATCTTTTAAAATTCTTTTTATAGTGGAATCTAGTCAAAAGACTTCGTTTAGTGACATTCCAAAACTAAGTGAAGATCTCCTTGCAGTCCAGAAAGATCTTGCCAACTTAGACACTGGAGACAGAGGGATTAGCAAAATATGGACCAACATCACAGAGCTGATTAAGCAAGTAAGCAATGGTAGATCTTATTACTCACCAAACTGTAGTACCTGCACAGTGGAAAACTCATGGGCTGGCAGAATTTAAGTGTTGTTTGGTTATTATCATCCCATTTATTGTATTTCTGGTTAGAACAATATTTACTGATACGAACAAGTGCTGTAGGTCTGAAACAAAAACGGATAATTTGACATTTGTGGAGCCTGATGCAAAATACGTGATGATTTCTGTTATCTGATTTATTCTGATGAAAGGTCATCAATTGACCCGAAATATTTAACATTCTTTATCCAAGTATATTATTTATCAAATATGTAGAACTGTATTCAGTTATTCACCATGTGTCTAATTGGGAATCCAGATATGGCTAATTAGATTTAACAAGAAATTAAAATAAATGCATGTTATAATTGGACATACAAAACATGTAAATATAAGTATCAAGATTGCATGTCCTTTTTGTTCCTTGATAAGATGGTAGTGTGAAAAGCAGAATTTATGTTTTTGATTATTGTAAGCACTTTGGTTACTGACTGGTGGTAGATATGTACACAAATAAAATAATGAAGTAAGTAAATGTACCCGGAGAAATCCATTTATTTGTATTTAGGGTATTTAAAACACTTTCGATTAACATTTATTGCATCTGGCTGAAATTAGTCTGCCTAGTCAGTATCAGGGGATTAAGATAATTAAAACAATGTTTATGTAGGTGAATTGAACATAGTTTGACTACATGTTTAATTGTTTTTACATTTTAAAGCTTTGCCTAAACTCTACAACGTCAATTAGTACCCGAAATAGCAAACATCCCAAAGTAATAGTTTGTAACAATCTCTTTCTTTTCTCTATGGTTTCGGAAGATGAGAGTGCTGAGGAAAACAAAATGTTATCTTTGTAGTTTATATTCCCATCTCCTGGACAGAATTTACATCGAATGATTTTGATACTGAACTAATTTTAAATATACTAAACAGGACAGTTGCCTTTGCTAAGTTGCTGTTGACCTGTGTTACTACATTCTGTGAAAGTGTTGCTACTCTAACTTCATTATCTTCCAAATCAGCCAGTAGAGTGATTTACTGTGTCATGTTTCAAGATGAGTAAGGAATTTTAGATGTAATGCAATTCTCTTGAATTTTGCTGGAAATGAATGGAATACTGAACAAAGTATTTAATGTTGGATGTATTTGATATAATTTAATCTTCTAGAGTCTTGTTAGTGAAACCTTTTTGGGTTTCTTTGTTTAAATTTCCAGTTTGTTTTATTGCTATCAAAACCAGAAGGATCACAGTGCTTTAAATTTGGTGCTTTTTGTTTAAAGAAATAAACCAGAAATTACATTTGCTGTCCACATTTGAACTTTTTCTATTATCCTCCGGCATCTTAATTTTTTGTTTTTAAAAATAGCTTGTCAATTCAGTTTTGAAATGCATCCAATGACTGAATACTTGTTGTATATTTCCTATGTTGATATATTCTCCTTTTCCCAAGTGATTTTTAGCACCTGGTGGTCCAAACTGCAATAGTTGAATATCATTGTGAACTGGGTACTTATTCAATAGATAACTATATACCAGTAAACATGCCAAGCAGATTGTTGGCTGAAGGAGTCACTTGGAGTAAATGTATAAGAGGCCAGAATTAAAGATTTGGGTTAGGAAGGTTTTGTAGGTTTCAAGAAAGTTAAACAGATTAGAAAGCCTGACAGTGAAGTGGTTTGTGTGGAAAAATGGTACACAATAATGCATCATTTGATTAAGTTGATCACTTGTTTAAGATTATACTGGTAGGTGTTCAGCTGTAAATGGACACACTCCATCCTGGTGTGCTTTACCCACCAAAATTGAAGGCAGCAATTTGTGGTTGTGGTACACTTTCTCATTTTCCAGTATTTTTGTCTCTGTACTGTTGTGATGTTAGAATGCAGGTTATGATAAATCTTCCTTCTGCTTCTGACATATGGCTTTTATATGAAGCCAGTCATAATTCTTGCTGCAATGGCACTACTGCTAAAATAGACAGAATCTGTTTCCGTATTCTCTTCTCCCATCTTAAGATGTCATTCGCATGCAGTCCATCCCATTCTAGCTTTTCCTGAGTGGCTTTGTTTTACCTCCTGTTATCTGGTGATCTGTACCTTCAAAGGCCCTCTCTTTGCCACTAATCTGTTCCAACTGCCTGGTGCTGTATGATCTTCAAATACAAGTTCAGTGAAAAGCTGTCAGCTTTACTAAGAAATCACTTCTTGCCTCTAACTGATCACAGAGACTCTATAGTGTTGAGTCTGTGTGGGTCTCCTTGGGGTGCTTCAGTTTCATCCCACAGTCCAAAGATGTGACGATTATGTGGATTGGCTGTTTAAATTACCATTGTGACCAGGGATGTGCAGGCTAGATGAATTAGCCATAGGAAGTGCGGGGTTTCAGGGATAGGATAGGGAACATTGGGTGTGGGTGGGATGCTCTTCGGAGGGTCGCTGTGGACTTGATCACTTTAAGGCAACTCACTCAGCCACCTCTAACCTGGTAAATCATGTCCTGTAAGGGTGGGGCTTGGTCCATTTTTATGCTGCCTAATTTCAGCAAAATTTGCTTTGCTTAGGTATGTTAACTGTAGAAGTGATGTGTTGTGCACTGAGGGAGGCGCTAATGATTGAGGTATTAGATGTTGGGAAGCAAGGGGTAGAGGAAGTAAATCTAGAGAGAGGGGTATAAATGGTCAAAAGGAATCATTCAGTTTTGGTTGAGGGTGGTATAAGAGTTGGCACAAATTCCTTTTGCTTGTGCCATGGCAACGAAACAAAGACTGGCCATCTCTCTGACAGTTATTTTAAAAAAGTGCCATGAATTTGGTAGTGGCTCCAATGTTATTCCTGTTGTGTGGCTAATCAGGAATCTCTCCCACATTTATCACCTGCTGTTGGTGTGTGTTGAAAGAATTGATACTTCGGTTTGTACTCATCCACTTTAGCCACGTTGAGCACTTGTTACCATGAAAACCGTGGGATGGATTTTGACCATGAAGGCCTGACCTAGAGGCAGGAACGCTGCCTACTGTGACACACATCATTTTAGGTAGTGCATATTGTTGATACAGCTTTGGGATGCTGCTTAGTTCCGTAGATCCTAAAATCCTTTTCTCGCTGCTTCAGCCATGAGCCACTAACCGCCTCCACCTAACCATTACTCCATGTATCCGGTAGCTAAGGCCAAGGACAAGGAAAGTTCCTAATGTCTCACACTCTAGTGCATTTCAAGCCGACTCCATGACAGTGCTTTGCTTTAGTTGGATAGTAGGAACTGCCGATGCTGGAGCATTGCCTTTTAAAAGTTTAGATTTCTGGCAAAAGTGATATCAATTATTTCAGAGAGACAGCCATGCTATTGAAGAATGTCTCAGCACAGATACAAGACAGTGGGAGCAGCAATTTGCACTGCACTGTAAGAAAAAGCTACAGATCTGATTGGTCGTAAAAATGAAGTTGAGGATCCACTAGGGAGCTATTATTCTCTAGGGTTTTTTTAAATTTGAAAAAGGTGCTGTGACCAGACAGGTTCACTCCTGCAGAGGGCAGGAATCTGTGTATGAATAATCTACATCCTTTTTATGTACAATGGATTGACTAAAGATGCTGTTTGGAAATTATGCATTATGCATTGTGCATTAAGAGGGTGAGACAGCATAGAGAGAAACAGTTGCCTTAACTGTAGGGTTGAGAAAACAAAGTAATTGAAAAGATTCAAAGGCAGCATTAGGATAAAGATTTCTTACACTGAAAGATTACAACCTGAAACAAACTGTCTTAAAGTGTTGTTGAGCTGGATTAAATCATGGTTTCCAGAAGTGGTTCGGGTGGTTACATGAAAGAAAAAATATTTGTGGGGCTACAGAAAGAGAGTGGGAGCGGGACTAGCTAAATTATTCTTGCAGTAATGCTAGTATGGATTTGACCAATCAAAAATGCTTATCATGAACTGCTGAAACTAACCTATAATTCTGGTTGCATAACCTTGATGTTTATGTTACAAACCTGCTTACAGTTTCAACTGATTGTTACCAGCAGTAACTCCTGTAAATCTCCCCTCCCCCCACAACATCACAAAACCAGCCCAGCTCGACCCCTCACCCCACTGCATCCCAAAACCAGCCCAGCCTGTCTCCGCTTCCCTAACCTGTTCTTCCCCTCACCCATCCCTTCCTCCCACCTCAAGCCGCTCCTCCATTTCCTACCTACCACCTCATCCCGCCTCCTTGACCTGTCTGTCTTCCCTGGACTGACCTATCCCTTCCCTACCTCCTCATCTATACTCTCCTACTCTACCTATCTTCTTTTCTCTCCATCTTCGGTCCGCCTCCCCCTCGCTCCCTATTTATTCCAGTTCCCTCTCCCCATCCCCCTCTCTGATGAAGGGTCTAGGCCCGAAGCGTCAGCTTTGGTGCTCCTGAGATGCTGCTTGGCCTGCTGTGTTCATCCAGCTCCACACTTTATTATCTTGGATTCTACAGCATCTGCAGTTCCCATTATCTCTAACTCCTGTAAAGTTTGCTTTGTTTTAAAGAGTATTGATAGCTCATTTGAAGCCTGAGATCAAATATTTAAAATGTTGTATTTGGCAGTAAACATTACATGGCTTGTTTAAATGCCGGTTAGACTTACGATGTTGCCACTTTAACTACTGTTTGATTTCTTTTCTCCAACCCTTGTTGTCCAGCAGTAGCGTCACAGGTGCCAGATAGCCTCCAGTGCAATCCTCAGGTTGTCTTTGTCTTTTCCCAGTAATGTTTGCAGTTAGCATTAACAGGCTGTTCACCTAAAGCAACCTCGGCTAATCCATTGTTGTATGCTTGTTCATCCTCATCAATTAGCTGAATAGTTCCTCTCTCAATTACCTCTGCTTAAAGATACTGACTCCATATTGTATCCTTTTTGTTGCTGTAGTGAACAACCCTTCTGAGCACTCTACCTCAGATGCATCTAATTTTTATTTAGTTTGCAAATAAGTATCAAATGGTGAGCAACATGGACTTTAAATGAACCATGAACTTCATTATTGAATTTTAGTTTCAAGCAATTCAGTGAAACTGTTTGTTTATTTGTTCACCGTTCTGATTTTAAGTGGGATACAGGTTCACTTCCTCCCTCTGGTAAATGTGTGGACTTTGCATGTTATTCCCCTTTCTGCATAGGTTTTTGTCTGGGTGCTCTGTTCTCCTCCTACAACACGATGATGTGCAGGTTAGGTAGATTGGTCATGATAATTTGCCTATAATGGCCAGAGATATGCAGGCTTGATGGATTAGCCATGAGAAATGTAAGGTACAGGGATAGGGTTGATGGTGGGGGGATATCTCGGTGGAATGTTCTTTGGGTCTGTGAGGCTTTGATGGGCTGAATCGCCTGCTTGCACACTTTCGGGACTCTCTGATTCGAAAAGATTGCTCTTTTTGTAAAAATGAAATTTGCAATATAGTGCTAAGGGCTATTGTGGCACAGTGGCAGTGCCTGTACCTCCTGAGTATGGAGGCCTGGGTTTAGATACTTCAGAAGTAGTTCATAGCATCTATTTACAGGTTGATTAGAAAATATATTACATTGTTGTTATTACCTTTATAGTGCAGTGGTAGTGAGTTTCCCTGTCTCTGTCCAGGGGTGTGTAATGACATTTCTGAATATGTTGGTTAGAAAATATCTCAGTACAGTGCTACATTTGGATTGATCTTCACTATTCACTCCTAGAACAGGTGTTATTATGTACTGAAAAAAAAATTGCCACTCTGTCCTTAAGTTATTGTACAATTATAAAGTCTGAGTTTAAAAAGTCATCAATAATAATTTTATGCATAGCTGCAATAAGATGTGGAGCATGTTAGTGTAGTGTACTTGTATGCTATGCTGGGGGCATAACATACTGATTGTTAAATCCGGTACTGGGTGTTTGATCTTGGCTGCCTGGCTAAGTAAAGCAGAGACCAAATGCTTCCCTTGCTGTTGGATCATTTTCCCTCTTTTGGTAATTTATAAACTGCCGGAAATGGTTTAATCTAATCTGGGTGGAAAGATGTTGTTCAGTGTCATAGAATAGCCACCATGTAATATAATTTTGGTGTGTAAGCCTCAGAAATGGGTGATCCAAGGTGCTCTTGTCTTTTTATTTAGAAAAGTGCCAGTCTAGAAAATGTATCTGAAATGCAAAGTTGAACGAGAGGCATTATATTAAGTTGAAGTATAAAATCAGGACAATAGTAATCAACGCATGATTGTAGATCAGTTAGAATTGACAATAAATGATCTATCTTTCAGGAGATAGAGAGGAGGAGGAATCAGAGTTCAGTGATGTTAGAATGGTATTCACTAAGGAATTCATTAGAGAAATAAATAAAATTACGTTAGTTTTTTTTAGAAAAGTCATCAGTTGCATTGGAAGTAACGTTTAAGTTGTCAAACATTGGAAATGAAATTAATGATTCCTAGAGAAAAGGCATGCATTAATGATTTTATAATTGAAAATTTTGAACAAAACATAAGCCAACAGACAGCTTTCATTTTTCTAACTAAGACAATTTCAAGTATTATAATAAAGCTATCAAAAGAGAATGTGAAAGCTAAGATCAAGAAAAAGTCCAAAAGCAATCTTTTTGTCTTGTGCTGTGGCAGAGTTCGTATTCTGTGGGTATAAAATAATGTAGTGAGGGATGGAGAATTGATTGTTGGAGCTAATGCTCTTTGTTTTTCGCAGCAGCTTACAGTGGGACATTAAAGATTGCTATTGTGATTACGGGTATTAAAAAAGGAGCAAATGTAGATCACCTGGCCCCATGAACTATGATCCTGCAGTTGAGTCTCCTTCTGAACTCTGCATGGCAGTGACTTCTGTAATCGGGCATCAATGTGTCAGCCACTTGGAGGGTTTACGATGTGGCTGCACAGATTAGAAGACCGTTGTCCTTGAGCCTCCTCTGCCATTCAAAATGATAGTAATTGACCTGTTTCAAATTTCATACTCCCATTTACCCCCAACCCTTGATTTCCCCCGCCTATCCAGAATCTATCCTTTTCTGTCTTAAAGATATTCAATCTCATTTCTCCACAGCCTGCTGACGCAGAATTCAGCATCACACGGCCCCCTCAGAGAAACAGTTTCTCTTTGCCTCTGCTCTTAATGGACCACTTCAAATTTTAAAACGGTGCTCCCTGGACTGACCACAAAATGATCCTTTCTGCATTGATCTTGTCAAGATCATTTAGGATTTTGTACATTTCAATCAACTCAGCCCTCCCTCTGTTGAACTGCACTGGAAAGACCCTAATCTGTTCAACTTGATCTCATAAGAAAACGTACTTATTCCAGGTTAAAATCTAGTAAACCATCTTGGAACTGCCTCCAACACATTTGCATCCTTCCTTAAATTAGGAGACCAAACTGCACCCAGTATTTGAAATGTAGAGTTGAGACTTTCCTATCCATTCTACTTCATTTTTATCCAGTAGTGCCTTTTAAGAAGCTGCAAATAAGCTCTTGATCTTTGTCTCAAAATATCGGATCTCTCCTTGGCTGACAGCAATTTGCACTAGGTGTCTTCAGATTGCTATTTGTAATGTCATTCAGAAAGCACAAATAACAGCAAAGTTGTAGGCTATTATGTAAAGTGTGCATTTTGGATAGGTTCTGCTTACCTGGTAGCATGTGCACAGGAGACCAAAAAATCCACTCTAAGGCAGTTTTTAAGAAATTTTATGAACACAGTTGTCCATACAGCGAACGGAAGGTGTTGATAAAAATAGAGGTGACAAAGTGTGGAACTGGAGGAACACAGCAGGGCAGGCAGCATCAGAGGAACAAGAAAGCTGACATTTTGGGTTGGGGACCCCTCTTTAGGAAAAAAAAAATGCCTGGCTTGCTGTATTCCCCCAACCCCACACTTTGTCAGCTTTGATGCCAGCATCTGCAGTTCTTGCTATTTCAGCTGTTGACAAAATGAGTATGAAGCAATGGCAAAGTTATGAAGTAATTTGCCTATGTTTTCACAGTGGAAGTAAATTTGCCTCTGTTTTTATGGATTACATTTGATATTGTAGTAGAATTAGTTGTGATGTAGAGGTCCTTGTGGGTAGTAATTAATCAAACAGAAAAGATACTGAAATTATTCATACTAATGCTGAAAATTACTTGAGCCTATTTCTGAGAAAAAAAATTGAAAACCATCAATTATACCATGAAAATAGAAAAATGGTCAAAGGAAATGGATATAAATTGGCAAGTATGGTTTTGCTTCAGCTGATAAAATACTCATCATGTGTGATTAAATTGTTAATCACTTAAATGCAAGTAAATAAAAACCATCATTGGACCTTATCTTCTAACTTTTCAGAAACATTCTCTATTGAATATGCAGTGCTAAGGATCCATAACATTTCTTAAAGTCATGCTTTGCAACTTTGCTTAAACATAATGACTTGGAACTCAGGAACGTTGAAATAGAAATAGTCTGGAAAGAAAAGATCACAGATATAGGAAAGTTCTACAGTCATAGAAAATCAGCTGAATGGTGTGAGTCCTAGGAACTATATTGGGGTTCTTACTGTGTGCATGCATGAACTAGCTTTAGAAATTGTGGAGAGTGTCTAAGCTTGTTGATGACACTAACTTACTCGGAGAAGGGTATCTGTAGTTGCTGGGTGGTGTATAAAATTGTAATGAACCATGAAAAACTTAGTGTTGATGAATACGGTAGCAACATGTGTAAGTAGTAGATGCACTACAAAATATTTTGAGTTAACAATTCAGAAATAAATGCTTATATTTACTGAGGTACGGAATCAGAATGACTACGAGGGAAATAGTCACTGGTTAAGATGACAATGCAAGTTAATGCAATAAAGCAGAGCCCAATATTATGTGACTCTAAACTATTTTAAAGGGGAAATTGGGGTCCATGGGGAGGGGGTATGGGTTTTCTGGAGTCTTCAGTGAGGATGGTTAAAATGTGTAGGTTTCTATTGCAAATTACCGCTGATATGGTCCTTAATTTTTTTTCTAGAATTAATTTCTGTAAGCAATTAATTAAGGTATGTGGAATGAATATGAACGTGAGTTAGAGTAGATTGTTTATGAGACATACACTCTGGCACAAGCTTAGTCATATTTCTGGTGAAGCTGAAGTTTGTTTTCACCTTTTTAAAGTTGTTTACTTGACCTGAGATTGGGTTTTCAAATTTTAATATGCATTCTTGTTTTGTAAACAGGTTAGCCAGCTGAATTTAGCTGTTGCTCATCTGAAAGCCGATGTTAAATCAGCATCTGACTTGATCAACCTTCCAGTCACTGTGGAACAACTCCAGAAGGTATGATTCTGTAGATTTCTTTGCACTTCTGTAGTTGACTGAAAACACTCTGATGTACCGTAGTTGTCTTTTTTTCCTCATTTGTTGTCAAGAGGTATCTTAACACTTTCCATCTTGCTGTGAACCACCCAGCCAATCTTTGTCATTTTCATCTCTTCCACATTCTCAAATACTTCATTTATGAATATTACGCAAGAAGGGAGGCAGCACCAATCCCTATGGTGTGCCACTGCACACTCAATTCTAGCCTCATAAACAGGCTTCCATCACTACCCTCTGTCTCCTATCCCTAAGCTAATTTTAGATTGATCTTGCCAAGTTATCCTGGGTCCTGTGAGATTTTACCTTCTTTACCAGTTTGCCATCTGGAACCTTGTCAAAGGCCTTACTGAAATTTTTTTCAACTACATCAATAGAAGAGTATAAGTGCAGTAGGAGTACACTTAAGAGGGAAGCCAGGATGGCAAAAAGGGGACACAGATAGCTTTGGCATGTAGAGTTAAGGAGAATCCAAAGGGATTCTACAGATACATTAAGGACAATAGAGTTACTACAGAAAGAATGGGACCCCTAAAAGAGGAGCGCATCTGCCTTTGTGTGGAACTGCAGGAGATGAGCGAGATACTAAACGAGTAGTTTGCATCAGTGCTTACTGTGGAGAAGGAGGTGAAAGCTAGAGAATTTGGGTGAGCAAATAGCAATATCTTAAAGTGTCCATATTACAGAGGAGGTGGTGATGGATGTCTTAATGCATAAAGGTGATAAATCCCCAGCACCTGATCAAGTGTACCTTAGAATTTTTTTTGGGAAGCTAGGGAAATGATTGCTCGGCCCTTTGCTGAGGTATTTGTATTATCAGTAGCCGCAGGTGAGGCACTGGAAGACTGGAGCTTGGTTAATGCCAATATTTAAGAAAGGTGGTAAGAAACACCCAGGGAACTATAGGCCGCTGGGCAAGTTGTTGGAGGGGATTCTGTGTTACAGGATTTATATGCATTTGGAAAGGCAAGGACTGATTAGAGATAGTCAACATGGCTTTTTGCTTTGAAAATTGTCTCACTAATGTGAGTTTTTTGAAGAAGTGACAAAGATGATTGGCAGAGTGGTAGACGTGGTCTGTATGGACTTTAGGAAGGTGTTCAACAAGGTACCGCTGGGTAGACTGGTTAACAAGGTTAGATCACATGGGATGTACGGAGAATAGCCATTTGCATTCATACTGGCTTGAATGTGAGACAGAGGGCGGTGGTGAAGGGTTGGTATTTGGCCTGGAGGCCTGTGTGCTGCATGGATTGGCACTTGGCCCACTACTTTTGGTCATTTATGTGAATGATTTGGATATAAATATAGGAGGTACGGTTAGTAAACTTGCAAGTTATACCAAATTTGGTGAAGTAGTGGACAGCCAAGAAGTTTGCCTCTGTACAATGGGACCTTGATCAGATGGATAGAGGTGTGGCAGATGGAGTTTAATTTAGATGAATGTGAGATGCTGCATTTTAGAAAGGCAAATCAGGGCAGGGTGCACACACTTAATGGTAAAGTCCTGGAGAGTGTTGCTGAGCAATGAGACCTTGGAGTGCAGTCATAGGTAGACAGGATAGTAAAGGTGGTATTTGGTATGCTTGGCTTTATTGGTCACTGCATTGAGTGAAAGAGTTGAGAGGTCATGGTGAGGCTGTACAGGATGTTGATTACGCCACTTTTGGAATACCGCATTAAGTTCTGGTCTCCCTGCTGTAGAACGGGCTGCAGAAAAGATGTGCAAGGAAGTTGCCAGGATTGAAGGGTTTGAGCTATAAGGAGAGGCTGAATAGGCTGGGGCTATTTTCTCTGGAGCATCAGAAGCTAAGGGGTGATCTTATAGAGGTTTATAAAACCATAGGGTAAAAAGACAAGGCCTTTTCCCCAGGTGTGGCAGCCTCAAATTAGAGGGTTTAGGCTTAGGGTGAGAGAGGAAAGATTTTAAAAGGACCTGAGGGGCAAGTTTTTTCATGCAGAAGGCTGTAAGAGGAAGTGGTGGAGGCTGGTACAGATATAACATTGAAAAGGCATCTGGATGGGTATGTGAATATGAAGGGTTCAGAGGTACATGTGCCAAATGCTGGCATAGGGTCAGATTGGGGTGTATGGTCGGCGTAGACGAGTTGGACCAAAGTGTCTGTTTCTGTACAACACTGACTACTTCCATGATTGGGGTGGCTCAGTGGTTAGCACTGCTGCCTCTGCGTGCCAGCAACCCTGGGTTTGATTCCACCCCTGGGTGACTGTCTGTGTGGAGTTTGCAAGCTCTGTGTCTGCATCTGCATGGGTTTTCTCCTACAGCCTAAAGACGTGCAGACTAGGTGGATTTGCCATGCTAAATTGCCCATAGTGTTTAGGGAGGTGTAGATTGGGTGGATTTATAGGGGAATGGGTCTGGGTGGTATGCTATGTGGGTTTATGTGGACTTATTGGGCTGAAGGACCTGTTTCTACACTGTAGGGATTCTATGAATAAGTAAGGGCAGGTTGTCAATTGCAGTGTGAGTCTTCTACTCATATTTGTTCTGTTGCCTTAAATTCCACAAGTGGGAATGGGGACCTATCCTGCAATTGAATCCCACGACCATTTTTAAGTTCCACTCAACTCGGGTGAAGGCGTGAAAATCTGTGGCACTTTTATGCAAAGAGAACGGAAGGAAATTAGCATATGATGCGTAAGTAGGCTTTTGTGAGGTTCACCTTGAATGGAACAGCAGGCTAGAGGACCATATGACCTACTTCTGTTCCCATTTTTTATGTTCTTAAAATCCATTCTTCACCAAACACCATTCCAGGAATATTTCTCACCACATTCCTTGCACTCTTTCAAAGAGAAGGACTACTGTTGTCAAAGGCAGCAAATTCTGGACATGCCTGTGGTGTTCCTATCCAGATAATTGATATCAAAATAAGTTGACCATGCTGTATTAACACACACTTCTGAAGGCAAATGCTTTTGATTTGTCCAAAATAAAAGTTTGCATTAAGTAATAATTGCGGAAGAGAAATATTTTTGAATAGCATTGAATTTTTTTTATTGCAAGAGTGTTGCCACAATCGGGAGCACGCTCACCAGTGTTCAACACGATGTTGATACTGTGCAGACTGCCTTTGAGGATCAAAAGAAGATGGTGGACACTCTTCAACAAAATAAGGTGAGGACTGCTGCAATTAAAAGGAATGAGGATCAGAATATTTCATACCAGGAAAACGCATTCTCTTGTGATAATTGCAATGTTCTAGAAAAGTGTGTATATACCTAATTTTACATCTATAATTTGAGACTGGCATGTTAACGAGAGTTGGCAGACCTACTGCAACTGTTGTATAACTCCGACCTGAGTAAAGTTTATGCTTGGTATGCCACTTTGTCTTCTGAAAGCTTTGAAACATTATTGTTTGACCAAGTTGTCTACCATTTTCTCTCAGTAAGCAACTTTATTGAACATATTTTCTAGTGATGTTGTGTGCAAATAGGATATTCAGAATGAACTGCAGAAATATTGGTTTGTTTACTCCTTTGCGTAACAGCTGTAAAGTAGTGTTGTGGTAACATAAGAGTAGACAATAAGTTACAAAGATTCAAGTTGAGCTTAATATTCTGATACATATGCCATTCCATAGTATTAGATGGCACAGGAAAGGAAATGGCCAGGATCAGTTACTCACCTGTTGCTTTAGCTAATCTAGATTGGACTAAGTAGAAGTGTGTTCCAGTGGCTCCTAATGGTTCCAGGTTGGCAAAAAAGAAATCCATGGCTTTGTCACTGATGCCATAGAATCATTTAGTTCCAGTGGACCATACTGAAATCACATAACCTATTGTTATAACTTAAAGGTAAACCATTAATTCTTGAAAGCAAATTGGACTCACTTATTAGCTAATGGGAACTGCAGATGCTGGAGAATCCAAGATAACAAAGTGTGGAGCTGGATGAACACAGCAGGCCAAGCTGCATCTCAGGAGCACAAAAGCTTAGCTCCTGAAATGCTGCTTGGCCTGCTGTGTTCATCCAGCTCTACACTCTGTTATCACTTATTAGCTGAATGTTTTAAACTGCAAGGTTTCAGGTTTTAAAATACAAACACTCACCATACAAGAGTTAAAGCCTGGATATCCTTATTGTATACTACTTGATGGAAATAACAGGAAAATGAGCTCTGTTATATTTTAGAGAATCTCAAAGATCTCTTCACTTTTGAAATCTAACCAAGGCATTTCAGTGGTCAATTAAGAATCAACCACATTTGCAGTGTATCTGGAGTCACATACAGGCAGATTGGGTAAGGTTGGCAGATTTCTTTTCTCTACAAAGTTTGTACAAAATGATAATGACATTGCAACTACTGAGACCTATTTTTGATTCCAGATTTACTAATTGAATTTTAACTTAACAGCCATGGTGGATTTTAATCCATGTCAGTTACTGAATTACTAGCCCAGTACAATACCACTGCATCATCTCTGTGGCGTTATTTACAATATCAGGGAGTTCTCCCTGTGAATCTGTCCAGTATCTTCTGAAACAGTAAGCCTGTATTTGATGTTTATCACACTTGCACAGATATAGCCTCTTTATCAGGATATCTGCGTATATTGTACGACCACTGAAGTCCTCCTAAAGGGTTGTTGCAACGTATGTTGAGGTTACAAATAAGAATTGATAAGATTTCCAGAAAACGTAGATCTTAAGCGAGCATTTTCTCAAAGTTCTGGAAACTAGAACTAAGTTGTTAGCATATGCAAAATGTGAAAATTTGGAAGGAGGATACTGCTGTAAATGCGAAGAGAATTGGTGTGAACACTGCTTCCTGTGGGATCTGATTGTTTACTATGTTGTGCGTGGCTGATCTGATCTCCAAAACGAACACAGGACTATCAGTTGTGGATAATGGAATTGAATAACTTTCAGGTTTCAGCAGATGTTTTTGGAGAGTTTCAGCAGTATACCTGTGTGCCAACCTGTCAGAAGCACAGGTTAAGCCAGCAAAGATGGTTCCTATCTTCAGACCTGTTTTGGAAACTGATCTCAGTTTGAGGAGCCAGTGATAGGACCTGCATGGACTATTTGCTGCCCATGTGAAAGCCTGTCTGATGGGACTTCTCTTCCAGGTGGGGCTCAGTCTGTTTTGCAGGTGTTCCTGGAGCTTTGTTATTTGAGAGTGGGGGCAGTGTGGTCAATCAAAATGTATACTTTGACATAAATGAAACCTGTTTAAAGCAACACTTTTCTTAATACACTATCCATAACTGAATTTGATTGCATCTTTTATTTCTCTGTTTTCAGGACATCTTGGACTTGCGTGATGAAGTAGGTGAGGTCAATGCCACCCTCCTATTTTACCATGCAAGCAATGATGAAAAGCTGCAGCACATAGATTTTGAAGTTCGTAATCTCAGCCAGAGAGTTACATTACTGGAAAAAAAATTACTAATTGCTAGTAATGTGACTAAAACTGAGAATGTAAATGGCACGGTGGTAAGTGTAATCATTTTGAATCCTGAATAGGAACTTTTGTTTCAGATTTTGTTCTGTTGTGGTCTGTTAGAAAGGTGTGCCTTTTGAATGCAAGGATGTATGCTTCTTTAAAAAAATAAAATCTATAAATTAAAATAATTTAAATTGTAAACCAAGGTTTATTCTGAACCCATCATATTTAATAATAATTGGATAACTGAGTGAATAACAAATCTGTTCCAAAGGGCAAAGTTTGAGAGGTTGGTTTGTCAACCTAACAATCCACAATTCAGTACCATGGTCAAATATATGAAGTTAGAGAATGTGTCCCCTCCAGAATCAATAGGTCGTTCTAACAAAATATTGAAGGAGATCTCACCAAGTGACGTGTATTTGTAATTTAAGGAACTCACTCACATTGACTTATAGAGGGCATTCTTTTCCGATTTTTGTTTGTTAAAATTAGCTTGTTTGTAAATGAAAACTTGCGTTAGACCATAATTGTTATGTCTTCAGTGAACCATAATATGGAGCAAATGTAAATCACAAATAACCCTAAAATGGCTTGAGAAAGTTATTGGGCGATTAGACTGAAATTACATTTTGCTCTGGCGCTGCACCTTAACTATAATCATATGTGGTTTGTAGACCTCAAGATGAGGATTGCTCCAGCTGTGAGTTGAATACTATTTTTACAAATAGATATTAGCGTCAAATTAGTTTTCGTCAGATCATTCAGATTAAATGCAAGATAAAGCTTGGTATGCTCACGACAGCAGGCTTGATCAGCAACTATTCAGTAGTTTTGTGGCAGCCTGCAAACAAGAGTATAATTTCCTGCTTGAAATTGTGATGTATCTTGAACTGCTTTCATTGGATCGATCCTACAGGCAGAAAACGTTTCTGAGAGAAAGCTATTTAATTGCAAGTAGTGTGAACTAGAAAGCCACTGTCTTTTTAAAAAAAGCAAATTAGGGATCCTGAATGCTGATTTATTAGCATATGTGCCAAACTAATGCTGGTGTTCAAGGTCAGAGACCCTTTGACTACCTCAAACTTGCCGAACTTCTGAACCAGCAATGTCTTCAGATGCATTGAAGAATAATTTAATTAATCTTCTCTGATTTAATGCCTGAGAGCTGACTCTCTTAGAGATTTCTATCCAATTCATTATCACCAAATTGAGTCAATGTACCCATTTTTAAAAAAAAGAATTCCTGTGATGGTGATAATGGATGAAAAAGGGGATCACTGATACCTTTTACATGTTAGTAATATTTTCACTATTTTCAGAATGTTTAAGAATGGGATTGCATGTATATTTAACTATTGCCACTTCTAATATTTTCAAGTGCTGGTAATAAGTGGTCAAATAAATTCAAAATGCCAATAGATGACAACTTTTATTTGCTGTACATAAATTCCCTTAACACGGTAAAATGTTCCAAAGTGCTGCAATGGCTTATAGGAAGCTGATTTCAAGCCAACAAGATAAGAGATGTGTGAGCATGATTCTGGTCAAAGACAAACTTCACGAGGTTTGTTGGGCGAGGAGACTCTTGTGGTACAGTGTCTCTACCACTGGGCCTGGAGGCCTCGGATAAATTTGTATGACGACATTACTGAGCAGGATGATTAGAAAGTATCTATCTTAAAAAGGTGGGGAGAGAGAGAGAGAGAGAGAGAGAGAGCTAATAGAAAAGAGACAGGTTTTAGGGAGGGAGTTTCAGTGACTGGGACCTAATTGGACCACAGCTGTCAAATGTTAAGGTGAATGGATGGTGTTCTATAAGAGGGTGAAGTTGGATGAGCAAAAATTGGGATGCATGGGATTGCATTACTGATAGAAGTCTGTTTTTGGTTGAAGTGAGATCATGGATGATCTTTTTGGAAAAAATAAAGATTTGCAATGAAAATACACAAAACATTGTGCAAGAAAATACATTTAACAGGGTTTTCGATGAGTGGCTGGATGGGAGAATATTGGCATTATTTTGGAGATGTTGCTGATGAATGAAACTTGATGGCAGATGGACGGCCTGCTGCCTGTGCTTGCTGCATGGCTTGCTGTGTTCATCCAGGTGTACACCTTATTATCTCAGAATGAATATGAAGTTGGTTTTAAATTGGATCTATAAAAGTATTTCCAAGCATGGGGTCACCATTGTTCAGTATTTCTAAAGAATGTACTGTCCATCTGCCAACAAGTTTCATCTCCAAAATAATGCCAATGTTCTCCCAACCAGCCACTCATCAAAAACCCTGTTAAATGCATTTCCTTGCACAGTGTTTTCCTCATTTTCATTGCAAATTTTTTTCTACAAAAGGGATCATCCCTAATCTCACCTCAGCCAAACACAGACTTCTGTCAGTAATACAGTTCCATGCATCTAAATTTTTGCTCATCCAACTTCGCCCTCTTACATAACACCATTCATTCACCTAAACATTTGACAGCTGTGGTCTAATTAGGTCCCAGTAACTGAAACTTCCTCCCTAAAGCCTGTCTCTTTTCTATTCACCCTCCAATTTTAAAAAAAGACTAACAGTGAGAAGAAAATTGTTAATGCATTTGAAGTAACGTGAGGAATTAATCTAACCAAAATGTTATTTTATGCTGGATGTTCAAACACTTGTCACTGTTTCCCTTGAAACAATAACTTGTGCTTTAATGAGCGTTTTGATGTGAATTGCAGGTGACTCAGATGAATAGCACTCAGGAAATAGTTAATTCAGATCACCAGATTGCTCTCAAAGTACAGAAACCTTCAGGATTAAATGTAAGTAAATTTCTTCCTGGGTTGATTCAAGTTTGTGCTAGGAATAGCAAAGCTGACCAAATGACCATCTCTTGTGTCATCATGACTGTGAATGCAGACTGAATTTGCAATCTAGGATCTGGAGCAAAATTGTCATTTTTGCTAATCTGGGCTTTTCTTTTAAAGGCACCGAATAGTTAATTTTCTGTGGAAATGAGGTCCTTGACTTAATTAGTGACAGAAATTTGCAGATTACCAAGTGGTTCCTGCTTTAAATGAATTTGATTATTCCATTTACAAAAAAACTGATAATTGACTCTACAAATATCTTTTCATTTTTGACAATGCTTTCAGTAGACCAGATAAACCTTGGTTTGACCTGGGCTGTTCAGGGTTTCCATAAGACATAGGAGTGGAAGTAAGGCCATTTGGCCCATCGAGTTCACTTCACCATTTAAATCATGGCTGACGGGCATTTCAACTCCAGTGTGCAGCAGGGCTTCCTGACACAGTATGTAGATAGGCCAACAAGGGGTGAAGCCACATTAGATTTGGTACTGGGTAATGAGCCCGGCCAGGTGTTAGATTTGGAAGTAGGTGAGCACTTTGGTGATAGCGATCACAGTTCTGTTATGTTTACTTTAATGATGGAAAGGGATAGGTGTATACCACTGGGCAAGAGTTATAGCTGGGGGAAAGGCAGTTACGATGAGATTAGGCAAGATTTAGGGAGCATAGAATGGGGAAGGAAACTGCAGGGGATGGGCACATTAGAAATGTGGAGCTTATTCAAGGAAGTGCTCCTGTGTGTCCTAGATAAGTATGTACCTGTCACGCAGAGAGGAAGCTGTAGAGTGCGGGAGCCGTGGTTTACGAAGGAGGTGGAATCTTTGGTCAAGAGGAAGAAGAAGGCTTGTGTTAGGATGAGATGTGAAGGTTCAGTTAGGGCACTTGAGGGCTATGAGGTAGCCAGGAAAGACCTAAAGAGAGAGCTCAGAAGAGCCAGGAGGAGACATGAGAAGTTGTTGCCGGATGGGATCGGGGTAAACCCTAAGGCTTTCTATAGGTATTTCAGGAATGCAAGAATGACGAAAGTAAGATTAGGCCCAATCAAGGATAGTAGTGATAAGTTGTGTGTGGAGTCAGATGAGATAGGGGAAGCGCTAAATGAATATTTTTCAACAGTATTCACTCTAGAAAACGACAATGTTGTCGAGGAGAATACGGAGATACAGGCTACTAGACTAGGTGGGATTGAGGTTCAGAAGGAAGAGCTATTAGAAATTCTTCAGAAGGTGAAGATAGATCAGTCCCCGGGGCCGGATGGGATTTATCCTCAGATCCTCTGGGAAGCCAGGGAGGAGATTGCTGAGCCTTTGGCATTGATTTTTAACTCGTCATTGTCTACAGGAATAATGCCAGATGACCGGAGGATAGCAAATGTGGTTCCCCTGTTCAAGAAGGGGAGTAGAGACAACCCTGGTAATTATAGACCACTGAGCCTTACCTCAGTTGTAAAGTGTTGGAAAAGGTTATAAGGGATAGGATTTATAATCATCTAGAAAAGAATAAATTGATTAGGGATAGTCAGCACGGTTTTGTGAAGGGAAGGTCATGCCTCACAAACCTTATTGAGTTCTTTGAGAAGGTGACCAAACAGGTAGATTAGAGTAAACCGGTTGATGTGGTGTATATGGATTTCAGCAAGGTGTTGGATAAGGTTCCCCACAGTAGGCTATTGTACAAAATACGGAGGAATGGAATTGTGGGAGATATAGCAGTTTGGATCGGAAATTGGCTTGCTGAAAGAAGACAGGGTGGTAGTTGATGGGAAATGTTCATCCTGGAGACCAGTTACTAGTGGTGTACTGCAAGGGTCGGTGTTGGGTCCACTGCTGTTTGTCGTTTTTATAAATGACCTGGATGAGGGCGTAGAAGGATGGGTTAGTAAATTTGCAGACGACTCTAAGGTCGGTGGAGTTGTGGACAGTGATGAAGGATGCTGTAGGTTGCAGAGAGACATAGATAAGCTGCAGAGCTGGGCTGACGGGTGGCAAATGGAGTTTAATGCAGACAAGTGTGAGGTGATGCACTTTGGTAGGAGTAACCAGAAGGCAAAGTACTGGACTAATGGTAAGATTCTTAGCAGTGTAGATGAGCAGAGAGATCTTGGTGTCCATGTACACAGATTCTTGAAAGTTGCCACCCAGGTTGTCAGGGCTGTTAGGAAGGCATACAGTGTTTTAGCTTTTATTAATAGAGGGATCGAGTTCCGGAACCAAGAGATTATGGTGAAGCTGTACAAAACTCTGGTGCGGCCGCACTTGGAGTATTGTGTGCAGTTCTGGTCACCGCATTAGAAGAAGGATGTGAAAGCTTTGGAAAGGGTGCAGAGGAGATTTACTAGGATGTTGCCTGGTATGGAGGGAAGGTCTTACAAGGAAAGGCTGAGGGACTTGAGGCTGTTTTCATTAGAGAGAAGAAGATTGAGAGGTGACTTAATTGAAACATATAAAATAATCAGAGGGTTAGATAGGTTGGATAGGAAGAGCCTTTTTCCTAGGATGGTGACAGCGAGCACGAGGGGGCATAGCTTTAAATTGAGGGGTGAAAGATATAGGACAGATGTCAGAGGTATTTTCTTTACTCAGAGAGTAGTAAGGGAATGGAACGCTTTGCCTGCAACGATAGTAGATTCACCAACTTTAAGTACATTTAAATCGTCATTGGACAAGCATATGGACGTACATGGAATAGTGTAGGTTAGATGGGCTTGAGTTCGGTATGACAGGTCGGCACAGCATCGAGGGCCGAAGGGCCTGTACTGTTCTGTAATGTTCTATGTTACCTGCACTCTCCCCATAGCCCTTGATTCCTTGGGAGATCAAGAATTTTCGATCTCTACCTTGAAGGTATCTAACATCCCAGCCTCCACTGCACTCCGTGGCAACAAATTCCACCATCCCACCACTCTCTCTGGCTGAAGAAATGTCCCCTCATCTTCAGTTTTAAATTTACCCCCTCTAATTCTAAGGCTAAGGTTTCTTTTGATGTGCTCACAAAGCCAGTGGTTTAATTTTCCATAGTTGGGAGAGGATATGCTTTATCTCGTGTCCACCTTTTAAAATTGTCACTGTTTGTGGTCATTCTAGCTACAAAGCAAACCAAATACCAATCGTGCATTTTAACAAGAACAGGTAACTTGACATTTATGTAAGCTGTTTAGGGTGGTTTTTCCAGCATCAATTCATTACAAAAGTATAATGAGCCAGCAGAACAAATATACTTAATGGACTTTGGAAATGTCAAACTATGCTGCTTGTAGATATGCTAATTAGAACTTGTAACTCATAAGAGGGAATTGCTGCCAATAGTTGTTTCCACAAAGGCTTCTCAACTACATCCAGTTGACATTTATTGCATGCCCAGCAGCAATATGCTGTTAGCTTCTACATAGCTGTGCTGAAGGTCAATTACGAAATGAAACTAGATTGATTGCACCACCTGTGCCTCTTAAATATGTCTAAATTTGAGATTTCAAAGACTTAGCTTAGAAGAAAAATAACTGAACGTGAATGCTGACCAAAAATAATTTCATGACAGTCAGTTTTTTAAAGCTAGTGAACATTTTAAGTTAACCAAACTGAATTTCCAGAGTTAGTGTTAATTGGGCTCAGTTTTTCTTTGTCCCTATACTTAAGTATGTAGTTGAGAAATTTGTTAATTGTTGTGTTGAGCTTTAGGCTCCAATATCAGAACTAGATCTGTTGGTTGAATATCCAAATCAAATCTGATTTGTTTATCTCATCTTCAAAAGAAAACATAATGTGCCTTAATGGTCTCTAACTTGGAGTCTTAACTGAAGCAAATTGTTAATTGTGAATTTGAGATTGCTTTGGTGAATTAAAACCTTGCGTAGAATTATGAGAGAGGGGTGCTTATTAGGAATTTGGATAAGGATATCTGTATTCCAAACTCTCTCTCAATAACCTCTGTGGCTGATTTCCAAAAGTGTTCTCTTGCTCTACAAGTCCTGCACTAATCCATGAAATCTGCATGTCTTGTTTGATTTGAATCTGAATGGATTTAAACCCCTTGTGTAAAGAGGTGAAATAAATATTTGTGCACATCTGTTGACTCTGGAAGAACTGTTCCTCATAAATTGTCTATAAATTGAGTTGTAATGTTACAGATTCACCAAAAAATTTAAGATCACTTTTAAATAAACAAAAAATAGGTTTGAGAATCCACAATACCAGTGGACAGACCTGGTAGTGCCCATTCATTTGACTAGCCAAATTCAAATCATGGAGTGCCTCATCCAAAAGAAAACGAATGTTTGAAATGCAGCTGAGAGCTTATATAACATTCAATGCCTCCCTTTTACTACATGCAAGATTAACTAATTTTTCCTCTCAATCCATGCATTAATTTGCACGTGTCGCCAGTCTTTCCCCAACTCTTGCATAACCTTTTTATAACTTGTGTGCTTAGTCTAATTGCTTAAGCTCTTAAGGCATAAAATCCATGCTGCTTTTCATTCTGAAAAATAAAATTGTGCTGGCTGTTCTTAATCATTCAACATAGGTCTAAATGCTGACTAATCTGAATTTATGATGATCGAGATTTTGCTCAAAAATGATTGTCTAATCGATCGATTGTTATCTGGTTGTTTCCTCTCCTTTCTTGAATGGGGTGTAGCACTATCTTTTCTCTCCATAAGTTGAAGTAAATTGTAATTTTAAAATGGATTGAAGCATTTTGAGGGGTTTTGTTATCCCTGTCTACTTTGCACATAGGAACAGGACTTAGCTGTTCAGGCTGTCGACCCTGTTCCACCATATAGCTGTTCCACCATATGGCTGATTCATGGCCTAACACCATATACCTTCCTTATGACTTGTTGCCCCTAATACCTTTTGCCGAACAAAATTTTCACCTTCATTTGTTAAACAGATATATGATGGTTATTCATTTCTCAACCTGAACTAAATTACCCCCATTATCAGTTTATGAATCTGTAACCTATTCTTTAACTTTGTGATACACCATAACTATTTATTTTGATATCGCTGCATTCATTTTCTTTATTGTTTTTCCTAATTGTTATTATAGAATCACAAAACTGTTACTGTGTAATCATGAGGCCATTCTGCACATTGTGTCAACACCGACTGTCAGACCATTTTGGCTTTGTTTAAATCTCATACCTTTTCCCTATAACTCTACACTTTGTTTCTATATAATAATCATCTAATGCCCTCCTCATTGCCTCACCTCCAGTTGCTGTCACATTTCTAGGTTATGTATTCCAGGCCCCAATCAAGCAAGGCTCTGTGAGAAACTGCTTTCCTTGGTTCTCTATTTGATTTGTCTGCAAAATGTTTGAAGTTTGTGCCATTTGATTCTCAATCTTCAGTTGGAACAGTTCTTCCTCGCTAACTGAAGTTTCTGAACCTTGTGACTGTTCTCATAAACTATTTTTTTGCACTGTTCTCAGTGCAGTATCATTCTTGCTAAAGTGTGGCACCCAGGTTGTACATAGTACTCCAGCTGAGATCGAAAACGTGTCTTGTGTAAGTTGAGCAAAACTTGTTTTCCTCTTCCTTTTTATAAACCTGATTTCTGTCATAATCTGGAGGACTCTGACCTCATGCATCATTTTTCATCTGCAGTTATAGAAAACCACCTTATTCTCTTTAAAAAAAGAAATCACCACTGCTAGTCTGTTGTTTGCTTTGCTAATTTTTTTATTGGTTCTGTTATTATAGGCACTGCACTTTACCTTTTGATTCTTCATCAGGGTAACGAACTGAAAGCTTGCATTTATAAGGTGCCTTTTGCCACTTAGGACATTGCCTATAAAGCTCTCGGAATGAAACACTTTTCTGTCTGTCTTTTTGAAAATAACTGTTGTGATTATTTCCTCTTTATTCTACCATCATCAGTTATTTGTCCCGTTGCAATTCATTGAGCAAAATTAAGTAATGTTTCTTAATGACTAGATCTGTTCTTGGGAACAATTTCGGATATACTCCCAAAAGAAAATGCAGCCATAAACTTGTGCATTATCTTTATTTCAGTTTAATTTATTTTGGGATAATTGAACTCAACTGGTTCATTCGCCTGCTTTGTTTGCGTTGCTTTAAACTATCTATAAATCTCTTTCTTTATTTAATATATTAATACATTCCTAGATCAGCCTTTATATTGTGCTGCACTAAAATATTTAATACAGCAGCAAGGATCATGACAAGCAGAGGTGAGGATATCCTAAGCTTATATACTCAGGAAAGATTATAGAAGAGTACTGCTAAGAGTCCAGATTATCAAATGTGTCCACACTACACATTTATGCAGTCATATGATTTGAGGAATAATGTGAGCATCTATGCTGTGAGTGCTATGAGTCATCAGATTAGGTAAATGGTAGTTTGCACTTTTCTGCAAATAGTTAATTTTTAAAAGTCGTCCTTCATTTCACTGAACAGTTTCTAAAGCAGAAAATTGGGAAACTTGTTCAAATTCTGGATGCCCAATCAGAAATTGCATTTTTATAGATGGATGAAGTACTGATTTTCCGTAGGGCAAAATGATAGAGCACAATTTTATCAAAAAAAAGACATTTCCACCATTTAGTGGAATTCTAGAAATTATGTTTTGCAAATCTTCCATTTTAAATATGTTTCAAGCTTTTGAAGCTAGTACAAGTTTTAAAATAAGAGACTGAATTCTATCAGTCAACAAGAGTAGGAAGCGACCTTAGCTGTAATTTGAAGAGCAACAACAATGGAAGAGAATGAAGTTTAAAATAACTGCTGAAATCACTGGTTGGTTCTGTCTGTCTGCTGCTGGATCCTCCAGCTTCTTCCCAATTCCAGGCTCTTTCCGAGTTGCTATTGCTCTTCTTGCAAAAACTCCTTTTTTAAAAAGCTTGTGGTATAGATTCTGAAGGTTTTACAGCCAGAGACTTGATGCTTTCCTGAAGGAATATCACTGTGCTCAGATTTGAGAGACGAAATTTTTGTGGAAAAGATTCTACTGTGATTACAGCAGATGTTACACCGCAATATACATATGACATTTTTCAAGTTTTGTTATAGTAAGATTACAATTTCTGATTATAATAGTAACAATATCCCTCCCTTGACTTTTCAAAGTAAATTGAATGCAACCCGAACCTCCTGCATTTGTGCTAGCTGCCACTTCTGTGGCATTAAGTTGACAAGCACGTTTGCATCCCACTCAAGGTGTGGCACCGTTGATTGATGTTTAAATCTGGTTTCCGCTGTGCATGTGAAACACTGGTTTATAATTAATGTTGGCTGACTGTTAACTGGAGACTAGAGCAATCAAACCGAGCAGCTAAGTGCTTTTCATAACACTACCTATGAACCAAAAGGAGCAGGAATGGACTGCATGGCCATATTTTGCAAGACTGCTGGCAGTTGTGTTCTGGCCTTGCTGCTGTTTTCAGTTTGGTTGGCTATTGCATAGGAAATATAATTAAGATAATTTTGAAGACCATGCAGGTATATTTTCTGGGACTCCCCAGGATTTTAGGACATCCCCACCCAGTTGTGCTTATTTGCCGTAACTGTTGATGCCTTTGTTTCTTTTAGCACTTATTTAAAATAGTCATTCAGGGAATGTGGCCCTTGCTACCTATACCAGCCCTAGAGAAGGTGATTGGTGAGTTGTATTCTTGAACTGCTGTAGTTCATTTTGTGTAGGTGCATGCTAAATGCTGTTAGGGAGAGAGTTCCAGGATTTTGACTCAACAACAGTGAAGGATCCATGATGTATTTCCAAGTCGGAATAGTGAGGAACCTGCAGTGATGGTATTTCCATGTGTCTGCTTCTCTTGTCTTTTGTTTATGAATTTAATAGGTTCTGTATAAAAAGTCGTGGTGAATTTCTACAGTGCATCTTGAAGTCTTATAGTTCAAAGAAGAAAAACATGAAGAATGATGATTTGACATCGGGATGCCCCTGAAATTGGATACCTTGTAATAGCCCAGATAAAGATTGATGCAATCTGCTGTTTTGGATGCAGCATTTTCCTGTGTAGATAAGATTCCAAACTGTTGTATTCTCCTTCAAAGTGCACATTTTTATCACTATAGGTTTATGAATTCTGTGAGCAGCTTCCAAAAATTAATGATGATTCATGTCTGTTAATTGCTGATCATCTTAAATACCTTTTTGTTAATATTGTTTGTTTCTCTCTGCAGAATCACAGCAGTCAAATGTCAAACCTTAGGGAGAGGTTGAAGGTTATGGTGAACGCCCTGACTAGCAAACCAGAAAATGTAGGTGATACAAATGCAATCAACAGTCAAGGTAAGCAAGAAGCTATTTCTTGAAGCTGTTCCTTTTTGGAGCACAAATGTGTTAATTAAATATTCCAGTGTTTTTCTAAAAAGCAGTTTTATTCTTGACCTTTTTCCTATATTTGAGTCTCCTCCTCTGTTTGGTCACTCTGGTCAAAAATCGCACAACACCAGGTTATAGTTCAGTAGGTTTATTTGAGAACACTGGCTTTCTGAGCTCTGCTCCTTCCATGGGTGAAGTGTGGAAGAGGAGGTATACTGACACACAATTTGTAAGCAGAAAGGTAACAAACTTAAAAATGGTTAACTGATCGCCTCCGGTAGAATCTTTAATTAGAAAGGCGATGCAGGTTTTTATTGATTAAAATGCAAATCCCAGAATATCTTTAAAGTCATTGCCCTGAGAATATTAAAGGTTTTATCAGCTTATACAAGAGGTGATGTCTCCAGTCAAACGGTACATTTTAGGTGTGAGGCCTTGTTTAAAATCTGTTTGTTTTAATCTGGAGTCAGGCTGGTGTGTTTTTTTTGAACAAAATAAAACATTGTACACAAATACACAAACATCTTGGCGAGGGGGAGGGAACCTCCAGCCTCCAGGTACATGTCCTCCAAGGCAGACTTTCAGATACAATACAACACAAAATCGCTGAGCAGAGGCTAATAACTAAGTTCTGTGCCCGCGAGGGTGGCCTCAACCGTGATCTTGGGTTCATGTCATACTGCAGGTGACCCCACTGCACCATCTAAACAAGGCCTTGCACTGAAAGTGCATTGTCTGATATATTCACTGATAAAGCCTTTAATTATCACGGGGCAATGGCCACAAAGAAATTCAGGGATTTGTGTTTTAATCAATTAAAAACCTGCATCTCCTGTCTAACTGATTAAAGATTCAACAGGAGGAAGTCAGTGAGCCATTTTTAGATTTACTACCTTTCTGCTTTATAATTCTGTGTCTGTACACCTCCTCTTCCACACTACACCTGAGGAAGGAGCAGAGCTTTGAAAGCTGGTGTTTTCCGATAAACCTGTTGGGCTATAACTTGGTGTTGTGTCATTTTTGACTTTGTCCTCTGCAGTCCAACACTAGCACTCCCAACATCATAATCACTGGTGCATCTGGGCGTATCATGGAAGCAACAGAACATGTGGTTGTGAACAAGTCTAAGGACTAACCTGGAATTGCTTGACCCTGCAAGCATTATTATCTGTTGTTAATAAGATTATTTTTAAAGCCGAAAAAACTTTTCAAATGCATTTCTATCTCAAAATAGGGAGAAACAATAATTTTGTTTGGCAAAACTGCATTTTAAACATTACAAATCCTATTGCAGTATCCTTTAATCAATCCAGCTTATATTCTTTTTTAAAAAAACACAAGCTTGCGTGGCTTGTCAAATTTATGCTAAGAAGAGAGGCTTTAAAGCAACATTGTTCACCAAAATATATAACGTATGCTTTTCTCACCCCAAATTCCTTTTTTTGAGTATATTTATCCATAATCATAGACAAAATAATGCTACTTCCTGTAATATGTTTTGATATAGAATTGGTTTTTGGGCTATGTATGTCGCTTCCAACGTATAAATTTTAATGTATTTATTATTCAAAGTGTGTTTTGAACTTGGGGGAAAAAATCTGGTTGTGGTCTAACAAATGGAAAAGGATCTTCAGAGACATGATACATTTCAAAGAACCTTCTAGGGAAGGACTGTATGTAATGGATAGAGGAGGTTAAAATATGAGTGAACTGAGATGTTTGGAGTAATGACCATCATTGATAAGGTGAGATCGAATGGGAGAAAGACAGGAATAGAAACTATGTATGGCCTTAAATTTCACTTTCCCCTGAGTTCTGGTAACTATGTGATGAGTTTACTTGTGCCTCCGTCTGCATAAAACAAACACAAAATGTTAAGTGTGTGGACCTGGAGGAACACAGCAGGCCAGGCAGCATCAGAGGAGCAGGAAAGTTGACATTTCAGGATACTCCAAAACGTCAACTTTCCTGCTCCTCTGCTGCGTACCTCCACCTTCATACTGTGTTATCTCTGACTCCAGCATCAGCAGTTCTTACTGATCTAATTGTAAAATGTTAACATCTGCAACAGTTCTACCCTGACACAGATTAAGGACTGATTTTGCCTGGGTATGCCCTTGCCTCATGAGACAATTATTTGAATGTGGCAGGCAAGGAGCTATTGATCATGAAAGTAAATAAACATTCTACTGCAACCTCCTTCACTGTTACTGTGAAGGCAGCACACAAGGTCTTTGACTGCCCATCACTGTTCATATGCTCCTTGTGTCTCCCAAGTTCACTGAAGAAAGACCAAGGCTTCGTGGTGTAACAGCAACTAATCCTTTTGATTTTTCCGATTTCCCTTGGTATATGTTAAGGCAGTTGTCAAGGTATTCTCATTTATAATTTTGGAATGAGAGAGATATGGAAGATGCGAAGAAAGAAGCCGAGGATGGCAGCCAGTTATAGGGAGAAGAACGTAAGATGTCGAACAAATAGAAGGGTCATTAAAGTCGCGGGGGAGAAACTGAATTAAATGGGAGAAAAATGGAATGGGAATGAAGTGGATGAAGTTGCGGGAAAGTGGTTGTGGAAGGGAAGAAATTTTAACTTGGTTCCTAGAGTGCATATAAAAACATTTTAAATTGATTTTGGATTTGTTTTAAATGCAAAAATGCCAGCAGGTGTCAGTGGTGATTAACTTTTTGAAAATTAGTTGCGCACTGTTTAGGCTCTGACACACCTTATGATGTACTTTCCATTAAAGGGAGCAGTCCACATTGTTAGAGATGCGTAGAATTGAAGAAATTATTGTCGAAGTTGTGCTACTTTTATAACTTACTATACGGAAGCATCACTTATTTAGAACTACTTTTGTGAATAGCACAACCAGATTCGTAATATCTATTTTTACTCTATTCTGAAAAAGAATCATGACATATTAATATGGTGACCTCATCCTTTTGGTAAATTTTATAATTTGCATGCCTCCTTCCTCCTGTATGTTTACAGGCTTTCTGATGGTAATCGAAGCAATCTATTTACTGTTTTGGCTGAAATCATGTAGAAGTTTTGTACGGGCAACGGAGCAGCCGCTCGAGATGTTTATAGGGAAATTAAGGAAAGTGAATGGCATATTTTCTATGTTTACCTTGTTCAGGACAGGGATCGGGGTCCCTGTTATTTATCGTGATTTCAGTTATTTTGCACTTCTTTAATGATAGCACGTGTGTTAATATTCTGTGACAAATTAAATTGCAATTTCCTTCAGTTTAGAAGCTGGTGGCAATTTTTGCATTATTTTAAATTCTGGGAATACTGGCCTACTAAGTTGATACACCACTCTTTTTGTGTTGAATTTTTGTTTTTGCAAGGCATTTTATGTCAGCTTTAGGACATTGACCTCTGAAATGAGTGGTGTTTACCAAAATTTGTAGATTATTGCCTGTAACTTTACTACCAATTTAGCTGCATATGTATTACCTGTAGAGAAAATATTGTGTATCATAAACTTCTGTTTGTCAATTGTCTTCAGAAGCATAATGAGATTATGTTCTAAGTACGGTATTTATTTAAGGCTTTACAGTATACTTGTACATCTGACAGTTTTGATATTGACGAGAGCGAGTATTTTCCTTCATTGTAGTTGTGTGTGTGTGTGTGCTTTTGGAAAGTTGCTGCTGCTGGAACATTTTTCACCTCACTGAATATACTGGGTTGTGTTATGATTTCAACTGTGGCAGCTATTAGTTTAAGCTACAGTGGCTCTCAAGGTACCAGAACTGCACTCAATATTGGATTTCATCAGATATTGTTAACTTTATGTACAAACTGTTCTTGACTTGGGGAAACCAGTAACATGAGTTTGAAATTTTGACTTTTATGGTGCCCCATGCTAGTAATTGCAAAATAGCATGAAAAAACTGGTGAATGCATGGCTGGAAAGTTGGCTTTTGAAGACTGGTTTATAGATGTGGGATATCGTGACTGGTTCTGGACAAGGTGAAATCTGTACAATTCGTATGAATTTGCATCTCAACAGGACCAGGGTTGGTGTCCTCGTGGAGTGGTTTGTTAGTGCTGTGGGAGAGATTTTAAACTAATTAATTTTAACAGTGGGATAGGGACCAGGATGTAGCATTAGAGAAGAGAAATTAAGTGCACAAAGGATTGGATGAGATGTGTTGCTGGATCAAGGAATAGACATTTTCTGGAGTAACGTTTAGGCAAAGTATCAAGCTGTAATTGAGTTCTGTAATACATACATGTAAACACATAAAGCCTGGTAAATAAGATGGGAGAGCTGCAGACATGGCAAGTCATTTGAGAAAATGTTGTTCAGAATGTTATACTCCATTTTGCCAACTTTTTGTCCAGTTGCTTAATCTATCATCTCTCTGTAAACAGTTTGTACCCCTTTTACAACTCGTCTTTCCACCTATTTTTGTCATCTGCGAATTTAATTCCAGTACAGTTGTTCAGAAGAGGGGGAAAACTGAAACATCCTGGATCAAGATGTTTAGGGATACCAAGAAAGTAGGACAATTGGCAGTGCTAATTAAAGAAAATGTTACAGTACTCAAGCAAAGATTTCTTGGAGGCACCAATGACATAACCAGTTTTGTCAAACAACAGAGGAGTGGTTATGCTGTTGGGTAATGTAGACAATCGCTTAATGAGAAAGCCATGGAGGAACAAATTTGTGTTGAATTTGTATGTGCAAGACCATAGAGTAATGATACAGGTGGACACTAATTCTTCTAAATATAGCTAGTGACAGTGTAAAGAGTGGGGTGTGAGGGTATGTTGTGTTCTCAAATATGACCACCTGTGGTCTATTCTGGATTTTTTTTATGGAACAGTACATTTCTGGCAATAGAGGAAAGGAGGCATTGCTGGATTTGTTTCTGAGGAGTAAGTTGTGTCAAATTCATGAAGTTGTCCATAGTAAACATGTAGGTAACCATTGAAGCATAATATTTAGATTTGCTATTAAAAAGAATAAGAAACAATCTAGAGTTTAAAAAATTATTGAGGTGGAAGAGAACAGACCTATCCCACGTAAAGTGCAATCTGATTGGGAGGAAAAACTCATTCAGTAATGGGCTACCTTTTAAGTAGAAGGTAAATAGAAGCCTTCCTGATTATCTTGTGCAACTGTGTGCTGGCTTTGTGTTTTGTGCACAAGTATCCCTAGTCCTCTATGTTTTAGCTTTCCGCAGCATACCACCATTTAAATAATACTGATCTTTTATTTCCCCTTCCAAAATGAATAACTTTTCTCATTTTCGCACATTATACTCCATTTTGCCAACTTTTTGTCCAGTTGCTTAATCTATCATCTCTCTGTAAACAGTTTGTACCCCTTTTACAACTCGTCTTTCCACCTATTTTTGTCATCTGCGAATTTAATTCCAGTACAGTTGCTTCCATCCTCCAACTCTAACATATATATTGGAAACAGTTGCGTTCCCAGCACTGATTACTGTGGATTCCCACTGGTTGCAGGTTGCCAACCTACAAAAGAACCCCTTATCCCCACTTGCTGCTGCTTGCCTAATAGCTGACGTACTGCTTCCAACTCCATGGGTTTATGACTTTATCTTTTGTGAGATACCTTGTCAGACACCTTTTCATTGTCCAAATACAACACATCGTCTGGTTCTCTGTCGGCTCTGGTTGAGACTTCTTTCAAAATCTCTACTACGCTAGTCAGACGTGATTTCCCTTTCATGAAGCCAGACTGACTCTGCTTGATTTGTTTATGATTTTCCAAATGCAGTTACTTCCTTAATTGATTCCAACGTTTTTTTCAACAGTAGCTGTTAGGCTAGTCAGCGTGTAGTTATCTGCTTTTTGCCTCCTTCCTTTTTTTAAACAGAGGTGCTACATTAGCAGTCTTCCAATCCTTCTATGCTGCTTCAGTTTAGCAGTCTGCAACAGATCAAGGCTGGCAAAAAAGGAAGTCCTGAAGAAGCCAATCCCAGAAGCAAGAACTGTTGGAAATTTAGTGTGTGGAAAATTCATGTTAGTTCTGAAAGTCTTTAGAACGCAAACAAGAATGCTGCAGTGATGGCCATGCCAACTGGAAAAAGTACTGTAAAGTGGCGATAGGTTGATCCCTCACTGAGTTTTCAGTATCCATGTGTGAAACTCAACTTGCTAGATCATATTTATTTTTGCAGTTTGCTTACCAAAGTAGCTGATCGCTGAAAATACACTCAATGCTGCCAGTGTTCCTTTGACAAAAGACACAAGTTTACTACACGGGGCCTGGGGGTGGGGGGAGAGAAAAGACTGTCTGAAGCCATGTGTAACAATTTTGAAATATCCTAAATATCAAAACAGATTCAGACTTTTTCCCCAACAATATCCTTTATAAATACTTAATCCCAGTAAAATATCACTTGTTTTAATTTTAAAATTTCTTGCTGAATTAATGATTTCCAATTTTTGCAGCTTATAAGCTTCTTTCCATTTCAATAATTTTTGACTTAAAATCTGGAGCCATCTTCAAAATTCTCACAGCTTAGAGATTTCTACCAACTAAAATCTCAGTCTGGAGGCTTGTATAAACTAGCCTTTCCACAACTAAGAACCTGTTCTTTTCAACATAGCCTCATGATTTCTGATTGTCTGCCTTTCTGTAACTTAACTTTGTAAACATTCAGCCATTAATTCCCCAGTTCTCTGTGTGGTATTTAACTCGGATCCGGATGCTTTCTTGGGAATAATGTCTTTGGTTCACTGTTCCAAATTACTTTGACCTTTTTTGATGAAATAAGTCACCTTCACAAAACTGAACCAAGTTATGAGCAAGTTATTTATAACTACTTGATTGACATTTTGATGTGACAGTGGAACAAATTGGTAAGCGTAATATAGTTGATGTTTTGCAGGTGGGTTTCAAAAGATTTGAACTTGTCAGCGTTATTTAATCCCATGGAATAAAAGGAACAATGGCAGCAGGATAAAAATTTGCTGAGTGACAGGAAACTGAATAGAGCTGAACATTTGCTTTCGGACTGAAGGAGAACATGCTTTCTTTTCCACACGTTGGTGTGAGGACCACGGTCTGATCTGTTGTCACTTGGACTTCAGTGTCCAGGGCAAAAATTCAATTACGGAAGTGTGGAAATGAGGATGGTTATTGAATTCGAAAGTACATAGACCTATGTATAGTTGGGTGTCTGGCACATAATTGCAACAATTTGATTAAGTGATGCTGGAGCATAGGTTAAATGTGTGCGAATCGCTGAAGGCGATGGATGGGGCAAGCGAGAAGGCTCCTACATCTGTTTTTCAACTATAGCATTTACTTAGTATTGTTCATCCTACTCATATCATTTAGTTTAAAGAGACATATGGGATCCTGAACTTGTATAATTGCAGGCATAGAGTACAAAGACAGAACAGATCGAAACAACACTGTCATCAGCTGAAAAGCCCAGAACTAGACTAAGCAGATTTAAAGTAATGCCAAAAGGACTAAAGGCAACCTGAATGCCTTTTATTTGGTTTAATGGCGGATTAAGATCTAGGATGAGCAGTGAGGGTAGATAAAGTCTCGGTTGTGGCTTTGTAAAGGGAACTGAATTAATCTGACAGGGATGAAATTGCAGGGTGAGCGCTAGGGAATGGGACTAGCTAAACCTAATCTTGCAGAGATCTGTGATCTGCAAGATTTGTGACTTCACTTAGCTACAATAGATCAGTAAAGATAGTGGCCCTTACTTCTGTTTCCTAGAAGGTGGCATATGCTTGCCTCTAGCCCAAAAGCAGGTGTTCAGAACTCCTCAGCTTCCAATCACTCGGCCAATTTGGTAACCTGCTGCTACTCTTCTTTTTATTCCATGAGCTTAAACAATGTTGACAAGTTGAAGTCTTTTGAAAGTCCAACTGCAATGCAGTAATTTTGATTGTGATCATTATGGCTTCCACGTCATTGAGATGCTTCAAACCTTTTTTTCTGCTTTGTTTTGTGAGCATGCCTACCTATTTACTAAATATCTTGTTTGAATAGTGAAGATATTTTCCTAACCAAAGTTTAACAATCCCAATTTCATTTTTATCCTAGGTTTTATTTGTTGAATGTAAATATATTTAATTTAATTTGTTTTTCTAATGTGCATGTGTTTGTGTGGACTGCCTCAGTAAGTACACAGTTCTGCATTATTTGAAAAACATAGGACAGAAGAGACACTCGCCACTCAACCTCTGTCAAGAGACTTTGGGGAGACCTTCAAGCCAATTTCACTTGACATGGGTTTGGACTGTGTTTGATACAAAAGAAGTACATAACCTTCATGTTGTAGGGGAGACTGATGCTGAGCATAATTCTGCAACATAATAACTGACAGTGAGGAAGATGCACGCTGAGGTGGGACATTGCTTTTAACTGCGTCAGAGAAATCACACATTCAGCCAGAAGCATGATGACAGAGCATTGCAGAACTTTCTACACTTGAGTTTGAATCAGCGGGCACCTATTCTGCAGCCTCCTTGCCCAATGCTTTATCTTGTAGAATGTGTGTAATTTTGAACTCTTCATTTAAGTAAGGATGCAAATATGGTGAAGTTGATTCTGAGGAGGTTTACTAGAAGAATACCTAGAATGAGTGGGTTATCTTCAGAGAATAGATAGGACTGGCTTGTTCCTTCTGGAATTTAGAAGAGAGATGGTTATGCAATCTTGAATGGTCATAAAGTAGATTTAGAAGGTTGTTTCCTTTTGTGAGTGTCGCCAGAACTAGAGGGCACCTTTAGGATTGAGAGGAATGCCCTGTCTCAGAATGTGATGGAATCGTGGTCATTGAATATTTTCAAGGCAGGAGTAGGTAGATTTGGGTCAGGCAAGGCAGTTTAAGATCCATCTGGTTAAATGAGAATATGGAATACAAAACTCAAGCAGATCAACCATGATCTTACTGAATGGCAGTGTAGGCTCAAGGTGCCTTACTGCTTCTGTTTTTTTAATCTTAAGCATTTTAGAAGAGCCACCAATCTCTTTGATCTAAATGTAATTGTGCTTTGCTGTTTAAAAAGCTTTTCTAACAGACCTCATAAATAAACAGAAATTCAATGCAAATATTGTTGAGCAAACTGAAACTTAAATGTGATTTATCACGATTTGTCATATTATGATTGTTAAATTATTTCTATAATCAGAAAAAAAGTTAAAATAGTTGAGAACTTAAGAACATGTATAATTTGTCTAAGTAAATGCAATGTCATCTTATGCTGCCACACCTGAGTTTCTTCAGTATTTTTGTTTTCATTACAGATATTAAGCAGCTGCCATATATTGCTTTTAAGTAAATTTTAAGTGATGTTGCCAAAGTTTAAAATCAAGATATCTAATTTTAAACAGTTTTCAATGGAAGTGGTAGGCAAATAAATGTTTGTGCTTTTTCCATAAAAATTCACTAATTTTTTTCAAATTTATTGAGATTTTCTAATTCTCTTCTATAATAGAATTGTAATTAAGCTCTCATCAGACTCTCCTCAGATGTTTGCAAACCCATCTCTCTTCCAGGATGAAAAATTACCCTTACAATTTCCTCTTTGTATGGATGAGGCGCATTTCCAACAGATTGCCCATGGTATGGTCAAGGCGATACTATTCGTATCACTGTAAACCTCTAGAATGGAGGAAGTGCAGAAATAAACTTTGAACCAGAGAAAAGAGAAGAAATTACAGTTGCAATCCAAAGAATGCAGCAACAATGTTTTGCAAAGAAACAAGAGAAAATTGCTGAAGGAAAAGAACTCCTAAATCTCATCAAACTGGACTGCTTTAAAAGCTATGCACGTGGAGGAAGAGACTTTGCTCCAGGTTTCACTGCATGGGGATAATGGCACTAATGGATGTGACCAAGCATGACCTTGATTGAGTTGTATAGTTCAACATTTGTTAAAACAGTTTTGAGTCATGTAGGCCAAGCAGCTTGGCCTGCTGTGTTCATCCAGCTTCACATCATGTTATCTCAGATCCTCCAGCATCAACAGTTCCTACTATCTTTGAATCGTGTAGGTTTGTTTTCTTATGTTAAAAGCTAACTTTAGATTAATGGCAATTTTGGCACAAACAAACTTAATGTTTTAGATAGAAGTTGGTGTTAGTGAAGATCAATGCACGGAGCAGAAGGAATCTGAGCACTTCTGATTGGTACATAGCCATTCAGTCAAATTAAAAAGAAGTTAGTTTGGCTTAAAAGGCTTTATAACTGGAACTTTTGATCGTAGACCACAGCATCTTTAATCATTAATGCTTGTTTTTGTTTGAAAGGTTACTGTAAATATTCAAACTTCAAGATTTTTGTTATATTATAAATGGTACTTACATTTTGCTTAATTAATTTGGGAAGAAAATTATTTAAACAAAAAGAAATGCAATCACACTTAAGTTACTCTGCTCTTAGCTGGTGGGCCCTTACTTTGTTCCAGAATTTGCACTGGATCATTGAATTGCCATTTAGGAATTTAAAAGCAGGAGTAAAGCATTCAAGCCATTGAGTTTGCTCTGCCATTCAATTAGATCATGGCTGATTCTGAAGTTTAATTTAGGTAAATGTGAGGTGTTGCATTTCCGTAAGGTAGAACTTAGGTTTCTAGGGAGTGTTGTAGAATGAAGAGACCTTGGAATGCAGGTTCATAGCCCCATGAAAGTGGACTTGCAGATAGACAGGGTAGTGACAAAGGCATTTGGTGTACTTCTATAGGAATTGTAATATCCTGTAGTGGCTGTACAGGACATTGGTTAAGCCACTTTTGGAATACTGAGTTCAATTCTGGTCTCCCTGCTATAGGAAAGATGTTAAATTTGAAAGGGTGCTGACAAGATTTATAAGGATGTTGCTGGAGTTGCAGGGTTTAAGCTATAGGGAGAGGCCGAATAGGTTGGGGCAATTTTTCCTGAGAATCAGAGGCTGAGAGGTGACCTTTATAGAGATTTATAAATTCATGACTGGCATGGATTAGAGTAAATAGCCAAGCTTATTTTCTCATGGTAGGGGAGTCTGAAATTTGAGGGCATTGCTTTAAGGTGAGAGGGAAAAGATAGAAAAGGGACCTAAGGGGCGACTGTTTCACACAGGTGCGTGTGCGTGTGTGCACGCGAGAGTGTGAGAGAAGCACGTTGCTAGTGGAAATAGTGGAGGCTGGTACAGTTACAACATTTAAAAGGCATCTAGATGGGTAGATTAATAGGAAGGGTTTAGCTGGATATGGGCCAAATGCTGGTAAATGGGACTAGATTAATTTAGAATATCTGGTCTGTGTGAATGAGTTGGACCAAAGGATCTGTTCCTGTGCTATACATCTGACTCTACCTTATTATTTGCCCCATTATCTCCATTATTTATTTTCGTTTACAGCAGTGTACACTATATACAAGATACACTGCAGAAATTCACCAAAAATCCTCAGACAGCACCTTCCAAACCCATGACCGCCTCCATCTAGAAGGACAAGAGCATCAGACATATGGGAACACCACCACCTCCAAGTTCCCCACCAAGTCTCTCCCCATCCTGACTTGGCAATATATCATCGCTCCTTCTCTGTCTGTGTCTGAATCCTGGAATTCCTTCCCAAATAGCATTGTGGGTCAACCCATAGCAGGACGACTGCAGCAGTTCAAAAAGGCAGCTTACCACCACCACCTCGAGGGCAACGAGGGATGGGCAAGGAATGCTGGCCAGCCAGCGACGCCCACATCCTGCAAATAAATAGGGGGAAAAAAAATTGTCTCCAGAAATCCATTTATTTTCTGCCTTGAGCATGCTTAATGATTCAGTTTAGGGGACAGAACTCTGAAGATCTCAGACTTAAATGATCTGTCCTTTGTTCTGAGATTCAGTCCACTGGTTTTGGACTAACCACTTGGGCAATGTACCTTCTCTAAATCCATCTTGTCACTCTCTGAAAGAATTTAATAAATTTCAATGAGGTGACCCTCGTTCTTCAAAGCTCAAGAAAATGCAGGTCAAAGTTACTTCAGTGTTTCTTGTAAAACAATCCAATCTTGCCATCCTGGGGCTAAATTCAATGAACCTCTATTGGATTGCCTCCATGAACACTTTCTATAAAAGTGAGCAAAAACTACAGAACTGTCAAGGTGAGATCTCATTTAAGGCACTAAACAACTGTAACAAGATGTCTTTCTCCCTGTAATCAAATACTCTGGCAGTGTAGGCCAACACGCCATATGCCCCCCAGATTGTTTGCTGCACCTGCATGCTAGCCTTTTGTGATTCACAAACATGAATATCCTTCAGTATCCCTTTGGACACCTGCACTGCTGAATTCCTTAGCATTTGAAAAATATTCTACCTTTGGCTTTTCTTACCAAATTAAATAACTTAACACTTATTCAAATTCTATTCCATCTGACATGTTCTAACCCATTCACTTAACTTGTGCAGGTCTCCTTGAAGTCGTCTTGTATCTTATTCTCACTTTGCATTCCCATCCACTTTGGTGTCATCAGCAAATTTATAAATGTTACAATTGGTCCCCACATCCAAATAATTTACATAGACTGAATAACTCTGAACCTAGCACTGAATATCACAGTATTCCACTAGTTGAAACTTGAGAATAATCCATATATTGTTAATATCTGCTTTCTGCCAGTTAAACAGGTCTCAGTTCAAGCTAGTATACTTCCTCCAATCCCACGTGCTCAAATTTTGTTTACTAACTTGCAGTGTGGAACCTTATCCAAAACCTTCCAAAAGTGCAAATAAACCTCACCTACTGGTAGTTCTTAATGAATGCTACAAGTGACATCCTTGAAACAAAGCTTCAGTCATTTGTCAAGCATTATTTCCCTTTCATTAATCTATATCAAGTCAGTCTATTATTACCATTCTTTTCTAAATGTCTGGTTACAGAACGTAGAATTGTACATCACAGGAACAGGCTGTTCGTCCCACCAAGTCCGCTTTGACGATGATATTATCTCTCCCTTCATAACAGATGTCACCGCTTTCCTAAATCTGTCAAACTAAAAGTTCTGTAGTTTTCCATTTTCTGTCTTAATAAGAATCTGTAGAATTTTGCAAGATAACTTCCAATGCATCCACTATCCCTCTCGACACATCATTCAACACAGAGGTAAAGCTCATCTGATCTAGAGAATTTGCTAAACTTCAATCCAGTTTATTTTTGAAGTTAAAAATGTAAAAGTCAACTCAGTCCTCGCAGATCATAGGACTGCTCTGTCATTAGTGTTTGTTTAAGGATTGTTTGAGGATTACTGCCTCAGGTCAGGGGAGAATATTTCTGTAGTATTAAGAACACGAATACCATAAGAAATAGGGGAGGAGTAGGCCATTTGACTCCTCACGCCTGCCCTGCCAGTCACCAAGATTAATGCTGAACTGCCTCCTCACTACTTACATGCCAGTTCAGCATAAGCCTCAACTGCCCAATATTTCTAAACTGTTTACCTCCTTTTTATATACTTTCAGTGATGTAACCTCCACGGTTCTCAAATTCCAGGCATTCATGACCCTCTGGGAGAAAGGAATCCTTTGCATCTCAGTTTAAAATGAATGTTCCCTTATCTGTAAATGTGTCCCCGAGTTCGACTCTCCCATTAGTGCAAACATCTTTTCACCCTATCCAAACTCCTTAGAATCTTGTGTATTTCAATAAGGCTGCTGAATATTTTCCTATACACTGTGTAAAGGCCTCACCTACTTGACCATTAAGTCAGTCCCTTCATCCCAGGAATCATCCTAATCTTTTGAACTGCCCGCAGTGTCAGTACAACCTTTCTTTAAGTAAGAGAACTAAAAGGTACACGGTACTCCCAGGTTCAGCTTCACTAACACCCTTCAAGCCTGTGCAAAAAAATGCCAAAATTCCATTTGCAATCATAATTATTTGCTGTAACTGCATGCTAAGTTTTCAAGTTCTCTGCCCTAGAACCCCTGTATTGTTCTGCACTGCATGTTTTTGCAGTTTCTCTCCATTGAAGTAATCTTGTGCCTTTTGATTCTTCCTAGCAAAGCGCATGACCCCTTACTTTCCTACATTAAACTGCCTGATAACATTTTGTCCATTCAGTCAACTAATCTATATCCCCTTGCTGTTGACTTGTGTCTTCATTTTAGAATGTCTTCTCTCCTGTTTCAGTACTGTTGGCAAATATGGATGCACATCCGTCACCACCTTCGAGTCATCAATGTTGATGTGCAAATAGTTGAGAATGTAGAATAGAATCCCTACAGTGTGAAAACAGGCTCTTTGGCCCAGCAAGTCCACACCGAACCTCTGCATCCCACCCAGACCCATCCCCCATAAACTACCTAAGCTATACATCTCTGAACACTGGGCAATTTAGCATGGCCAGTCCACCTAACCTGAACATCTTTGGACTGTGGGAGGAAACCAGAGCACCTGGAGGAAACCCACGCAGACACGAGGAGAATGTGCAAACTCCACACAAACAGACACCCGAGGCTAGAATTGAACCTGGGTCCCTGGTGCTGTGAGGCAGCAGTGCTAACCACTGTGCCACCATGCCACCCTAACACAAAATGCACAATGTAGGGATGATCCTGTGGCAAATCACTAGTTGAGTCTTTCCAAACTGAAGATCTATTAATCTTGACTCTCTGCTTGTGTGTTAAAGAGTTCATGATAGTACATTATTCCCAATACTGAGAATTTGTACCTTGTGCAGTAATTTTTTTTTCCCTGTAACTTGTTGAATGCCTTCTGGAAATCCACTGTTTTCCTTTATTAACTCTTCGTTATATTCCAAAGAACTGTAGAAAATTTGTCAAACGTGATTTTCCTTTCACAAAACCATGTTGACTGTTTTGATTATTTTAGTGTTTCTAAACATCCTGCTGTTTCTTCCTTAACAGACGTTAGGATAATTAACCTATAGTTTCCCGCTTGCATCTTCCTGTCTCTCCTCTTTAAATAGAGTTGGCATGTTAACAGCTTTCCAATCTGCTGAAATTGTCCTGGAATTTAGTGATTTTCCTGGACTATTTTGATCACATGCTGGGGACTTCCAGGAGTCAACAGAGATGTTTTATTTTATTTTCAGTAATACTTTTAGTACCTCACCAAGTGTTTCAGCTCTCCTCAGAGTCTGAGTTGAGTTCTGAGTGGAACACCTCTTCAGTCTGGTGTCCGGCGTGTGCATGTGGCCCATTTAGCAGAGCTGTGTTTAATTAGTTAGCACCTCAATGTGTGTGTGTTAACTTCGGAGATGGCACTGCCACTGAACTACTTCGTTACCGTATATGAAGGATCTTGCGAAGGAACCGCTGGTGGTACTTTTCCAGGGCTTTGAGGTGTCTGCTGTAGATTGTCTTAAGACTCCAAAGCATATAGGAGTGCATGAATTACTGTTGCTGAAAACATTATTGTCTGTGCACAGTATGGAAAATGCATGTTTGCATCACATCAGCAGTTACCTGAAATTGTGTATCAATGCAAACTGGGCTTTCATGTGGAGAGTAGAAATTTGGCACTTGAGTGCTGCTGATACTTGTGCAACTATTCCCGGGCACTTGCCTTTGTGAAAAGGGAAATCTTAACTTGAGAAATATCCAATAATGAATAGGAATATAAACTGATTTCAAAAAATGCATTGGTGTTGAATGTAAGACTTGGACAAGTCAACAGTGGTTCAAAATTTGGTAAGAAAAAGTGAATATGTTTGAGAGCTAATTTTGTAACCGGTGGTGAATGAGTGGAATAGCCTACCCAGTGAGGCAGTAGAAATGGAAGATATTATAGCTTTCAGAAGTATTCAGTAGATTTTAGGCGACGCGATGCTTTTGAGAATATGACTGCTAAATAAATCGTTCTTCGTGGATATTGGATATATTCAGAGAGGACCCTTATCTAGGGGTATATGTGCAATGTGCAGTTATGGCTTGGCAAGTCTTGATACATTTCTAGTGCCTTACCTGAAATACTTAACAGGGCTTTTTTCCTTGTCTCCCCAGTAATTGGTATTATGAATGATTAGCATTGGTCATCCATAGATTGAACAAATGTCACTATCAAACTATTTAATGTAATTCAGGAGAAATAAGAGTGCTATTTACAATAGGACCGAATACAATGTCAATTAAGCAATGAGAAAATTGCATTCTAGTTCCTCCTTGTTATTGACATAATTTTTTTTCAACAAACTAAAAGTTCAAAAAAAGGCTTGCTTGAAAAAAGAGCAACTGGTTTAATAAGGAGCCCAGCTGATTCTTTTGTAAAGTGATGTGTCCAAAGTAAGATTAGAGGTGTCTGTCAGAATGGCAGAACCTGAGATTATATAATTGATCTTTGAGTTAATTTAAATTGAGGGCAGATGATATTTCAAAATAAGATGTGGAACGTTCATGGCTAGTAGGTTTCAAAAGCCTGTAGGATTGATTAAACCATTTATGTTGTCAGTACAGGCAGGCTCATCATTCGATAGGCATCATATCAGCTGCAAATTTGAAAAAAAGTATGAATGCAGTAGTAGATTCCGACCTCTGGGTCTGAAAATCTGGGTTAAAGACCCACCAGCAACAGAGGTGTAATAATATGTTCCCAGGTAGATTAAATAATACTTAAAAGCAAACAGACTGAAACAAGCGAAGCGTAATAAAATTCCATTCTGTAAAATGATGTTTTGAATTGAGTAGTGGGAGAATACACCCCCCCCCCCCCCCACCCCCCCCCCGTAATTCCCCATGTTCTTCAAGTGTTCAGTGAGAAAGGGATAGCAAAGTAAGCACAAAATCCATTCGGTGTACCTTGGTTCATCCATCCAGAATAGACGAAAAAATTGAATTTGGTCATCCAGTTGTATTCTGAAGATGTGACCTGTTAATTATGGCAATTGAGATTCAAAATAATAACACATGAAAAATTCTTCCACCAGTTTTAGGCTATGCGTTTTTGTCCCAATGTGCTGATGTTTCTGCAGTGTGGAAACGTTTTGGAGAATGGAAAGTTTTAGGAATAGGTTGAGCCACGGTTAAAAGCTTGCATCAACTGTTGTTAATCATTTAAATTTCCTGGTGACTAATTAAACAGCAGAAACGGCAGAATAAGTTGGAGAGAATAAATTGTCGGACTGAAATCTTCAATTTAACCAGGTGCTGATATGTAACTCTGGAAAATTGATCTTGAAATGCGTAAAGAGGAAAAAAGCAGAGGTCACTCAAGTTTAAAACAAACTTCAACTGAACGAATACATTCATAGCTAAAAGGAAAAGTTGCACAAATAAATAAGTAGGCAGGTGAACAATATTGCATTTAAAACTATTGTTTGAACTACTGAACTAATTCAGTAATTCAGTGCTTTTAGCAATAATAACTTTGTATAGCTTCTTTAACAAGTTGAATCATACCAAGATACCACAAACAAAATTTGACAGTAACCCATGTAGAGATACTAAGGTGTATGAGAAATCTGGTCAAAGTGGGAGATTTTAAGGAGTGTCTCAATAAAGAAGTTAGGTAGAGGGAGGAAATTCCAGAGTTTGAAAACAACTTCTAGTAGTTACATAATTAATGTTGGCCATGTTCAAAGCCAGAATTGGAAGTTTGGAGTTTTTGATTTTTGATTTTGATTTTATTCTCACACAGCCAAAGATGACGTTTTCAGCACTCCTAGTGGTTTTGCACTGCAAGCTCTGCTTGTGTTTGACTCCCCATCAGTGTGGTTGAGCTGAATTTGCACTGCTACAACTTTGACAAACTAATGAAATAAAGGAGGCCAGATTTGGAAATCAAAATAGCAAATGTATAGCAGATCGGGCAGCATGTATAATCAAAGGAGCTAAGTGAATGTTTAAGATCAGACTCATATGAAAAAATGTTCTTATTTTAATTTGCATTTGTGTGCACTGTGCAATTGGGTGTGCAGTTTGTAAAGTTCTGTGTTTTTTCTTTCCTGTTTTGTGAGGGTTAAGTTAGCTCACTTGATTTTAGAGATTTGTTTCTGCTATAGGTCAAGCAGTGGTTGTGGATTTTCTTCACTGATTTTCCTTGAGGTCCATGGTTATATATTTGTGAAGATTGATTTCTTTTACAATATACTTTGGTAAAATAAAACCTGCCTTTTAGAATACTAGAACCTCATTTAGATGTAAAAGGAGAAATATTTTCCATGAAAACAACTAGATTCAATTAAAGTGCTATTGTCTTTTCTTTAGAGTCAACATGTTCATTGCACTTTTACCTACAGTAAATCAGGATAACCAGGTTATATAATGTTTGTATGCAGGCTCATGGTTATGATTGAAACACCTAAAGAGAAACATAACAAGTACTTGAAGATGCAAACCCAAAAAACTCCTCTGAAGTCTCTGGATAGGTTATACTGCGGGGACCATTCCATGTGTGTCTATGACAGATGAGAACAACACCATAGATGTGTTAAGCACAGACTTTCAAAACTCCTGCAGTAAGGTGTCAAATAGGGGACTTGTTACGATCAAAGTTTGTGAAATCGGAGGTCAGGTTAATATATTACAAAGGTAGATAAAATGTATTGGAAGCTCAGAGAAAGTAGGAATTGGTATATCACAAGGAGGCTTATTTTGACCATCATTGCTGGCCGTCATAAACGGGCTCAGGTAAACTTTGTTACTCAGACTGGATTGACAGGGGAAGGTGGCAGCGGTTCCTAAAGTACACAAAGATGTGAAGAGTAGCATCAATGCAACTAAAGTTCAAGTATGCGGGCTGTTTTAGTTTGTTAGGAGAAATAAGGTGACCACATATAAGTAATGCCATGGAATAGATGAGTAACAAGATCTGGAAAACGATTCCTTTAAAGCCAATAACTGTGGAAAAGAGATGAATTTCCAAGTGACTGACAGAAGAGTCTCGAAGATTTCAAGAATTCTACTGCAATAAAGTTAACAATGACTGAAAGTTACCTAGTAAATAAATAATACACGAGGCTACATAGATGGTATATTTCCCATTAACTTAAACCCCATGCTACGCTCAAGACGTTTCGCTTCCACAGCATTGTAATATTGTACTTTTCGGAGAAAAGAGTGAATATTCATTTTCTTATGACTTGGAAAATTAAAATTCTAAAGTAGACAAAACCCTATATAGCTTTGTTTAATTTATATTTCTATATTGTATATTAAGGGAATAAATGTAGTTTTAGTTTGTTAGATTCTGTGCTGTGGTGGTGGTACTGGGTTTTCTGGATTATATGTGCATTTATTGAGATCTTTGTAAAAAAAAGAAAAAATCTTTAATTCTATGTTTCAGAAACCCAGGGTAGAAGGGGGGGAAAAAAACCTGGTTTGTATCAACAAGATGCTCTGTGACACAGGAAGAGAAAAAAGTTTTCCATTTTAGAAAGTAAAATGAAAACATCAAGATGGTTGGTAGGTGGGAGGATTTTTTTTTTGCCATTCAGAGACAAGAAGCCTGTACCAGCTACAGTGCAGTTCTGCAATCTTCAGAAGCACTATGGAAAGAGAAAAGTAATCCTGAGTGGCTTAATGTTAGCAAGAGAAAAGCTCTAAGAGCACAGCTGTGGAAAGAGGAGTTTAGGAATCCACATCTCTCAATAAGTGAGCTACGTTAACAGACTAAGGGTTAGAGGATGATACATTGATGAAAGAAATCACGTTGAGTGAATGCAGAATTTTGCTGGAAAGAAATCTAGTACAGCTTTGCCCACTGAACATGGAGTCTTAAAGTGGAAACAGGGTGATGTTAAAATGCTTAAATCTTTATTTTTACCAGACACACAGGAATTTACACACCATAAATCCTTTGGTTGGAGATATTTTGGCCTGCGAATATGTTCTGTTCTGATCACCATGATAAACAAATAGCCCATCAGTTTTATCTTTGCTATCAAGCCAGGTTTCACTGGAAACTGACTTGTACAGTGTTGCCAACATCTGGCCCATAAAAAGAAATCTTTAAAGTTGTGTTCGACCTGGATAGGATATGTATGGGAAAACTGCTTTCACTTGTTACGTGGGTGCAGAGCAAGTGGCCAAATATAAAAGGCAGCAACTGGCAGATTGAAAAGAGTTTAGGAGGGTTTCCTTCACACAGCGTGGTGAGGCAAGAAGTTGTGGAAACAAATTTAGGGAAGCTTTGCATGCACAAGGATGGAAGAGTGAAGAGGGACATAAAGGCGGGATGAGAAGTGATTGTTTAGATTGTGAATTATAAATACTCATGGATCAGGTAGGCAGAATGGCCTCTTTCCATGATATAGACTCTAACTTGTCCCTGCAGGCTTGAAGAAATGAGTTATCAACAAATAACTATTTGTGATGCTGTTTTTGTTCTACAGGTAATACAAGTTCAGTTACTACAGTGAAACCTGTAGTGACTTCCACACTTCCAGTAAAAGCAGGACCTAAAAAAAACAGTAAAAGGAATGTCAAATTAAAACAGCTTTCTTTACCTGGAATTACCAATTTGAAAGGTGAGCTGTATATCATTCATATTTGTTAATACGTTCAGCATATATCCAGCTGTGATATTTACACATTTTATGTCATCTTACGTGCACATTTAGAAGTAACAATTATTGTGATCCTGACGATATCAGTCATCTCCAGAGCTATTTGCCTAAGTATTTGCATATTGTCTATGTAATGATTCAATTCAATCAGATACTGAACAATATTTAAATGACTGGCTGACTGTTAATCTGCCAGTCTGGTTTGTTGTGATATTTGTTCCTCTGCTGGGTGAGAGTACTGGAGAAACATGTTCACAAGAATAGAAAGATAAAGCCTCTCTTAAAGAAATACTTTATGTACCTGCTTGCAAAACAAGTTTTCTTTGAGTATTTAACCTCAAAATTTAGTGTCAAAGCTAAATTAAAATTGGAATTAAAACCATGAATAGTAAAAGGTTATTAAGCTCAACAACCTTGTGAATTTCTGAGATATTATCAACATATCTTCCTTTCTTTCTTTCTTTCTTTCTATCTATCTTTCTTTCAATCATTTCTCTCCTGAAGGGGAAATAATCTGGAATATATGAATTATGATTGAATTGCCTTACTCTGTTTCAGTCCTGGAAAAAGTGGGTCATTGGTCTGTTTCTGTGCCTTGCCTTCTGATTCTGTGGTTTCAGTAGCAAACAATGTTTAGGATTTCCCTTCTTGGTTTTCCCGGTTTACTACCCTTTCTCTTCTTTCCTCCTCCCCCTCCCTGTCCCATAATACTCCTTCAGTAGCATTTCCTTCATGTCCAGCTATTGTCCTGTGTCCCAGCATCCCGCAACCACCCAAGAAAAAACTTAGTGAGAGCTCACTGTTCTTTCAAGTGCAATTGAATTTCCATTCAGAACCATATTGATTAATTGAGGGCAGTCAGCATGAATCTAAGGGAAGGATGTTTGACTGACACGATTGTTTTTGTGTAAGTAACTAGGGGATTTATGAATGTATAAAGCCTATAGTTTCCAAGAATGTTAGAACATTGTTGACGAGATTCACTGCAAACTGGTCAGGAAAGTTAAGCCTGTAAGAGCTAAGGGTATATGGCAAAATGGGTCCAAAATTGGTTCAGTGACGAAAAGTTAGCAGCAGTCATATTTTTGTGGCTGAAAAAGTATTTTTGAAGCTTCTGTTAGACTCTGTTCTTGGTCACATGCTTTTCATGGCTTATACAATGATTTTGAATTAAATATGATGGGGTGAACAACTTATTAATTTAAAAGCACAATACAAGTACATTCCAAAGTACTTTACTGGAGTGTAACACTACTACAAAAGGTGATACTTGGGGAGATGGTCCATCTTCTCATTAAAGAGGTCGGTTATAAGGAATTTCTTGCGAGAGAAGCTTGTGACAGTTCTCTGCAGGGAATTTCAGAACTTTCAGGTCTAGGCAGCTGAAGACTGAGCCACTAGTGGTAGAGCAGTTACAATAGAAGTGCTCAAGAGGTCAAAATTGGAGAAGCAGGGGTATTTCCAAGAGGTGTGGGCAGCATATTTCTTACAGATAAAGAGGAGGGAGATAATGATGGAGGGTCTTAAAAGGACAGATGAGAATTTTAAAAATCCAGGTGTTGCTTCACCAAGAGCTGGTGTCGGTCAGCAAATGAAGGTTTTTAAGTTATAAATTTGCAAGCCTACAAGAATAAAACATTAAATAAAAACTGAAAGAACTGCAGATGCTGTAAATCAGGAGCAAAAACAAAGTTGCTGGAAAAGCTCAGCAGGTCTACCAAATCTGTGGAGAGAAATCAATGTTAGCATTTCAAGTCAACTGACCCTTCCTGAGAACTGATGGTAGCAAGCAAAATGTTGGTTTATATGCAGAGGTAGGGTGAGAGGAAAAGGGTAAGGATAAACAAAAGGTGGAGATGGAGCCCGAAGACAGAGGAGATTAGTTAGTCAGACAAGAGTGGATAACCATCTGGCTAGCAGAATGAACAGCTTTAAATGGGGACTATTAATGGGTAACAATTGGTTGTGTGTAATCGCAGACTGTGATGACAAGATCTGGTGTGAGAGGGGTTTGGGGTAAAGCCATGGGAGAGCTCAAACCCTAAAGCTATTGAATTTGATATTGAGTACAGAAGGTTGCAGGAGCCCCAAGTGGAAAATAAGGTGCTGTTCTTCCAGTTTGCGCTGAGCTTTGCTGGAGCATTGCATCTTGCTGGATGTGGTGGAAATAGTGGCTAATCATCCTTTGACCAAAGATGGTGGGTGAATACAAAGGGGATCCTATTGCTGCTGGAGGGAAGAGAAGGGGTGAGGGCTGAAGTGCAGGAGATGGATTGGACTGGGCTGAGGGCCCTGTCAACAGTGGTCCTGGGGAATCCTTCGTTGAGGAAGAAGGTAGACATCTTGGAGGCTCCCTTTTCATCGGGACAGATGCAATGGAGACTGAGGAACTGGGAGAATGGAATAGTCTTTACAGGAAGTCGTGTGTGAGAAGTTATAATCAAAATAACTGTGGGAGTTGGTGGGTGTCGAGGAAACGAAGGGAGGAATACGAGATGGACCAGGTGAAAGTGAGGGCAGGGAGAAAATTTGAAAGTGACATTAATAAACTTTTTCAATTCCGGGCAAGAGAGGGAAGCAGCACTAACAATATTGTTGATATACTGGAGAAAGAGTTGGGTGTGGGCTGGAATAGGACTGGAACAAGGAATATTCATGCACCCTACAAAGAAACAGATATAATTGGGGCCTATGTGGAATATCCATGGCCACTCCTTTGACCTGAAGAGACCGAGAGGAGTTTAAAGAAAAGTTGTTGAGGGTGAGGATGAAGATGAACTTAGCCAGGTGGAGGATAGGGACACTTCAAGCCTTTGTTCCAGGAAGAAGCAGAGAGCCCTGAGACCATCCTGGTGAGGGGTGGGCATATAAAAGGATTGCACATCAATGGTAAAAAGGGGGCAGCTGGAGTCTGCAAGCTGGAAATTCTGAAATTCGTGTAATGTAGCAGAGAAATCGTGGATGTAAGTGAGCAGGGACTGAACTGGGGAGAAAAGATCAAGTCAAGGTAGGAAGAGATGAGTTCTGTGGACCAGAAGCAGGCAGAAACAATGGCTCTACCCTCCCTCTGACATCTCCTCTATACCTTACTCCAGTCACCTCAATTATGCCCCCTTGTAATAGTCATTTCCACCCTGGGAAAAAGTCTCTGACTATCCACTCTATCCCTCATCATCTTGTAAACCTCTATCAAGTCACCTCTCATCCTCCTTTTCTCCAATGGAAAAACTCCTAGCTCCGTCAGCCTTTCCTCATAAGACCTGCCCTCCAGTCCAGGCATCATCCTGGTAAATTTCCTCTGCACCCTGTCTAGAGATTTCACATCTTTCCTGTAATGAGGTGACTAGAACTGAATGCAATGTTCCAGGTGTGGCCTAACGAGAGTTTTATAGAGCTGCAGCATAACCTCATATCTCTTAAACTCAGTTCCCGTGCCAATGAAAGCCAACACACCATACGCCTTCTTGACAACCCTATCAACTTGGGTGACAACTTTGAGAGATCTATGGATGTGGACCCCAAGATCCCTCTGTTCCTCCACAGTGCCGAGAATCCTGCCATTAACCCTGCATTCTGCATTCAAATTTGACCTTCCAGAATGAATCACTATACACTTTTCTGGGTTGAATTCCGTCTGCCACATCCTGTCAATGTCCCATTGCAACCTTCAACAGTCCTCCCCTTCAGCAGTCCTCCACGTTATCCATAACTCTAGCAACCTTCCTGTCATCGGCAAACTTACTAACCTGCCCTTCTACTTCCTCATCCAGGTCATTTATAAAGATCACAAAAAGCAGAGGTCCCAAAACAGATCCCTGCGGAACATCACTGGTCACCAAGCTCCAGGCTGAATATTTTCCATCTACTACCACCCTCTGCCTTCTATTGGACAGCCAGTTCTGTTTCCAGGCAGCAAAATTTCCCTGAATTCCATGTTTTCTTACTTTCTGAATGAGCCTACCATGTGGATTCCTTGCTAAAATCCATATACACCACATCCACTGCTTTACCTTCACTGTGTTTTCTCACATCCTCAAAGAATTCAGTAAGGCTTGTGAGGCATGACGTGCCCCTCGCAAAGCCACGTTATTTCTAATCAAACTGTGCTTTTCCAAATAATCATAAACACTACCTTTCAGAATTCTCTCCAATAATTTGCCCACCACAGAAGGAAGGCTGACCGATCTGTAATTTCCAGGATTATCCCTATTCCCTTTCTTGAACAAAGGAATGACATTTGCCACCCTCCAATCTTCTGGTGCTACTCCAGTGGACTGTAAGGACGCAAAGTTCATTGACAAAGGGGCAGCAATCTCTTCCCTCGCTTCGCATAGCAACCTTGCATATCCGGTCTGGCTCAGGGTACTTATCTATCCTCATTTTTTTTGTATCCTCCTCCCTTTGGGGCGGTACGGTGGCCAGTGGTTAGCACTGCCGCCTTACAGCGCCAGGGACCTGGGTTCGATTCCAGCGTCTGGTAACTGTCTGTGTGGGGTTTGCTCATTCTCCCTGTGTCTGCGTGGGTTTCCTCCCGGTGCTCTGGTTTCCTCCCACAGTCCAAAGATGTGCAGGCTAGGTGGATTGGCCAAGCTAAATTGCCCATAGCGTTCAGGGGTCTGTGGGTTATAGGTGGAGGATGGGTCTGGCTGGGAAGCTTCAAGTGGCGATGTGGACTTGCTGGGCCGAAGGGCCTGTTTCCTCACCATACGGAATCTAACCTAACCTAATCTAATCTAACATCAACGTGTTCGAGCATATCTATCTGTTTCATGCTGACCTCACAAACGTCAAGGCCCCTCTCACTGGTGAATGCTGAAGCAAAGTAATCATTAAGGACCACCCCTACCTCCTCTGACTCCGCACACAAGTTCCCTCCACTATTCCTGATTGGTCCTGCCCTCACTCTGGTCATCCTTTTGTTCCCCTCATACATAAAGAAAGCCTTGGGGTTTTCCTTGATCCTACCCGCCAAAGTTTTCTCATACCCCCTTCTAGGTCTCTTAAGATAGCTTGGGGTTCAAAATTATGTTCAACAAATTTCCAGGGAATTTGTACTTTCCAGAGTCATTTGTTCTTGCTCTGTTTAGTGTAAAACAGCACTGAAAACAAACTGTTCTCGATTGGCAGCTGAAATAAGCCACTTTAATGCTGCATCTGCATTTTTATATGCTTTGGAGATCATAAAATTGAATTGAAAATTGCTAGCAGTTTTAAAAATTCAAAATTGGTGTGATTTCAAAATCTTGCTGTTGAGTTAGTGCCATAAAGTTTGGAGGACAATAAGTACCTAGAATAGTAAATCTGTGCGGGTTAGGAAAAGTGCTGCTGATTCTTTCTACTTTCTCTGTAGTATTTTCAATTGGTCCCCTTCTTTGAGTCAAATACTAACCATGCATCGTCAGTGTGATATTTAAAGTCACTGATTCCCCATGCACATCCGCCATACTGCTTTACTTTGCACAGCTGAAAAAGAATACATTATCAGCATTAGATCATCAAATAAACACCCTAATTAACACTCAGTCTTTGTCCTCCAGCCATGATTTACCTGATTTAACAGTTTTCTATTCCCAATCATATGTGAATCGGCCTGTTCTTATCCTTGATTCCACATTTGACCCCAAGTGGGTCTTATGGTTACGTTTGCGGCATTGCTGATACTATCTTTTTCAGCTCAGCTGCTGAAACACTCATTTAATCCCTTTTGGTGACTCTAGACTTAACTAATCAATGCAATCTAACCTAGCCTCCAACATTATACTGTCCATAAACTTGAGGTCATCCACCACTCTGCCTACTTGCATCAAGCTCCATTCGTCCATTACCCATATGCTCACTGACCTGTATTTGTTCCATCTGAAGCAATGCTTCAGTAGTTAAATTCAGCTTTTGTTTTCAAATCCCTTCATAGCCCCTGCCCCACCCTCATATCATACCTCTTTCAACTTCATAACTGCACTATTTATGCTATTCTATTTTCCACATCTTAAGGTCTTTCTTTAGGAAGACCTACCTTTTTGACCAGGCTGTTGGTCTTCTAACTTACTTGTCTTGACAGCTTGATGTCACATTTTACTTTATACCACTCCTATCAACCGGCACAGTGGCCTATTGGTTGGCAATGCTGCTACACAGCGCCAGCGATTCAGGTTCAATTCTAGCCTTGTGTGACTGTCTGTGTGGAGTTTGCGCATTCTCCCTATGTTTGCGTTGGTTTCCTCCAGGTGCTCTGATTTCTTCCCACAGTCCAAAGATATGCAGATTAAATGGATTGGCTATACTAAATTGCTCATAGTGTCTAGGATGGGAAATACAGGGATAGTGTAGATGGTGAGTCTGGATGAGATGCTCTTTTTGGTAGTTTGATGTGCCGAATGGCCTGCTTTTTCTCTGTAGGGATTCTGTGAACCACTATGGAACCTTTTATTGCTGCTACAGAATTGTGTGAGGGAGTTCCACCTATTGATACATAACAGTTTCTGAGAAGCCCACATGAGAGGTTCTTTTCAACTGTGTGCACAATTCTTTTATGCAAAGACATTCCACTTCACTATATAGTGAGTTTGGGTATGAATTGTGAAAATCAAATTTATAAGGGCCTTTCTGTTTGTAGAATGGATTGGCTTAAACCATGCAGTTCACCACCACACCTCCTGCATTGCCTATGGTCTGTGTGCTTTCAAACTAAGCTTTCTGTGACCGTTTGTTGTGGTGAAAGTCAAAAGTGCCTTTGTATTGCTGTTTGAGAAGTCTTGCGTATTTCAATTTTGTAGTCATTTTCTTTTTATTCTTGCAGCGCTACAAGATCTGTTTGTTAAATCTAATGATGGCCAGCTCTCTTATCAAGATCTTTACAACTTATTTGGGATCCGAACCCCTAAGCCTGAACAACTTCAGCAATTTGATTCGAATAAAGATGGAAGATTTTCTCAAACAGAACTCATTGATGCATTTGCTCCTTAAAGGGACCAAGGGTTGCACAATATCAAATCTTTTTGGACTGGTACAGTTTTTTAAAACTGCAGTACTGACTTCTAATTATTACAGTTGCACCTTTTAAACAGTGTTTCACTATTGTGCAAAATTTCCTTGTATCCCAGTAGAATAGATATTCCTAACAGTTTAGCTTTAGGCTTTCCCCAATCTTTTTAATGAATCATTCTGTAATATCCTACCTGAGTAAGTTAATGAAACATCAAAGTGAAGTAGCTTGTTAAGCTTTCATCAAACTTATTGCAGGTTTATAAACTAGTACAAGTTTTCATTAATTTTGGTCAAGACAAAAGTGAATTTGTTTTTATGCTTTGAGCCTTTAATTGGTGATGAAGGAAGGGGTGAAAGATTACCTTTTTGAACTCAAATTTCACGTATATGGTAGTCACCTCTGTCCGGTCAACACATTCATCTAGAAGTTTCAGAAACTTCCATCATTCTCAATGCAGAATGCATAACCATTTTAATCACCCTTGACAAAAGTTTAATGTGTACATCTCAATAGTTTAAGGCAAAATACTGGAGGGATTTATGACTACTTTTATTTTAGGATTGACCTTTGCTAAACTCTTGCAGGACATTACCAGTTCTGAAAATTTGACAGGTTCAACAACTTAGGCACTGTATGTATAATGCAGTAAGTAGAGACATTTTTTTGCAGGTAAATAGGACTGCTTTCATCTTGCTTCAGTGCTGTATTCATGTTAGTGTATCCCAGTGTGTGGATTGTAAACAGCTGGCATCAACCACCAAAGTAGGTTTGATTTTACTAATGCTGGCTACTGCAAAGACCCACTTTGAAAACAAAAATGCTGGATGAAACTCCAATTTGGGAGTGCTGCACCGGCATCGTTCAAGTATAACAGGATTTTAACAATTTTGTTTCTATCGAGCATGTTATGTATTTTGTTCTTTTGGTGTCATGTAAAGTATTCCTTCATTTATTTAAGAACTGAGCTTTCCTTCAGATCTGTCGCTCGGTCATTTTAGTTCATTCTGAAAAAGAGTTTAGTTGTGCATTGATCTTGTAAGCCAACTGCAGCAGATAGTATCATAGGTTGTAGAGTGCAAAACTAACCTATAAGTTGTTTACAGCACTGCAGTTTTCTTAAGATCATTACTTAAAAAGTGGAACCCAATAACGTTGAAGCTTTCTTTGACTTGAATAATTTTGACATTTTGTTTCCTAATAGTGGTATAAAATAATTGCATAATATAACTGTAAAGCAGTTTGCTGCCAAGTATTTCTAATGTGTAAAGCTTAAATAAATAAGCATTAAAAGCAGCATCCATGTCTCTAGCACAAGCTTGGCAATAATAAAATACTAGAGTAGGAATGAGAGTCAATCTGGTATTGACTTTGGATCATATTACAGCATAATATTCTGAATGATATGCTCAAATTCTGTGAATCCCACAAGGTCAGAATTTAAATGAGAGAAATTTAACAGCAAATACAAAGTATTGAATTTATAATTACATTGTCTTTTTTTTTTCTGACACCAGCTCCATATGAAATCATAGTATTTTGTGGATAACTATTTTCGTTCTGCAAAATTTTAACAAAATTTACTTCAACTCCATAAATCTAATCCAATAATAACCTCATTAATTATACTAGCAATAAGAGATCGACCTTTCTGGTATTTTTGTATTTCATAGTGATAAGTTTCATTCAGTTTTGCAGAGATATTTGCAGAAAGGTTGATTGAATTTTCTGATCCAGGTACAGGAAGAAAAATAATTCTGGTAGTTTGCACTGTTGGCTGGTGGATAATTTTTATATGTACGCATATATATAATGCAATGCTGGTGGTAAAAACTAAAGCTGAACACTGGACAAGTGTCCTAAATAAAGGAACTGCTTTGCTGCAGGGACATTTTGCTACTGTCATAAAAATGGTAGATCATAAATGTCTTAAAATAATTCTTACAAATAAAGTAATTTTAAATTTCACCTTTGTTGATACATTGCACTAAAATGTATTTTGAGAAGCTGTTCCTGTAATAAAGTGGTTAGTTACTTAGTATTAAAGTAACAACCATTGTTTTAATAACTTGTTTTGCATGTTTCATATCATGTAATGATCAAAATATTTATAATTTATCAAACAATAAAGACCGTATTCTAATTTGGTTTATTTTTTCTATATATAATAAATTTCCCTTTAGTGCAATATTAGTAGCAAAAAGTATAGGTGTGAATCAATATTGATAGAATATTTATGTAATCAGTGACAACAGCTGCTGGAAGTACGTAACTAATGTTGTAATATCTAATTTCTAATGGCGAAGTAGTGCTATAGCCCCATTTGAGTACTACTGGATCAACTAATTTGCACATAAGTAGATTGTGCAAACTCATTCTGCAATATCTACTCATATTGCATTATCCATAAAAATACACTTCATTTTAAAACCGTGTGGTTGACTAAAGATTAACTGTACTTAAAATCAAGCTCTGTTTCTGTTTTAAAATAATTGAAATCGCTCATTTAGCTCATTAGTCAAAATAAGGTTAGCGCATGTCCAGTTAAAATCCATTACGGTAGTAGAAGTGATTTGGATTATATAGAAATTATGTATCCCCAATCAAACATTCCCAAAACCAATCTTACTTCAGGAGCTCCATGACAATAGTAATTTGAATTACGGACAGTTCTATATTAGGTTTTATCAATTTTCTCATCAATTTATTGCCGCTTTCCTCGAGGATTTTATCCATCAATTAGGTAACAGGCCAAAGAAGTCTCTTTCTAATTTCAAACGAGTAATAAGAGCCATTTTCTGATTGCTTTATCTGTGCAAATTTACATTAGTCCTATGAATTGTAGTTTGGACACTGTGTTTCCTTAGACTGACATATTTAAAGTTTCTAAAAACATTAGGTTAATTTGCACGTTTTGTTTTACAAAATATATACCGGACTACTTTGTGTTGCAAATTGGTTCAGTGTAAATAATCTGTTTTTAAAGGTTAGGGTTTTTAATTAAGCTGTCTCAGCTTCAATAATAGTTTTCATTTTGTACTCACCATTGGGATAATGAATAATTGTTTTCTTGATTTGAGTGTTCAACATAAACATTACAGAAGTCCAACTGAATGTAATCATTTAAAGCCAAGATGGCTGCAGTTTGATAGTTCATGTTTTTTGGATTTTTTTATTAGAGTAATCAAAAGTAAAGCTGCCTTCACTTCAAAATCCCACCCCTTTTCTTACAAATGTAGGAATAGTTGTAGGCCATTCATGATTGACTGATCAAATGCTTCAATGATTTTTATCACCACAATCCCCTCAACCTTTTGTGCCAATGATTATCAAAAAAATTATCAACTTCTAATTTAAGTGTATGATCCAGAGTAGAGAAAGGTTCACTATCTTTTGAGTAAAATAATTTACCCTCATTTCAGACCTAAAAACATGTGCCTTATTTTTAATGATATGAGGAACTGCAGATGCTAGAGAATCTGAGATAACAAGGTGTAGAGCTGGATGAACACAGCAGGCCGAGCAGGAAGGCTGGTGTTTCGGGCCTAGATCCTCCTTCAGAAAACGTCAGCCTTCCTGATCATCTAGTGCTGCTTGGCCTGCTGCGTTCATCCAGCTCAACACCTTGTTACCTTATTTTTAAATTGTGCCCCAACCAAGGAAAATATCTTAGCTGCACTTACCTTGTCTATCCCTTCTAAATGTTTTGTAGTTTCAATGAGATCCCTTGTAATTCTTCAAGGTCTAGATGCCCAATCTCTCTATAGAACAGTCCTACCAACCCAAGAACAAGTCTGGGGAACCTTTCATGCTCTCCCGAATGATGGTATTATCTCTCCAGAGGTAAGACAACCAAAACTGTGCATACTACTACAGGTGTGATCTAAACAAACTCCTGTACAATTGAAGCAAGACTTCTGTATTCAAATTCTCTTGGGATAAATGTTAACATTCCATTAGCCTTCCTAAAAGCTTGCTGCGTTTGAATGTTGGCATCAGTGACATATTGACAAATGCATTCGAGTCCCTTCGCGCATGTACACTCTTCACCATTTGATAAATACTGTGCACATCAGTTCTTCCTCCCAAAGTGGATAGCTTCACATTTTTCCAAATAATTCCATCTGCCATGTTCTTGCCCAATCATCAAGTCTGTATAAATCCTCCTGAAAACATTTTACATCTTCCTTGTACCATATTCTTTTTTAGCTTTGTATCATCTGCAAATTTGGAAATATTACATTTGATCTCCATGTTTGGCAGTCTAGATTCTTGCTTTTTCTCCTACTCCTGATGTAAGAGCGACAATACTGCAATTGTGTTTTTTCCATTTTGGTCCTTTAAGTAGTGGTGTGACATTTTCAAGGTTCCAATCTGAAGGAATGTTACCAATACATCAATGAAAACTATACACACCTGGTTCCAGTTACAGAATCTCTGCCTGTCTCATCACCTCAAATTCAGCCCATTTTTCTCTAATGTTTACCTATGTGGACTTTCTCACCACTACTTTTACTTGAAATTCAGTTGCTATAAAATCAGCAACTGTGTTGTCTGATTTTTTTTTGTTAAACTTGGCCTGCGGCTGTTGATAAGGCCAGCATTAATTATCAATTTTTAATTGATATTTTGAAGTGGTGGTTGCGAGCCACTTTCAGAACCATTACCATCCATAAGGGATAACGGAAGAAACAAGTCAGTAGAAAGTAAGACACAAATTGGAAACTGAGGTTATGATCTAAAGTTCTTGAACTCTACATTGATTCCAGATGTACTCTTCTAATGCCGAATGCTCATTCAACAGTTTGCTGGCTTTGCCTGATTTTTCTTGATTTATGGGCACGTAATCCCTGTGCACCTTCATCCTGGTCGAGAAGAGATCCAACAGGCCAGATCCTGCACCATGTTACTGAACACCTCACTAAACCTCTGTCTGGTCAACTTCTCCATCAACTTCATTCACTTCTTCCGATAAAGTGTTGATACTGGTATCTGCTGGCCCTATCCATGCCCTCCCTTTTTGAGGAATATGTAGAACATTAAGTGTTCCACTCTGACTTCAAGCCCACCCTGCTTCTTTCTCTGGTACCTTGAATGTATTAGTGCCATGTCCAACTATAACCCTGAACCAGAAAATTTCATTGTCTTTGTTTCCAATTTCTACTTTCTCCACTATTTTTCCATCTGTAAGTGGTCCCTTCTCTTCCGAAAGCGCTCTCTCTCCATTTTTGTCATCAGCCATTGATGAATGTTTACTGGAGACCCACAAACTCCTGAAGCCACATTGATTACACGTCCTCACACCCTGCTTACTGTAAGAATTCTGTTCTATTTCCATTGTATCAGTTCTGATGATGCAACCTCGCACAGCAGCACTTCTGATTTGTTTTCCTTGAGTGAGAATTGCAATGTAGCATGGTTGACAGCACTCCTGTGTTCAATCCATTTTGCAAATTTCTGGCCATAGCCCCTTTCCCCTCGCTCCCAGAATGATGATTAAAGTTCCATCTGTCTCAAACTCACAAGGCAACTGTTTGGTTTTTGTTGTATCTTTATTAAACTGGCTGAAGATGGATACTTACAGTGAACTGCTCATGGTAGAGGTCACATAACTACAGTAATCCAGGGTGCACATTAGTATAGTACCGCATTTCATTCCCAAACATCTTCCTTTCCACATAGTTACCCAGTATGTACGCTATTATTCTCATGCAATAATAGTTGTCTCATCAATCTCTACATGCCACTTGTCCCTAAACTGTACCAGTTTCTTAATGATGCACATGATTGTTGGTTGTTCGCCTCGCTGATGATGTTCTCTGCAGAGTCACATGGTGTGGTAACTTGTTTCATTTGCATTGTTGAGATACTGTGGAAATCTGTGACCTATGGTTGGTCTGTGTAAGTGGTGACTTGACATCTTCACATCTGCTGAAATGCAGTGAAAGCATTTCTCCAGTTGTATACATGTACCTCTGATTGTGATAGTATATCTGGTCATTCACGTGCATCACGTACAATCAACACAACAACTGTTCTGCACAGGTCCCGAATGTTGTTTGGACTGACATTTGTTGAGAACATTAATAGTTTGTATGAAGACTGGCTCGCCTTTGGCAATTTTCAATGTCTCTTTAACCTTTCTGTTGGGCAGGTGATGCTGTTGTGATGTATTATGTTGCATTTCCCAGGCCTTCATGAAGAGGATGAATTCTTCAGTTGTGAACTGAAGAACAGTGACCCTTGTTACCAAGCCTGGACTGGCATAATGGCTGTCTTTACAGCCTAACCAGTACTTGTTAAAGTCAGCATGTTTACATTCCAGTAGTCAGAATAGTCACTTAGTGCCAAGATTAATAGTCCCCATAAGAGAGAAGTTGTTTACTCCCCGTTTCACCCGTAGTCTGCTGGATTTCATGTGCCATTAGCAGCTCTTTGGCTTGTTAACTTGGTACTGTCATTACAAACACTGCACTAATATGGCTCCTGAGATGCTGCTGGGCCTGCTGTGTTCATTCAGCCTCACATTTTATTATCTGGGCCTTGATTTCATTGCTCATGTTTGCTCAGTAGAATGTCTCTTTCACCTTTGACTCAATGCCTTGTTGACTTGCATGTCTCTGTCATCACTGGATATCTGCCATCCCAGGCTGTCAGTACATCTCAGTATACCCAATATGTTCTTGTGACCACAAGTGTCCTTCATGCTTTCAAGCTATTCCTCATCTTGGCCTGTAGTTCTCTTGATTTGACTAAGATGCTTGCCTGTTAGATTCAGTGTCCTTGCTTGGTTCATGACCCAGAGCATGTTGAACAGCTGCTTCTCGTGGATTTATAGGTTTCACACTCTTATAGCATTTTCTTCGCTCTTCTTAGGGTGTACTGCTCTCAACAGCATTCAACAATATACATAATTTTCCCTTGCTTACATGCCACATTCACCTGACATTTCTGAAACAAGAGTAACATTCTGTCCAGATGCTTTGGAAGTAAATACTTTGAAATGACTTGTGGTTAGAGCCAATGGAACACTGTCTTTTCTCAGTAGTTGTTGAAAATGCCCACAAGAAAAGACAATAGCCAGGCACACTCTGGATCTGGGAGTACATTTGTTTAACTTGCATTAATGCCTTGGATGCAAATGCATCGAGTTATCCTTGTTGCAATAGGGTTGTTTCAAGTCTTTGTCTTGCTGATATCCCACTGCAGGTTGACTTCATTATTTATGTGAATTTGGGCATTTTAATTTGCAAGTTGTTCTTGCTCTTTTCAGGTTTAGCTGATTGAACTCTTTCTAACTCACAAATATTTGACTGTGGTCAGGTGTGGCTTATTCAATTGTGTCCCTACATCCATTTACTGGCAGATCATCCACTATAGTTTCTACTCTGGGAAGATTGCTAACCATCTCATGTCATCTGTGTTGATGCTCCTCTAGAGTCATTGAAATGCCATATTACATGTGCACCTATCTCCCGAATGGCATCCAGAATGTAGACGGATAGTTGCTACTTTTATTCAGCTGTGAAGGACCACATATTTTCCTTCATTGGACAATAAACTGGAAAATTGAAGTTACTCAATGAAATATGTTAGAGATTTACTTTATAAATATGTATAAAGCAGGCAAAAATGGGAACACGGGAGTGGAGAAAAGAACAAATGGAAAGATTTATGCAAGTTAAGTGGAAGTTGGAGACCTCAACTTGTGTTTCCAAGTCAGGATCATGAGAAGCCTGGCAGGATCCTTTCAAGTAGCTGTGTTCCCAGATATATGGTGCCCTTGTCCTTCTACATGATAGTGCTGTGGATTGGGAAGGCGCTATCAACATCCTTGGTGAATTTCTGCAGTGCACCTTTTAGATGGTGTTCGCTGCTGCTACTGCATGTTGATGGAGGGAGTGAATGTGCATATGATACCATTCCAAGTGGCTGCATTACCTGAAAAATAACTGACTTCAAGATTCCTAACCTGTAACCTAGTCTAGTCGCACAGTATTTATGTGGTTCGTCCAACTGAGTCTCTGGTGAAAACTAACCTTCAGGATGTTGATAGAATCTCCCACTATCATGGTAATGCCACTGAATCTCCCTGTTGGAGTTGTTTATTTCCAGGCACTTGCATGGCACAAATGTTACTTACCACTTACTAGCATAAGTGTAGATATTGTCCTATTTTGCTGTATTTGGGTATTGACAGCCTCAGTACCTGATGAGTCATGAATTGTGCTGAACATCGTGCAGTAATTGGGGGAACATCCCCACTTATGACCTTTATGATAGTGGGAAGGTCATTGATAAAACTGTTGAAGGTGTTTGGGCCTAGGATACTGCCTTGAGGAACTCTTGCAGTGGTGTCCTAGAGCTGAAATGACTGATCTCTACTAATGTCAACCGTCTTCCTGAGTGTGGGGTATGACTCCAACCAGCACAGCATTCTCCCCCTGAATCCCATTGACTGTAGTTTTACTCAGGCTCCTTGGCATCTCACTGGGTCAAATGCAGCCTTGATGTCAAGAACAGTCATTCTTCCCCTCACTTCTGAATTAAGCACTTCTGTCCATGTTTGAATGAAGGGTGAAGTGAGGTCAGGAACTGTCGCCCTGCCAGACCCAAACTGAGCATTAATGAGCAGGTTGTTAAGCACGTGCTGGTCGATAGCACTGTCAAAAACTTCTTCCATCACTTTGCTCCTAATTGAGGGTAGATTGAGGACAATAATGGGGTTGGCCTTGGTATGTCCTGCTTTTTTGTGTATAGGACATCCCTGGGCAATTTTCCACATTCAACTAGTGACCAGTGCTACAATTGTACTGAAACAACACGATGAGGTTCATGCATGTTCAGGTGCATAAACCTTCAGTAGTATTATTGAAATGTTGTCGGGACCAACAGTCCTTGCAGTATCCGGTGCCTACAACAGTTTCTTAATTTCACATGGAGTGAATCAAATTGGTTAAAGACTTGCATCTGTAATGCTGGAGACCACTGGAGGAGGTCAAGATGGATCATCTACTCAGCCTTTCTAGCTGAAGATTACGATGAATGTTTCAGCCTTATTTATTGTACTAGGTTCCCCCGTTTTGAAAATGGGGATCTTTGAGGAGTGATTTTAATTTTTCAATGAGTTTGCACTACCATGCACAATTAGATGTGGCTGAACTGCTGAGCTTAGATCTGATCCATTGGTTGTAGAATTACTTTGTCACTTGCTGCTTCTGCTGTTTGGACACACAAGTATTCCTGATGTATAGTTTCACCAAGGTTGTTATCTCATTTTCACGGATTATTGATACTGTTCCTAACATGACCTCCTGCAATTTTACACAGAACTTATGATCTGCTCTTACGTAGAACAGTTCAGCACAGGAACAGGCTCTTCAACCCACCATATCTGTGCTGACCATGGATTTATTCTAAACTAATCCCATCTGCATGCTGCTTAAACTTTGCTATCCTATCTGTTTCTACCACCTCCCCTGGCCTCACATTCCAGGCACCTACTACCCTCTGTGCTTTAAAAAGAAAACAAAATGTTCCTTGCATATCTCCTTTAAACTTTCTCCTTCTCACTTTAAACCTATATCTCCTAGTATTTGGCATTTCCAGCCTGGGAAAGATAACTCACCTATCCACCTTAACCATGCCTCTCATGATTGTATATCCATCTATCATTTTGCACTTCAGCCTCCAACACTGTTGCGAAAACAATCCAAAAGTTTGTCCCATCTCTCCTTATAGCTAGTCTGATCCAGGCAACATCCTGGTAAACATATGGAAAAACCAAATGAACGGTGGATGCTGTAAATCGGGAACAAAAACAAAGTTGCTGGAAAAGCTCAGCAGGTCTGGCAGCATCTGTGAAGGAAAAAACAGTTAACGTTTTGGGTCCGGTGACCCTTCCTCAGAAGTTCCAAGGAAGGATCACCGCACCTGAAATGTTAACTTTTTTTCCAGGTAAACATCACCTGCACCCTCTCAAGTTTCCACATCTTTCCTATAGTGTTACAGCCAGAACTGCACACAGTACTCCAAATGTGGCTTGACCAAAGTCATATTCAATTGTAACATAACTTGCCAACTTTTATATTCAATGCCCTGACCAATGAAAGAATGCATACTGTATGTTGTGTTTATCACCTTATTCGCTAGTGTTGCCACTTTCAGGGAACTATGGACTGGGACCTCGAGATCTCTCTCTATATTAATTCTCGTAAGGCTCTAGCCATTTATAGTATAGTATAGCCAGCATATTTTGTAAAAGTTTAGTTGGATAGGATTTTGATCCTATAAAAGTTAGATAATACTAAGGGAGATAACCAAAGCATAGATGAAAACTGTGGTTGGTACTGTGGCTTTGCAGAGAAGAAGCTCAAGCATCAATCCCTTAAAACAATCTCCAGTAAAGCATGAAGTTCAATGGAAAATGTTAGGTTTTCAAAGCTAGGAAGAATTTTGATACAGCCACAGAAGTACTATTTCCTATAGTTAGTGAGTTAGTAATATAAAGTCATAAGAACAGGACTAAGCCATTTGAAGAAATGTTCGGAAATCTATCTTTTGTTGAGAGTTATCACACCATGAAGTATTTTCCTGACTGTAGTTAATGTTCAAGGAGTTGAGAAAAGAACAGAGCGAGGGCTTTAAATTTGGATTGCTCTAATTAAGAGCTGGTGTAGATACAGCGAGTGAGAGAATGCCCCGTATGCTGCTATTGTCTGACTGAACGCAGTAACATTCACATCACAAAACTGTATATTAATGAAGAGTTAAATATAGGCTGTGAACTTAATATTGCCAAGTCTGTATTCTAATGTTCGTCATGAAACATAATGTTATTGTGCTATTACTAAGCAGTGGTGTAGGCAGGATTTTGTTATGGGGGTGATATTTGGATATCTGTTTAGCAGAACTAACAAAGCTCCTTCAAAAGGTCAACGTTTTAAATTGGCATTTCATAATGTTCAAAATTAAACAATATTGCTTTAATTAGTCTACTTTTTGAATAAAATAAATTAACTGAAAAAGAAGCAGTAAAGCACCATGCCCATGTGTTGGTTAAGTAGTGTTCATCTATCAATAACTTCATTACTATTCACTGCAATACACCAATGAATAAGTGCGACTAATCAGTTTTCACTGGTCAAATTGTGGAACTGATTAGTTCAGGAGGAGATATCTTCTGAAAAAATATGTCGAGTAATCCAAAGTGTGTTATTTCAGAAGTAACAGTTTTTTTCAACAAATAAAAGTATGATTTTTGGGAGTGTTTGAATATCCTGGGCACACCAACCATCACCCTTCCATTCCATATCACAACCATTTTAAAGTAAATTAGCCATATCTAAGATGGTGTGATGCAGCCAAAATTGAAGTTTGTTTGCTCATGAATGAAGAGATCTAGATTATGTTTGTTAGATTTACAAACTTACTTTTCTATTCCCCAGTGAAACCCATGTGATAAGGATGATCAACAGTACTTAAACACAAAAAAAAATTCCTGAAGAAACTTAGCAGGTCTGGCAGCATCTGTGGAGAGAAATCAGAGTCAGCATTTCAGGGCCAGTGATCATTTTTCAGAATGAAATCTACCGTTCTGGTGAAAGGTCACAGAACCCAAAATGTTGACTCTGCTTTTTGTACTTAGATGCTGCCAGACCTGCTACCTTTCTCCAGCAATTTCTATCTTTTTTTGTTTCAAACTTCCAGCATCAGCAGTTGTTTTGCTTTTCAGTCAACAATACCTAATGAGTAATGGTACTAATCCTATTACTCTAGGGGTGCCTAAAGAAGATAGTGTTAGTTAACACATCGCTGTATTTAATGCTATCTTTAACACCTCGGGAAAATGAGAACTATGTGGCACTTCACAATATTATCTCATGCTCCTATTTTCTTTTTTCTATAGCTATTTAAATATGCCATGCCCATCACATTTGAATTACATTGACAACATTGGTGAGGCCTGTTCTGGAATGCTGAATACAGTTATGGTCACCCAGTTATAGGAACGGTATTATCAAGCTGGATAGGGCTCAAAAGAGATTTATCAGGATGTTGCCATATATGGAAAGTTTGACTTATAAGGAAAGGCTGGGACTTTTTTTCACTGGAGCTTAGGAGGTTGAGATATTACCTGATAGAAGATTATAAAATAATGAAAGGTATAGATAGAGTTGATGGTAGTTGCCTTTTCCCTAAGATAGAGAACTTCAAGACAAGGGGGCATAACTTCAAGACAAGGGGGCATAGCTTCAAGACAAGGGGGCATATCTTCAAGGTGAGATGAGAGAGTTTAAAAGAAGACATGGGGCAAATTTTTTACATCAAGGGTGTTTTGTGTGTGGAATGAAGTTCCTGTTGAAGTGGTGGATATGGATACAATTACAGCATTTAAAAGACATTTGGATGGAGGGTTATGGGCAAGAAACAGGCAGGTGACGCCAGTTTAGTTTGATTATGTTCGGCATGGACTGGTTGCACAGAAGGGTCTATTTCTGTGCAGTATGACTCAATGATCCCATAAAGTTAATTCAGCTGTCTGTGCCATTATAGTGTTGGTACAGAGGTTGGGGAGGGGGGTGTGTGGGTGGGTTTGAGGGGTGGTGTGAGGTTGGGAGCGGGAATGCAGCAATTCTTAGTTTGGAATAAAGGGCCACAAAATTAATTAAAAATGAATATACAAATGTGCTAATCAAGCATAGAATGTACTATGTCGTTACTTTGAACAAATTATCTTGAAACATTGCATTTTATTGCAGTCAACTATAAAATGTGCTTGATCAATATAGTAATTTTGCTACTTATTGATAGCTACAAGTACAAATATTATTAAGTAATAAATCTGTGGATAGATTAAATTAATCTGGTACAAAATAAAGATGTCATGTACCACACCAAATTCAATTGAGAAAAGGGTTGATTTGATTCAAGCTTCTCAGTTTATACATATGATTAATATTTGGCACAATATATTTTGGCAGGGTTAACAAATTATCCTTCTGGATTTCAATACCATCTCATGATGGAAGAATGCTGTTCAGGCAAATGTACTTTTCGTTTCATCTTCATTAATTCCAACCTTGGAGCTTTGAAGGACCAAAACTGGCCGTCTTTGTTGATGTAACAATGATAATATTTATTTTCCCTGGTAGTTGAAAGAATAATGAGGATTTTCTACCTGAAATAGGCTTAGTTACCGTTTTGTTGTGATGCCAAAAGATCCTTGAAGAATAGCTCTGAACTTTCTATAATTGAAATTTTGAAATAGTAAATACAAATATGTAGTTTGTTTCAAAACTGACATCAAACTCGAACATCTAATATATCATGTAAATAATTTCAATTTCATCTTTTTGAACGAGCACAATCTAATTTACTTAATGTAGTTAACTTCTAAGCTTTAACATGAAATCAATAGTTAATTTTAAATTGCATCTCTTTAATCTGATTGAGCCTTTGTCTAATGGATGGCCCAGGTCACAGAGCCAGATAGCTTTAAGAGGTTCATCAATCTCAGGCCACTGACCCAGAAAATCATATCAGATAGAAAATTAATTTTCATACGTTTAGGTTTCTTTCAAGATTGAGATCAAACTGACTTGTGTAATTACTTCAGTTTTTAGAATGTTCTTAATGCACAATCTTAAGGTATGTATAAAAGTGTGGAAACAGTTTGTGATGAATGGTTGAGCTGAGAATCATTTGAGTGCTGTCCCTATTGTTATCCATTGCACCCTCAATTAAATATCAATTTCAGGGATAGTAGGGAATGCAGATGCTGGAGAATCTGAGATAACAAGGTGTAGAGCTGGATGAACACAGCCAGGCCAAGCAGCATCAGAGGAGCAGGAAGGCTGACGTTTTGGTAAGAAGCAAGGTTGATTTCATTGTAAGATTGCAAATGCTTGCCTCCCTATCTATAATGGCTACCTACTGTAACAACATCAATCCCTAATATTATGGATATTCTCCTACTCTTTGGATAGAGGTATCTGTGTAATTTGTGCACTTGTACCTCATTGGCATAGGTATGTATTCTATTAATTTGTGCAGTTTCATTGAATTAAAAAGATTTATTCTACTTGTATTTAACAAATAAATACATTGAAAAATGTAATATTTTGCCCGCTCCAGTGTCACTTTGAGTTCCGGAACGTATTAAGATATAAATAAAAGCAGAGTTCTTCTTTCCTGTGCTCTGCCCGACATGGGAGGGGGTCTCCACAATGGGCTCCATGCCCACCAATACCCCCGCATCACAGTCCATTCCAGGAGTCCTGTCCGGGGATCGCTGCCAGAAACACCACACTGGGCCTACAGTATCATTGCCAATGCACCCACCACTCATGTCCATTTGCCAGCCTATCGGTTCCAGGCTACTGCAGTTTGATTCCGCCATGCCTTCGCTGCCACCGCCTTGACTCTTGACTTGGCACTACCAATGTCGAAGTCCTATGCTCAGGCACCGTCGCTTGCTGCTGACCCCACCCTCGCTGCTCTTGTGAACTCTCTGAGGACTTTCTCTACCCGAGAACCTGACTCCAGCTGCTGCACATGCTTGGGAGGTTGGGTCTTCTTTTGCCCCGCCGAAAATTCCAAAAAGGAAAATAAAGTAATGGAGCAAAAGCAAAAAGAAAAGGAAAGGGATAAAAACAGACAGAGCAAACTGGCTTTGGGCCAGAAGCTCGGAGGTAGCATCACTACTTCACTACCATTCTGAAACAATTGCTGGAAAAACGCCACAGGTCTGGCAGCATCTGTGAAGGAAAAGACAGAGTTAATGTTTCAGGTCCGGTGACCCTTCCTCCCATCAACATTATTACAGACCTGTCATGGTGTATGGGATGACCATTTAGAACTGAGCTGAGGAGCAATTTCTTCAGTCAGAGGGTAGTGGATTTGTGGACCTCATTGCCATGGAAGGCTGTGGAGACCAAGTCATCGAATGTATTTAAGACTTGGTTTTTGATTGGTAAGGAGATCAAGGGTAGAGGGAAGAAGACAGGAGAATGGGATTGAGACACATATCAGCTGTGATAAAATGGTCGCGAAGACTTGATGGTCATAATAACTAATTCTGCTGCTATTCCTTTATGGTGTAGCATATATCTGAAATGGCACCAGTTTCTACTTTGCTCAAAGCTATAGAAGGTGATAGCACAGATTCCTCTGTGGAGAGTTCAGCTGCAGCGTCTGTAGTGCTGACCAGGACGGAACCATGGTAGATTGCAGACTGTCAATGAGTGTGTGATTGAAGTGAGTGTGAAACTTAATTCTGTAGTTGCTTTGTGATTGGAGACCAAACATGGGAAATGGTCAGAGGTCTGATGGTGAGATGGGGAATGTTGTGTCGTTGGCGGTATGCAAAGAAAGAGACACAATTTCCAGTGTTACTATTTGGTTCAGGTATGGTGGCATTTACTATATTCTGACGTTGATGATTAATGCTTTCACATATTATTTGCTAGCTCCATGCAGAGTTGTGAAGTGAATCTCACTCTGCTTTATAAGGGGAGGAGGATTTTCCTGAATTCCGTTACCTGTTCCGTAAGGACTTCTGTCACCATGTTGCTGAATCTAAACATGTGACATAATACAGATTAAATATATAACATTTTAAACAGTTAAGAAAATAAGAGATTAGCTCACTTTAAATCTTTTAAATGTAAATGATTGCTGCCAAACCATCCCTCCCTATCCCCTTCCACATCCCTGCCATAAATCCCTAAAATGTAATTGTTCAAACAGTAAAAAGGTTTGATTTGAGTAGATCACACCATGTCAGTTAATAAGGAAAAAGAGAAATGTAGGCATGAATTAAAAATAGAAAATAGTGAAGATACACTGCAAGTCAGCCACAAATTCGAAAGAGAAAATGCATATTAAGAATTTTCTGTGTGTAACCTTCATATTATTTATTTGTATGACTTCAAAAGCAGTAAATTGGAATAACGTGAAACTAAACTTGCAACATGTAAAGTGCACCAACACAAAGACTTGACAACAGTGGGACGTCATTTATCCACTGTCATGGTCAATAATCAACATGACAATACAAGGGAATAATACACAGAGCTCCATGCAAAGGCTGCAGAAATTAAACCATGGTATTAATAAGCAAGGATTGTAAAATGGTTACTTAAGCGTGGTCGTCATTACACCGGTGTAGATTTTACACAACATGGATTTATTTCTAAATATCAAGCAAGAATTACTTCAATTTGATACAGTTGCTTTTCAAGTGATGTACTGACCTGGCTTTTACAGTTCATTTAAACCACTTGACTAGCATATAAATGGTCACTGCGTATGTATTGCATGCTAATTTGACGTTTTTTCCTCATAAAAACATCCAGAATAAGTATCTAATTTGCATTCAAATAGACTTGAATATCATTAAATGAATGGAAACAGGGGAATTGGGATTTTTTTTAAAGTATATATGAATATACTTTGCATTTTAATTTGCATTCAAGTGAATTTGATTATTTTATAATTTGAGTAATCATTAAAAAGAAATTGTTTCAGGAGAAAAAAAAACTGAAATGTAATAATTAACTGGAACCTGAATGTAAAATTTGCCTTTTCCACTTTTCAACAAAGACCTGTAATGTGCCCTGAGAGACTGTACTGGGAAAATATTATCATCAACCATGTCTGTACTTGTACAACGGTAATTGTGCATGGACCAGAATTTCATTCAGATGATTTGCACCTCTAATGTCCGTTTAAGAGCCATTGCAGTTGGCAGGAGAGGAGGTTCTATTCAAAGTTAGAGTAAGTTACACACCAACAACCCACTCCCCGACCTATTTGGAATTTTATGGGGCAGTAGGCATGGTATCATGTGGTCCACCTAGCCTTAGATCTGTAAAATTCATAGGTGGACAATTATGTCCAAAAGACATTTTATAACCAAATCTGTTTAAGGTCATCTACTACATGGACACTGTATTAGTAACAGAAGGAAGATAAACAGTAGGACTGTTGGAATGACTAATTGGAGGTGCAATGTACTAATGAGACATTGAACTCTACCAGGAAGACACTACCACAGTCTATTGCTCTTATTCCACCTCTTCTGTTTCCTGATCCACATCCTGCTATTCAATTGCTCACTGTACAGTAGGAGACAAGAGGTGTGCCCGCATGATAGTGAGGTCATGCAATGTAGATCAGATTACTATGCTACAACATTGGTATTTATTTCACATGGGTGGCAATGTGGAAAAATGTCCAGGTGTGATCTGTCTACAAAAAGCAGGACAAATCTAACCCAGCTATTGCTGCTGTATCAGTCTTTTTGCAGTCATCAGCAAACGGTTAGAAGACATTCACTGAGGAATAGAAGAGGGAGAGAAGACAGAGTGGGAGGGGAGGAAAGATGCAGGATTGATGGACCAACTAGTTTTGTTCCTGCCTTGAAACTTCTGTACTCATTATTCCAGGTTGGACAAATTTACTTTACCAGGCGGTGATTTTTGGATTTTTCAGGGGGTATTTAATATGTTTATTTTTGAGGATCATCTTGATATGTGAGATGCATTTAAAAGAAAGGAGCTTCACCTGGGACATAAAGATCAGCATGGGTCTGAAAAGATTAAATTTGGCACCATTCAGGATACTTAATAAAACATACAATAGGCTGTTGATCTGTCCAGTTTCATTTCTTTCAGACTTTGTGGCAATTAGTACAACTGAGCGGCTTGCTAGGCCATTTCAGAGTCAACCGCATTGTTGTGGGCCTGGAGTCACATAGGCCAGACCAGGTGAGGGTGGCAGAATTCCTCTCCTGAAGGACATTCGTGGACCAGATGGGTTTGCCCTGACAATTAACAATGATTTCAAGGTGATCAGTAGATTCTTAATTCCAGATATTATATTGAATTCAAATTCCATCACCTACCCCGTGTAAATGATATGTGGCAAATAATATTCATCCGTCACATGAGCAAGGCAATGCCTATTTCCAACAAGAGAGAATCTGACCATCGGGCTGTGATATTTAATGGCATTGCTATTACTGATCAACACCCCACCCCGTGCTGCCTATGGGGCTTTAAGGCATGTTGGGATCCCGGAGCACAGAGAGCAGAACAGGAGTTTGGAAAGCCAGGCTTTAGATGATAAGCAGATACTAGAAAATGGAAGTACCACTAGAAAATTGAAGTACCGTTTTCAGGCTTGCCCCATCGTATGCAGGAGAACTTGCAAATGAGATGCTGTTCTTTCCTGCCAGAAAAACCTGTCTGCCCACTGTTGCTTGCTATTTGTGTGTGAGTGAGTGACGGGCTGGGAGTGGGTAGGGCTACTAAAGTGACAAAGTGCACAGCAATGCAACTCCCTAATGCCACCCTGGAGTGTTTTTCCAGTTGTGGAATGGGATGCTGGGTGGCTGTTCTTTACAAGGAGGGTCATAGTTGATTAGTATATTTATAGGCCCAGTTCTGTGTGCTTTTACTATGTTATTGCCGTTTTGCCAATAATGAGCTGCCTACCTTCTGAGGGATGCTACCTATTAAATAGACATGGCCTCTGTACAGCACTAGACAGGTATTGGAGATGGAGGCTGTATGGTATAAAGAGAAGACCTCAGAGAGGGGAAGACAGTCTCCATAACTCCAATAATCTTCCTCAACCCTCAGTTTCCTGTGTTTATGTTTTTTTTTGTTTGCAAAGTTACCTTGATCAGCTCTCAAAGCCTTAGCTGCCTGAACAGGGAACGCCACTCTTACAGATTTCAGAGCTGTAGACAATCTGATAAAGCCCAGCTTCATCAGGATCTTGCTTATTATTCTTAGAAATGTAGAAAAATAGCCAGTAATAGGCCATTCAGCCCATTGACCCTATTCTATTTAATATGATCATGGGCAACCTTCTTTCTCAGTGTCATCCTCCCATTCTCTACCTCTTGACGTTTTGACTTCAACAAATCTACCTCAATTATATTCAGTTATTTGTCCTCCACAGTCTTCTGTGGTGGAGAATTTTACAGAATCACCACTCAGAAGGAAGAATTTTCTTCTCACCAGTATAAAATGGCCTACTGTGCAGCCTGAGATGTGGCCCCTTTCATGGGAATCCACAGCAGATGAAATGCTATTCCTACATTTCTGGATGGTGGACAGGCTTTGGGGAGTCGGGAGGTGAGTTACACTCAGCAGGATTTCTAGCTTCTGAAATGGCCTTGTAGCCACTGTAAGCATATGTCTGGTCTAGCCATCTGGTCATTTGCAACTCTGAGGATATTGATCATGTGATTCAATGTTGGCAATGCCATTGTTTATCAAGGGGTGGTGGTTAGATTCATTCTTCTTGGAGATGGTCATTGCCTAGCACATATGCAATGCAAATATTACTTGCTACTTGTCACCCCAAACCTGGATGCTGTCTAGGTCTTGCAGCATTTGGACATGGACTGCTTTAGTGTCTGAAGTGTTGTGAATGATGTTAAGCATTGTGCAATCATTGGTGAAATCCCCACTTTTGACCTTATGCCAGAAGGAAGGTAATTGATGAAGCAACTGAAGATGGTTGGACCTAAGACAGTGCCCTGAGGAACTCCTGTAGAGGTGCCCTGCAGCTGAGATGATTGACCTCCAACAACAATGACTATTTTCCTATCTGTCATGACTTCAACCAGCGGACAGCTTTCTCACCAATTCTACTTGACTGTAGTTTTGCTCAGGCTCTTTGATGCCATACTCAATCAAATGCAGCCTTGATATCACAGACAGTCACTCTCTCTTCACCTTTGGGATTCAGCTTTTTTGTTTATGTTTGAAGCTAAGCTGTAATACGCCTGTGAGCTCAGTATACAAGGACACCCATGTCATTTGTACATCCTTATTTCCCAATCTATCATTATTTAAATCATGCTCTGCCATTCTCTTTCTAACTAAAGTAGATAATTACTTAAATATCCATGTTTATCCTGTTTCTGTCATGCATTTGTCTACTTACACAAATTATTTAAATCACATTGAAGGCTCTTTACATCTGTCTCACCACTCATAATTCTATCTAATTCTGTGTCGCCCAAGCTGTGGTACCACATTAGTCACTGCTCTGAAACAGGCTCTGTTATTCTCACTTTCCATTTCCCTTTGCCTAACCGATTCTCAGCCCATGCCAGTAGATTATCCACAAACCCGTGTGCTATGATTTTAAGTAATAACCTCTTATGTGAGACTTTATCAAAACTTTTCTCAAACTCTAAATATATCACATCCATTGGTTCACCCTCAAAAACATCTAGTCAGTTTGTCAAAAATTATTTCTCTTCCATAAATCTAGGTTGACGTTGTGACCCTTTTTTGGCATTTTCCAACTACCCTGTCACGGTATCCTTTTATAATTGACCCCAACATTTCTCCTCTTCTCAGATGTTAGTCTTACTAGTCTGTGATCCCCAGTTTTCTTCCTTTCTCATTTTTTCTAAGTGATGAGTTATATTTACCACCTTACAATCTGCTGGGACTGTACAGGAAACTAAGGAATTTAGAAAACAATAATTAACACATCTATTATCTTCATGGCCATCTCCTGTAATACCCTGGGATATAGATTATCAGGGACTGGGGATTCATCAACTTTCAGTCTCCTAAATGTTTTATCTTAAATTACGCATAAGTCTCGAATGGCTGAATTGCCTGTGCCTAGTTCCTATCTTTTTATGTCTAGCACTTTATTTTACCCATACTACTGTTTTCAATTTCTTCTTTCCAATAGACTGCTGCTTCCCTTTCATTCCTGGGAAGGTGTCTGAGGTTTTTTTTGCTATAAAGACAAAACTAATCTAGTTGTTTGATTAAACAGCAAATTCCTTATTTTCTATGACCAGTTTTCCTGTTTCAGATAGCCAGGGGCCTGTATTTGTCTTCACAAATCCTTTTAAGTTTACATACTTAGAAACTTTTGTTTTCCATTTTTATGTTTCTTGAAAGTTTCCTCACATAGTCTATTTTCCCCTCTTAATAATCTCTTGATCTTCCTTTGCTGAATCCTAAACTACCCTTAATCTTCAGTGTCGTTACTTGCTTTTGACAAAGACATTGATGAATGAATGCGAACATGTTATGTGAATTTTTCTAAAAGTCCTCTCACAACAAGATTATTAATCAACCTCTTCTAATTGCACAAAGCAAAATGTAGCAGCGCCTATTCCTATTTGGTTGCTTAATGTGATGGTTGAAAAAAAAAATTTGTACAAACTACAGTGAGTCACCTATTGCAGTGATATTGCTAAAATGGTTTACCCAGTCTTTACTTAGATTCAGTCACCCGTGATTACTGTAGCGCCCTTGCTGCAGGTACCTCTCTATTCCTGTTTAATACAATTCCCTACCTTACCACTACTGTTTGGGACCCTGTAGACAACTCTCATTACTGTTTTCCATCCATTATTGAAAAGTAGAAACATAAAAACATTGCTTCTCAGCTCCACCCTGGCTAAGTTTACAGCTAGATTTTCTCTGCACAAATATCCTTTCTCAAAAATGCAGTGATTTCATCTTTTACTAACAAGGCCACCCTACCTCCTTTTCCTTTTTAGCCTGAATACCTTTGGAAGTTCAGTCACCAGCTTCAGTCACCCTGCAGCCAAAAGGATGGTTAACAAATTGGGAGGCTGCTCGTAAAATTGACAAGATGATCCCACTGCTGGCAAGTGTAGACATGGTGCCCATTTTTTTTGTGACATCGAAGCTCTGATGCTGACTTTCAAATTCAGACCAAAAAGCCTGAACAGAAATGACAACTAATTGATTGCACATCTGAGCTTTTGTTTGTAGTCAATAAGTTTTAGAAAAATATATTAAACTGGGCAATGTTTTTTCTTCATACTAATTTTTCAAAATGCTGAAACATGAAACTAGCTAATTAACTCAGTGCTGTTCTGTTCATAGTACAGAAGGTAAATTTTGTAATTGAATTACTGAGGAATTGAATTACTGAGGAATTAACTGACATGCATTTTGGTGACCAGAATGCATGCGTACATTTTACAACAGAAGTGTCCAGCATCATGCTTAATGCTGAAGTACTTAAGGCATGCTCACAACATGGAAAAGGGTTGAGGTGCCCATCTAAGAATTTAGAACTTGAAAAGCTATAGATTATAGGAGATGCTGAAGGCTAAAGGAAGGAGGTACTGGCCTTCCAATTACTCTAGTACTACAATAATTTGAACCGACCACAAAATTCAATATAATACCTTCCTGATTGGAAGTTAGTTACAAATTAGCTTGAAGTGTGTTTTAGCAAATTTTGTCTCTGCTACAAGGTTTCACTGTATCAGAAGCAGACTGATTGCATGATATTGATTGGCATTCTGATGGAAAGGAGAAAGTAAAAAAAAATGTGCGTTACAATAAACAGGTCTACTAGAAAACGATTACTTTTTGGACATTGATTGAAAGATACTCTGATTTCTTAAACCTGCTGCCTTGTCTCCTTTAGTTAGTGGCTTGATAGGAAATTGACTGCATACTTTACAGAAACTATCTCCTTTCAGCTGAACTGTGGCAAACACTTCTATTTAACTATGAGGTTGTGTCAGCCCTCTGTCTTAGATTAAGTACTTTGATATTGCAAGAACCAGTTATACTTGATCTGTGCTTCATTTTTTTCCTGTCTTTAAGCATGAAACAATGACAAACTGCCCTTCAGATGTTTTTCACTTAAGGGTCTAGTTTCATTCAGTTATTAAGTGATTAAATTCGTATTTAAACAGCACTTTCCAAAGATACTGCTATTATACTCACAGTAAACTACAAATCAACACCAAAATATTGGTACAACTCTTCGAATTCTTCAGTGTGAAAGGGCATTGCGTGGGTTAGTACTTTGCATGCAATCAATGAACATTCAGGATCATTTCTGTGGGAATAGCTATTCAGTGACCACAGTCATTGCATTTTTTAAGACAAGGGCTAAAGTTCATTTTTCCTTTTGGTAATATTTTCTAGATTCAAATGTTGCAAAGCAAAAGAGCTGCCAAAATAATGTCATTTTAAATTCATAAGTCCTTGTTTTATTTGTAAACAATTTAAGCAAATATTTGTGAAAACATGAGTTCAAAATACTTAAAATGGGCTTGAAGGCACAAACTGTTGAATTGAATCACTTCTATTGGTAAATTTAACAATTTTCAAGAATTATCCCACAAGGATATGCAGTCTTACTTGAATGTAGTGGGTGTTTACCATATTCGTAGATCTAGGAATTTTTCAGAATATGTCCAAGAGCAAAACAAAGGTGAAAAGAGAATGAGGAAAACCAAGTTGAAATCAAAAATTAAGTTCTGCTAACAATGCTCATAAAGTGGTGACTATTGGTGTAATTGTTTTGGTTTGATTTATTTATTGTCACATGTATCTTGTTACAAACTACAGTGAGAAGTGTTGCAGAGTGTTGCCACTCTGGCACCATCTTAAAACACAGACAAATAAACCAAAACACAGAATAAGAAGGCAGAAGAATGAAGAAATAATGAAAAAGTGTCCAACTTTACAGTTCACCAAAACTGATGCTACCCTGTACCACATTGGTCTAAACTTTTGGAGACAATCCAAAACTAGCTTGAGATAGGTAAGTAGAAGAAAAGATGAATGAGATGGTCATAAGCTCCAAAATAAAAATTAAACATCAGAGTTGTATAAAACTTAAGAGGAGAATGCAGCAAGAGCACAGCAGAGACAGATTGTGCAATTTTGTTTTCTTTATTAAAGGAAGGATATAAAAACATTCAAGGTGGTTCAGAAGAGATGTGCTAAATTGATACATGGAATGGGTGGGTTAGGTTGGATAGGCTGAGGTTGTTCCAGCTGAACTCTCGAAGCGTGAGGCATGGCTTTATTGAAGTGTACAAGATCTTGAATGGCCTTGAAAAGCTGCACCTGAAAAAGTTGTTTCCTTTTGTAGATTAGTCCAGAATTCAGGGCTGTTTTAAAATTAGGCATCAGCCTTTCAGGACAGAGATTCGGAGAATTAATTTTTTCTCTCAGGTGGTTATGCAACATTGGAATTATCTGCCTCAGAAGTTCATCGAAGCAGGTCATTAAATAGTTTTACATTTTGAGGTCGATAGATTCTGGTTAGTCAAGGGAATCGATGGTTATCAGGGGATGGGGTGGGTGAGGGTAGATAAGAATGTGAAATTGAAAACACAAACTAGATCAACCATAATCTCATTGAAAAGTGGAACAGGATCAAGGGGCTAAATAGTCCAGTTCTGCTTCTGGTTTGCATATTTGGATGAGATGCACAGTTGCCAAAGGTGTTGTGTCGATTAAAGAGCTGGACGATGTACAGAGGAAAGTTGAGACTCCATTCGCTTGGACAAGGTTGGAATGATTCAGAAAAGCAAATGTGGGAATGTGGGAATGTGAGAGTGGGAGGGAGATTTGAAACATTCGTCCAGAGAAAAGAAAAGCAACAACTTACGAAATGAAATCCATTCCATTCCTTCTGCAAGCTGTGTGCAACAGTCTGAATTTTTCTCCAGGGCTGTTCTGAGGATGTTAAGATATTCTTTAATTGAAAATCACCTACAAAAATACAGGACATGTTCAGAAGCTGTTTAAACAAAAAAAAATGAAAACCTGTCAGGCTGTTTGACATGTATATATCTGCCTGAGAGGATAACATTCTTCTATGCTTGGTTACCTTCCCCTACATAAATATGACACAGATGGTATGAGAGCCTAGAGATCTGAAGGAAATGACCTTTCCATTGCACTCATTTGTTTACTTTGTCATATTCTGGGCATGAGAAAGAATTTACTTGATTTGAGGGAAGTGATCCTGTCTTATAAAATCTGACCAGAAATAAATCCCTTTTTTGTTCGGAAAATTCAGAGCCCAAAGTGAAGATCTGACAAATTTTCCAGCACACTGACTCTCATTGAGAGCTGACTGGTACATCTTCCAGTATTTTGGAGGATACTTTATCCCTATTTGCATGTGCAGGCTCAGCAATAAACCAGAATTCAACTTAGAGAATCAGCTGGAACAATCTATTGTATAAAGGACAATAAGAAAAATAAATTAGGATAGGAATATGTTGAATAGTTAATGGAGAAAGAAACAGAAATATTGGAGAATATATGGCCAGTTTGATGAAACTAGACTACCAGCAGAAAACTCACCAGTGAGGAACAAATGGGATAAAAATTGCGGGGCTATTTCCTAAACTGTCTCATTCTGTAGATACCAAAAACATTATCATGTGAGGTTGGTATTTCTTGTTAAGCCATCTTTTTTAAAACATCATATCACTTTTATAAAGTTAAATGTATGCAAAATATCATTGGAAAACAATGTAGGAAAATGAAAGGATATTTAATCCTATTACCATGTCAACATATAAGAAGTATCAGGACTCTAATTGTTAAATTATGAGAAATTACATAAACTGGGCTTGCTATGCTCTGAAATATAGATATTTAAAAGTTGAGTTGATTGAGATTTTAGTATTTTGGAAGGAAAGACTGACGGACTTATGAGTCTCTCCCAGCAAAACCATAGATTATTGCTCAAGCAATATTCTTACATTTGGTTGATAGATTTTTGATGGAGATCATCTCAACAAATGGTGGAATAGGCTCAAGGGACAAAATAGTCAATTCCTTTTCTTATGTGCTTAACAGATGGTGCTTAACACAAGGTGTCTTTTTTTTTCCTCCCCATTTGTCTGTAGACATCTGGTAACTACATAAATCTCTGTGCAGATAAAAAAAAGACACTGCCTTAATGCTTTTGAAAAGAGCTGATTGCCTGTTTCTATTTGACTAAATTAATGACAGTAAAATAATAGTAGAGAAAATGACTTAAGAAAATCTGGTACAGAAATAATGAGTTGTTGGTATGACTACTTAATTGGCTGAATTAAAGACAAGATGGGCAGTTGAGATGTTCTCCATCTCCAGAGGCCACTGGAGAAAGAGGATGCTGCCCAAGGTTTCCAAAGGTGGTGATGGCCTACCACAGGTAGCACAGTGCTTTGGCAGTAATATTCCCTGGCAATCTCATGTAATTACCTCCTTCTCACTTGAGGTCAATCCTGGCTGTTCTATTAATTGAAGAAAGATAGATCGTTGCACGCAAAGTAAGGTTAATTAGGGCAAGAAATTAGAAATGAAGAAGTAGGGCTGTTCGAGGTAATAAAATGACAGATTAATTTCAACGTGCTTAACAGCTTGATCAGAATTCAATGATTCTGTGTTTCTCTGGCTTACCTATGATATTATTTACTTGGCATCTGAGAAAGCTTAAAAATCAAACATTTCTGGTATCATTTAAATGCAACCGGCATCTCTTAAAGGGGAGGTATAAACTAAAGGAAAAAAAAGCTTTGGAAATGGCTGCATAATTATTGATCATGCACTCCGATTTCCCAAGTCTACTTTGAAGGCCTGCATCCAGTTAATGAGTGGAAGGAACTAGATCGTGACATCCCTTTCCTCCTCCCCTGTTGAGTACGAAGTCTTCCAGGCAACAACTCTATCAGCAGTAAGAAAATATTGCAGAGGTGCTTAATGGCAAGAGTTCACTCCAAGGTCATGGCAACAAGAGTGAAAGAAGTTTAATAACTTCACCAATGTTTTAAAGATAATAGTACTTCTTCCTTGCTTTCACTGTAATTAAAACGAAAACAGACTGTGCCTCCCTGCCGCAAGACAATACTCATACCCACTTCATGGTATGTAATTGTCACCTCGCACAAGAGCCAGGTAATGACCATCTCAAAAGTGAAAGAGTAAAGCATTTCCTCTTAACATTTAATGGTGGCATTGAATCCACCACACAATCATCGCTGGCCAGAAATCTAACTGAACCAACCATATAAGTATTTTGGCATTACAGATGCTGGGGTCTCTGCAGCAGACACTTATTTCCTCCCTTCACAAAGCCACCTGACTACCTACACAACATGATGGATCACTCTCTACTTGCAACTCTGAATTCCACTCCAATTACATTCAAGAAGCTTGACATGATCCAGGACAAAGTAACCTGTGTTTACTGTTGTCTAATTGATCATGTTAAGCATTTGCTCCCTCCAGCACCCACACAACATGAATCATCTACAAGTAGCACTACAAATCACGATGATATTTTGAACAGTAGCTATCAAATCCATGGCCTTTGCTCTCTAGTAAAACAGAAGAAGAGGTACGTGGAAGATTGATTGGTTACTTTTATGAGCCATCAAAAGTATGATGTCATCTTATTCTTTTAAAGTTTGACCATTTTTTTTGAAGTTTTAACTCAAGCCAAAATTTTTGCCAACCATCTTACCAAGACCAACATTAGATGTGATTTTGTTAATGGCCACCACTTAATAAATAATCTGGGCTGTGCTAATAATTCCACTGAACTGAATTTAAGATTTTCAGTCAGGCTTGAAATGTGATGCATTTACATATGATTGAATTTCTCTCTATGTATATGTATATATTTTTATATCTTTTGTGTAGGTGAAGGGCATTCATACATACATCGCAGTCTTTTCATTGAGAATAGGAAGCTGTTGGTCTCTCCAGCATTCCCATGACAACGGCCTGTTCAATGACAGTCCATGTGCCTGATCTGAGAATTAAAGTGGAGAGTTAACAGTTACTTGGCTGCATCTCCTTGCCAGTGATGGCTCAATCCTTCATTCATACTGAATAAATTTATATTCCTTTTTCAAATCTGATTTCTTGCATTCTTGTTCTGATGAGTGCAAGATGAAAAATCTTCAATTTTTGTATTTCCTTTTGGCAATGTTTAACATCCAATCAATCAGGACTGACTTAAAAAATATGGACTTTGAATTTAAATCAGTGTTTAGGATGGAACATAATGTATTAGTTATACAGTAGAATCATACAGCCATGGCAAATAGCAAGTACTGGGTCAGATTGGACAGGACTGCTAGCCTACTGTCTTCTACATTTTTCTTTCTACTTCATCTTCTCATAGTTTCATCTTTTCACAACTTCCTGTATTAGAGTGTTAACTATGGATTTATCTTTTGGAATTTCTATCCTTTATCTGCCACAGAATCTTCTTTCAAAACTGTATCTTTTGAACACTTCTTTCGGACATGGATGATATATTTGTAGGGCCTTATTATTGTCTACAAGTTCTCCTTACTACAAATGCGCGATAATATATTCAGCTCCTTATCTAAATAATACATCCTAATGGCATTTGCCTCCCGTGAGCTTCTAGAGCCTTTGCACATGCTTTCTGATTTTATGATCTCCATCTTAACCTAATTATTCCCGATGATTGGTCCCAAACTTATCTTCAGCAGCTTAATTGTTTGTATTTATTCATTATCAGATGTTCATGCACGGAGGTGTTCATAAGCCTTAAGTCCACAATGAAAATAGTCTTAGAGGATAACTTCTTAGCAAACTCTTGAACCATGAAGTGATTCATGAAAGTAAGTTCTGTTCCACATCCACACATTTAATAGCTTTCACGTTCAAACAAGTGACTTAATCAGGCAAGCTTGATGGAATTAATCGTCAAAAAGTTGGCAAATGGATTATGTTGTGAGAAAATCAAAGTTGTTCATTTTGGAACAAAAGTACAGAGTATAATTAAAAGGAGGAAAACTGCAGAAAACTAGAGTACAAAAGTACATGCGCATACTTATGCATGAGACACAGAAAGCTAGCATACAGGTGCACAGGACATTTGCTTTCATAAAATATTTGGGCAGCTCAGTGGTTAACACTGCTGCCTCACAGCGCCAGGAACCCAGCTTAGATTCTGCTGTCGGGTGACTGTGCAGACTCCACACAGACATTCTCCCTGTGTCTGTGTGGGTATCTTCCAGGTGCTCTGGTTTCGTCCCACAGTCCAAAGATGTGCAGGTTAGGTGGATTGAGCATACTAAATTGCTCATAGTGTCCAGGCGTGTGTAAGTTGGGTGAGTTAAACAAAGAGAATGCCAGGTTAAAGGAAAGGGTAGGGGAATGGGTCTAGGTGGAATGCTCTTTAGAAGTACAATGTGGCCTTTTTGGGGCCTATTGGCCTGTTTCCACAATATAGAGATTCTATGAAAAGCAGGAAGATTGAAATAATGGAATGTTCTCCCTTATTTCAAGGGGGTTGGAGTATAAGAGTAGGGAGCTATAGGGGCGGATACCTTGTATGTATTTAATGCTGAGATACATCGATTCTAGATCAATAGGAGAATTAAGGGTTATGGGAAAAGGGCAGGAAAGTGGACATGAGTATTGTCAGATCAACAATGATCCTTGAATTATAGAGTAGCCTCGAGGGACTCCCTGTTCCCATTTCTTATTGTCTTATGGTCTTAACACAGCTGTGAAGTATGTTTATTACAGAGATAGTAGGAACTGCCGATGCTGGAGTACCTGAGATAACAAGGTGTAGATCTGGATGAGCACAGCAGGCCAAGCAGCATCAGAGGAGGAGGAAGGCTGATGATTTGGGTCTAGACCCTTCTTCAGACATATTCTGAAGAAGGGTCTAGACCCGAAACATCAGCTTTCCTGCTCCAATGATGCTGCTTGCCCTCTGTGTTCATCCAGCTCTACACCTTGTTATCTCTTTTTCTTTAATCAAGATGTTCCCCCTTTTTTTTCCTCAAGAGAATAGTTCTTGATAGTGCAACATTGCAGGATCTCAAGCATCAGCTGAGCTCCTGGCATAATGAACCCTTTAAGGCCCACAGTATCTGGTGAGATTGGGTACAAGCACATTGAATCTGGTAAGGAAATAAGGACATTGCTAGTGCACACATTGTGCAGAAACCCAGCCACAATATGTATCAAGAGTTTGCACAGATTTTGGTGGCCATTCTGCACAGAATGAAGCAAACAGTTAGCTTCATCAACATGCTAGTGCTGCTTGCTGTCTCCTTGCCTATATTGATAGCTCTCGCAACTGCTGTAAGTCTCAACAGACTTAAAGATTAACTGTTGAAAGGGATTTCCAGAATGTCATATCACACCTGTTCTCCTTTTTTGTGCAGATCCGCGAGATACTCAGGTACCCAGGTGTTTTGTGTTATGTCGCATAGTCAGTATTTCAATGTATGTTAAAAGATGCACGCTCATGATATCACCACTACATCATAGCAGGTGACGTGAGAGCATAAAGATTAATACTCGATCTTAACTCTGACCTCTTAAGCACGAAACTCTACCGGACCCATGCTGCTGTGTGTAAACCAATAGCTCAACGTTAGCCCAGACATATTTGTGTTTGAGGAATGTAATATTTGTACAGAATAGTTTGCCATAACTCATGTTTTATTTCTTCAATACCAAGATTTCAACGCCAAGTTTCTTATGTGAGAACTTGACTCCATGTAAGTATCAGCTATTGTCATCTCTCAGAAAACCAACATGCCTGCACAGACAGGCCAGCCCACAGGGCTGCAGACTTCAGTGAGTCTTCAGGCTCCAGAAATGCTTGAGATTTTCTCTGAGCAGTGCCTGTAAGACTGGATGAAATAAAAACATCTGGATAGCTGTAGTAGGGATTCCGAGATGGCTTGTGTCTTGAGGATGGGATTAGTGCTTTTAATGCAATGTTCTTTGAGAGCTCTGGCAGCTGGAGACAAAGGCTATCAAAACGTCTCTCTCCTCTTCATAGTACTCCTTTTCATCCTACTCCTGATACACTTCTTCTAACCAGGTTCCTCAGCAAGTCAGAATTATGGAGCATGCAGCAGGTGACCATATCTGGATACTCTCTTCCAGGGATATACAACAGGTTCCCCAGGAATGGGTCAGTCAGTGATATGTTACTTGAGTACCCTAATTCTTTGCTAAATAACATTTTTAATGGATTTAATGAAAGGTCAGCTCTGGTAGTGTGCTCCCTAACAGAAATTATGAGACATATCTGGAAAGAATAAATCTTATTCCCCAGTATTCAGCCTGTAACCAGATGGCCTGGTACATGATGCATGGACCATAACTGTTGCCAGGAAATCAGGCATAGATTTATATGAGTTATTACTTTTGGTCACAATTCAACACTTTGTTGAGGGAGTGGAATCCCATTCAATTATTGGCGAAGCCAGAACAGAGATGGCGAGCACAGTGGTGGGTACAGCTCATCTCAGCTGGCACCAGAGATGCTTGACATGACAATAAAGCCTAGTGTTTCTCTTTGCAAAGGAGAGAGATGCAGCCTTCTTTTCAGAGTGGAGAGTTTTGGTGAGCTATCTCATAGAGCAGTGATCTGAGGACTGGGCTAGTTAACATTATCACTTGTCCTTTTAGGCAGTCCCTTAGGATTGTGGAAGACTTGCTTTCATTTCATTTTGTTGTGTTCAGAGATGGCTGACAATTTCGCTATGCAACCTGAAGACTTTGTTATACATGGTATAGGTGGTGTTTGAAGATGTGGATGGAGGAGATCTTTGAAGCTTTGTGCACTCTCTCCATTACCTCAACTTCACTTCTCTATATGCATGACAATGCTTCTTGATGTGTTGAAACATTATTGAAATGAAATTCTTCTATCTTGGTCAATCACAAGCCAGGGACTCCTATGAGTCAGTGGCAGGGATCTTTGCAAGGATGTTTTGAAGGTATCCATAAAGCATTTCTCCTGTCCTCCGAAGACAGGGGCTGTCATGAATGCTGGAATGCTGAATATTATATCCCCATACTGGGCTCATTTTCAGTTTGTTAAGAGGTCAATCAACCCAAATAATATATCTCCCATACCAGGTGGATGAGGTTTAAAGGGCTGGTTTTTTAAATACATTTGTGGAAAAGGCATGGATGAAGTATGATGCAACATTTGAGGAGTGCCTTGTGTGAATTGGGTACACTCCACCCATACTGACATGCAGCCACACTTTGATTCTCCCATCAACTCTTCAAAACCCACTCTGACATACCCTTCCCTGGGCCCCCTGATCCCTTGCCTGCCCTGAAAATCTGGGATTTAGCTTTGGTTGTGTTTTCTGGATCTATTGCTCTTTGCCATGGATCTCCTCGTGATCCCATTCCCGAGCCCTGGTGTTGCTAGAAGTGCTGGAGCTGCCAGCCAATTAGATTGGCAAGACTTGCTCCCATTGCGGAGTGAAAACCTGACTCTCACCTGTTTGTGGCTTATAGCTGTGGGGGCAGCTATCCCTTCAAGAGATGTGGATTGGAGGTTTGATTAACAATCTGTCTCCCCTCCCAAGTAGAATGCATTACACATAATTCCTGCCAGTGGCATTGGGAAGGAGATAACAAAGACTATTTAATAAGAGTCTGCTAATTGAATAAAGCACTTAATAGCAAGAGAAATCTACAAATTACTTCTGCAAAGATTGTGTAATCATGAACATGGCATTGGACCAAGTCTGATTCTTGTACTTCATAAGCGCTGATGTGAAACATCTCCCAATACGCATTCTGCCATTCAATTTCCCTGATCCAACTGGATGATCATTTTTCTTTTGCAAGTTGGTTGCTTATTCTTTTTTTCAGTCAGCCAGTTCAGATATGTTATTATGTACCAATAGACTAGATAGGACTTGGCCTGGGCTTCCTGGCTCGGAGGAAGGGACACTACCATTGCACCACAAAAGCGCCACTTGCCCATTCTTTATGCACAAATCTGATTTCTTACAGTCATATGCAATCACCATCAACAGCCCTCTAGCAAAGAGCATTCTTTAGAATTGGACATGTTAAATTGCCTGTTGCTAAATTTTGCCTGAGAATGCTGCTGTAAAATAGCTTGGTGTGTTTCACCACATTAAAGGTACAACACGAGCTCAAGTTGTTGTAGAATTTTTTTATTACTGAAGAAGATAGAAGTTCAAATAAATTTCATTATTTTTGAAACTCTGAACCATGGTTATATTTTTATATGTATGAAAAATAATAGTATTTCTAATGTGATGCCACACATTAAACATGAACAAGTCTCTGATCCTATTATGATGGATAGGAAACATTCACAGATTTTAGACAGAGGTGTTTCAACTTTCTGAAATGCAATATTAAAAAAAATGCATAATTTATCCACACCTCAAACTAGTGGGGTCTGACATAATCATTTGTTGCCAACTTGCTTCATGGTTATCTTTATTTTAGCCCACATAACATAAGATGCAGGTTCACATTGAGACAGTTATTTGGAAGTTTATTAATAACTAACTATATGCGCTAACATGACATTTCAGAATTATATATACAATCTAGGTTGTATGCTTAATGTGACTAGTGTGCCATATGTTGTTCTGGGTGGGTGTGTATCATATGTTATTGATGCCTGGTTGCTGTTGTGTGTAATATTTTCATGTCATAGTTATCATCTTGTATGACAGATGGCTGGTCATATATAACTCTGATGTGTCATCTGTCTTGTTGTAGTATTTGATCCTTGTTTGTGACAACATCGTATGACCTGTGCTATAAGCAGTGTTGTAGTATCTTTTCCCAAGCCCGTATATTTGGATGAAAATCCCAAACCCCAGTACTTTGTCCTGCTTCAAGTTGGGGTAACTGCTCTCATGTTCATTGATCATGCTGTTTTATTATTTTCTCCCTTCTCCTCAAGATTGCATCATATAAGATATATGATGGGACAATGTATGGATTTGTGATGACATCTCATGAGAGCTTCGGGTAATTGTAAAGCATTGCTTTGAGGAGCAGCACATGGATTTAACATGGCAATTGAAAATCTTGGCAAAGAACCTTGCAGTTAATGGTCACGGACTTCAGTGTACGAACATCATGTCCTGCAAGACCACTAGATTGAGAACAGTGTGGAGACTATACAATATGTTAATCTTTCTTACAACTTGGAAAGTTGGGGGGGCGTGGGCACTATTTTAGGGCCTATTGTTACCAGACACAATTTGCTAAGGAATACTACATATACTGAATATGGTAGCTAATGTGTCACCAAGTGTTGCACTAGTGGTACCTTAGAGAGTCTTAATTCATCTCTGAATGACTTGAAAGGACGTGTTTGCTCAGCACTTGGTGTTTGTTTTTTTAAGCTACTTTTCTAATCAACCTGTTCAGAGATGTTAATACACACCTTTGGAGCAGTGGGACTTGAACCCAGGCCTCTTGGTTCAAGAGTAGGGACATTACCACTGTGTTGGATGTATTAAGGCCAGTTGCTGCTAATGATCTTCTCGAGCTGTTGTAGCTGGACATGATCAGAAGTGACTTGATGTATCTCATTTGCTTGGCTGATCCAAAATGAATAAGGTCAATGAGGAGACTATTTTCCAACTTGGATTCTACAGTACCTGGAGATCTCAGTGTGGTACTTCACTTAGAAAACAACCGATGACATCATGACATGTAATGCTCTAGTATGAGAGCTCTCAATCTTACTCCCTATATATCCTGTTTGTTAGCACTTGGTCTGTCAGCAAGCAGCCAGCTAGCCAATTAGTTTGTCAGCCAGTCAACTATCTATGTAATGTAATGCTAATCTAAATAAGCACATAGCCCTGACTGTATGTCTTTGTCTGAGAAGTCATACTAATGTGCAGCTAGTTCTTTACAAAATTCCACAGATTTGACTGAATCGGAGCCCAAGTCTCTGTGATATATATTATATGGGCTGACATATAAAAACCTACAAAGCACATCATGCTGGCAGTAAGTGATTGCACCATGATGCCAGCAAATGAATGCCTGAAGATGGTTGTCATTGGCAACCTCTCACTAATGACTATGATTGTCCACTTCGTAAATTCCATTTCACAGATCATGGGTTCTGTGGATCGTTATGTGGTTGATGGGCTCAATCCCAGTGCCATATCTCTGACCACACATTTGTCAGCTGTTTCCAGGAGGGCTCTTGGCATTGCGATTACTGCCATTCCTTTCTCTAGTTCTTTTTCATACTTGTTGCCAACGGACATTATCAAAGAGTTATTTCCCCTCGTGCAGAGCTTTTTGAAGGAGTCGTTAGGGTGCCCTTGAAATGCTTCCTTTGTTCTCCTCTCGTTTGAGTACCTTGTTTGAGCTGAGCAAAGAAGGTTTGCTTTGGAAGTCAAAATTCAAGCGCCCTAAGCATGTGGCTGGTCCACTGGAGTTGGTTGTGGATGATCATGACCTTGATGCTGGTGCTATTGGATCCTTTAAGGACACTGTCCTCCAGATAGACGCCTTGTGATGGACATCTTTTTAATGTGTGAATGCTGTTGCACATCAGCAGACACACTGTCATTGACAAAAACCGAAAGAACTCCAGATGCTATAAATCAGGAACAAAAACAGAAGTTGCTGGGAAAGCGCAACGGGTCTGGCAGCATCTATGAAGAAAGATCCACAGTTAATGTTTTGGGTCTGGTGACCCTTCCTCAGAAAACCATCCTTTACAGAATTTAGATCCATCCAATGATGGTAACAGTGGAATAGTGTATAGAAGCTGACAGGGGTCAGTTAGCTGAGTTGGCTAGATGGCCAGTCTGTGATGTCAACAGTATGGGTTCAGTTCCTGCACTGGCTGAGGTTACAATGAGGATTCTCCTTCTCAACCTCTTCCCTTGCCTGAGGTGTGGTGACCCTCAGGTTAAACCATTACCAGGCTTCTCTTTCTAATGAGAGAGTTGCCCTCTGGTCTGCTAAGTCTATGGTGGGTTTACTGAAGTGGCAGTTGTGAGAAGTTATTTTCGTAACAAGTATCCTTTAGCCTGTACCTAAGTTCACAGCTCAAGGTACATTTTAACAACCAAGAATGAAGCCAACAGCTGCATGGAAGCAAGGAACAGTAAATGAGTGCTCCCTCATGGCACAGAGGCTCAGTGGTTAGCACTGCAGCCTCATAGTACCAGGGACCTGGATTTGATTCCAGCTTCGGATGACTGTCTGGGTGGAGTTTGGACATTCTCCCTGTGTCTGCGTGGGTTTCCTCCGGGTGCTCCGGTTTCCCCCCACAGTCCAAAGATGTGCAGGCTAGGTGGATCAGCCATGCTAAATTGCCCGTGGTGTTCAGGGGTGTGTGGGTTATAGGGTGATGGGTCTGGGTGGGATGCTTCAAGGGTTGGTGTGGACTTGTTGGGCCGAAGGGCCTGTTTCCACACTGTAGGGAATCTAATCTAATCTAATCTCTGTCAGAACACAGCTGATTTGGTTTAAAACATAAAAATGGGACTTTTAAAAGGTCCTGAAAGTACAGCTCCAACCCACTGCACTGATCCCAGTATGAAATACAGGAAAATATGGAAAAAATGCAAAGGAAACGCCATTCTTAATATTGAAAGTGCCTTACTTGTGTCAATAGATTGGTTTCTTTCAACATTTTGTCCTCATGAAATCATGCTTTTTAGGTGCAAACAAAATCTATGATATTTGCATTTGCGCCAATGCGAATCATAGCATATAGCACATGTTGTCTATTCCTTTTGAGATTTATCACTTAGATGAAGGCAAAAGATTCTGTTATTCAGAACGAGTCCATGTTAAGTGTCAAGTATACTGTCTGACTGAGATCTGCATGCTATAGTATTGAAGTTATGCCTTGGAACTTGTTGATTTGCTTTTGTACCTTGGATAGGGTTTTGGAGACATCTCTGGTACTGTTCTTTTCATGGATTTTCTTCACATCTTGCTGTGGAGAATTTTGTTCAACTTTGGGATTCTCCAAGCACTTGGACTTCTGGAAAATTTTAGCCCAATATCTTTCTGTAGAACATTACTTGCAAGCGCCACCAATTACTGAACACTCTTGATGTATGAAACAGTTCACGTCTTGTACAAGATTTGGAAAATTCTCTCTTCTTAATAAGTGGTTCCAATAATACTTGCAAAATCAAACAATTGCAGAAGATGCTGGCCTGCTGGGTTTGTATCAAGCTTGCTTTGTTCTTCACACCGAAGGTATAATGTTTAGGTTCATGACATGAACTTAACCTGTGCAATCTGAGTTCACTGTGACCTTCAGTTGATCTTGTGGGGTTTGGAAAATCTTGTCTAGACTTTTGTGGACAACACTTGAAATGATAAAAAAATGTTATTGTCCTTAATTTTTCATTTTCCAAAAACAGAAAGAAGTTTGACGGGCTGCCTGTATTTGTCCTTAATGCATTTTTCTATAAAATGAAAATTCATTCTTTCCTTGAATAACAGATCTTCAGACAGAATGTCATTGGTCACACCTGCGTTTGTTCTCCATTTTTATCATGTTGCTCTGTGCTATTTAAAACTTGTAGAATTAAAAAAAAAGTTGGACTTAAATGATTTTCTCATTTGTTTATTTTAGTTTCTTTTTCTCTTGTTGCTGCTTTGAATGTTTCAGGCTTGTACCTGTAGGTGGCACTCATGCCGACCTAAATTGTGTTTTGATGTTTGATAACAAAGCGTGGAGCTGGATGAACACAGCAGGCCAAGCAGCATCTCAGGAGCACAAAAGCTGACGTTTCGGGCCTAGACCCTTCATCAGAGAGGGGGATGGGGTGAGGGTTCTGAAATAAATAGGGAGAGAGGGGGAGGCGGACCGAAGATGGATAGAGAAGAAGATAGGTGGAGAGGAGAGTATAGGTGGGGAGGGGATAGGTCGGTTTGTTGTGACATTATTTTCATGTAACTTCAGATGAGCACAATAATGAAGCCAGCCAACCTCTGGACACAAATAATGTCTTTGTAATTCTAAGAATCTTCTCTCAGTGCATCTTTTCTTGCATTTCCTTCTAAAACTGTTTGCTTAGATTGGATGTGTCATTACAGTAGCTTTTACACCGTTGGTTTTTAAATCAAATTCAATTCCTTATTTCAAAGAGAAGGATCAAGTACTCACAAGCTGTTTCTTGCTTGGGTAGCTGATTTCATGAGGACAAAATGTTGAAATAAACCAATCTATTGACACAAGTACAGCTGTAGCCTTCAGTCTTGATTGTTAGAGTGAACTACAACTCTGAACTCAAACAGGCAACGGGTAACTGTTGGGAAAGTAATGCTACCCAACTTGCTGCCACTATCTTTTAGTATTCACTTGCTTCACGACTGGCACCATAATGCAATCAATCACTGCTGGCACATTGTGACCCCTCACTGCCATCATGATATGCTTCATGGTTTTCTGCGTGGTCAAGCCGCATTGCAGAAACCACAGAAAATTACGTTTGTACTGAGTTAGATATCTGGACATTTATCAACAATTAACTGTTTACACTATTACAACATCTCAGACTTACATGTATATTCTGGATGCAATCCTCACTAAGATTATATTTACATTATATACATAATTTCCACTTGGCCAGCAGACTGGCTGTCCATCTGCCAAATGCTGACTGAATGTACAGAGATTAAGATGGAGACATTTTTAAACTAGAACTTCGCATGTTGCATTGCCAACTATTTTTCTTAAAGCATAGTGCCTTTCTGAGATGTGAGCAATAAGACTGGGCTCTTTATGTGTTTGGAAATTATGGATTTAACCTCCATTTGAGACTCCTGCTCCAAGATTTCCCTCCATATCCTGATCTTTCATCCCACCATCTCTGGCCCCATGCTTCCTCGCCATGACTCCATTACTGCATCTGAGGAAAATTCCCATGGGAGCCATGATGTCTGCAGTAGGACAGGAAACGTGTAATGTTTCTGCTGAGGAATGCAGTTAATTAAACTGAGGGATATAGGAAGGTGATGTTCTCAATTTAACTCATAGCCAAATATTTAGCTGCTATCTATAATGTACCCTTGGCCAGACATTCATTCCCTGGAAGGCAGCAGTATCAGGCTGTTTGTCTGAAAGGGCGCCAAAGCATGAAGTATTTTGCCGAAAAATCAGAGTGATTCCACATTTAGCCATGCCTCATGACCGTACGCCAGGGTAACTGAGAAAGATGAGAAGTCCTGTTTCCCTGGGATGGGAGCTTTCTGGGCAACAAAAGCAGACTAGACAGAAGGCAGAGTGAGTGTTAACATCCATGACACCCTCCCAGGGCATGGTTGCAGTGCAGGAAGAGAATGAACAACCTACTGCAAAGGTAAGTGCAAAATGTGGTCACTGCCATCAAAGCTGAAAAGGGAGGGATGTCAGACAGACATTTGGCTTACAGGCCTCACCATCAGATGGAGCATGTGGACAGATTCTGTGGGAGTCACTTCATGTTATGACTATTATACAAGTTATAGAGCAGTGTGATTGCCAAACACTTAATGGGGACAGGTCTGGAGCTGTCATGGACATATATGGTCATAAAATGCACCAACTCACTGACATTCAACCGTTCTGCCCATCTGCTGGGGGAAACAGTTCAAAATTGATGGGATCTCAGGAGCACAAAAGTTGACATTTCGGGCCTAGACCCTTCATCAGAAAAGGGAGAGGGGGAGAGCTCTCTGATGAAGGGTCTAGGCCCGAAACGTCAGCTTTTGCGCTCCTGAGATGCTGCTTGGCCTGCTGTGTTCATCCAGCTTCACACTTTATTATCTTGGATTCTCCAGCATCTGCAGTTCCCATTATCTCAAAATTGACGGGTGTGTTCCAAGAGATAATGGGAACTGCAGATGCTGGAGAATCCACGATAACAAAGCGTGGAGCTGGATGATCACAGCAGGCCAAGCAGCATCTCAGGAGCACAAAAGCTGATGTTTCGGCCCTAGACCCTTCATTAGAAAAGGGGGAGGGGGAGAGAGGGAGGCAGACCGAAGATGGACAGAGGAGAAGATAGGCTGTGTTCGTCCAGCTCCACACTTTGTTATCTCAGATTCTCCAGCATCTGCAGTTCCCATTATCACTGATACAATTTTAACCTCACTGCGAAGCCTCTTCTAGGGATGCCTAACCTGAAGAAGTTCCCCTCAGGGAAACCTCAGGGGATCTCTCTCCCACTGATTGACCTTCAATCCACCTCCCCCTCTCTCCCTTTTTATTTCCGAACCCTTTCCCCATCCCCCTTTTCTGATGAAGGGTCTAGGCCCGAAACGTCAGCTTTTGTGCTCCTGAGATGCTGCTTGGTCTGCTGTGTTCATCCAGCTCCACACTTTGTTATCATAGTTTCTCTTCAATCCTGTTTTAAATTTGCTACCCCTTATCCTGATAATATGATCTCCTGTCCCAGAATGCATCACAAGAGGAAGTTCCACGTCGATTTTATCTATATCTTTTATCATCTTGAATACCTTGATTTGATCTCCTCTCATTCTTCTAAATTCCAGAGAGCATAGGTCTAAACTGTTCAATCTCTCTTCATACGACAAACTTCTCATCTCTGGAATCAATCTAGTGAACCTCCTCTGACCTGCCTCCAATGCCACCACATCATTCTTCAAATAAGGGGACCAAAACTCTGCACAATACTCTATGTGTGGTCTCACCAATGCCTTGTATAGTTGCAGCAACACTCCCTTATCTTTATATTCTTTTCCGTTAAGTATGAAAGCTAACATTCCATTTGCTTTCTTTATCATTTGCTGCACCTGCCTACTAGTTTTTGGTGTTTCGTGAACGAGGACACCCAGATCCCTCTGCAGCAGAGCACCCTGAAGCCTCTCCCCATCAAGATAGTAGGTCACCTTCCAATTTTGACTTTTCAAATGCCCTGATATTGTTTCCTTGATAATTGATTCCTACACTGTGCCAACAACAAATGTTAAGCTAACTGGTCTGTAATTTCCCATATATTGCCTTCTCTCCTTTCTGAATATGGGCATAACATTAGCATTTTGCAATCTACTGGAACCGCTCCTGTGTCCAGGGAATTTTGGAATATTGTAATCAATGGATCCAAATATCTTTGCTGCCACTTCCTTTAATACCCTACGATGTAGGCATCAGACCCAGGGGACTTGTCTACCCTCAATCCTAATAGTTGCTGAGTACCTTTACCCTTTCGATGTTGATTGTTCTGTGTTCTACCCTTTCTATTGCCTCTGACTTGCTTGCTCCAATAGGAATGGTACTATTGTCGTCCACTGAAAACTGTGGCAAAGTATTGATTTTGCATCTCTGCCATTTCAGTGTTCCCCACGATTAGCTCTTCGGTTTCATCTTCTAAGGGACCAACATTCACCTTAGTGACTCTCTTCCCTTTTATACCTATCGAAGCTTTTGCTATCCTTTTTTGATTTTTTTTGGCGAGTTTTCTTTTGTAATTTGCCTTTACACTTTTTATTAATTTTTTAGTATCCCTTTGTTTATGTTTGAAAGTTTCCTAATCTTCCAGCCTGCAACTGGACTTTGCAATATGCTATGCCTTAGTTTTTGACATTATTATTGTCATTGACATCTTTGTTTAACCAAGGATGTCTTTTAAACCGGTTACCATCTTTCTTCCTCACTGGTATATATTTTAGTTGTGAGGAACTGAGTAGCTCCTTAAACAACTTGCCACTGCGCACCCACTGTCTTACCTTTTAGGTTTCCTGCCCAATCTACTTGGGCCAAATCTGACCTCATGCCGATGTTGTTCCCTTTGTGTAATTCCAGAACACTACTGGAGGACTCCACTTTCTCACCCCCGAACTGAATTTTGAATTATATCATAGTAGGGTCACTACTCCCTATAGGATTCTTAACAATGATGTGATCAATTAATCTCTCTTCATTACACAATACCAAATCCAGAATAGCCTGCTCCACTACATACTGCTCCAAGAAACAATCCCTAGTACTTTCAATGAACTCTGCCTCCAGCTACCCTTGCCAATTTGATTTTCCAATCTATGTGCACCCATGATTATGACCATTATTTTCCTACAAGCCTGTAATATTTCCTGGCTTATACTGTTCTCCACTGTACAACTATTGGTTGGAAATCTATAGATTACTCCTACCAAGTACTTCTTCGCTTTGCTATTTCTTATTTCTACCCAGACTGATTTCACATCTTGATCTCCCATGCTTTTGACATTTCTCATTACAGCACTGGTCCCTTCCTTCACCAGCAACGCTACATCACCTTCCTTTCCTTTCAATCTATCATTCTGAAATGCTGAATACCCTTGGATATTCAATTCCCAGCCTCACACATTCCTCCCTCTTTTAACTTCACCAAGCCTGCTCCTGCCCTGGTGCACCCTGCTCCACTGACTGACAATAGTTTGCAATTAGGTGATGGCAGTCATTGAACAATGCTCCACAAAGTAGAAAAAGCAACAACTGCTCATCAACTCTAGCAAGTGGGCTATTTTGCCTGCTCCATGCCAACTATATGCTATCTTGAATCTGAAGGCATGTATTTTTCATTCTTGGTTAGCTTAATTGAAAATGTGAACTCAAACGGCCTTTTAATGAGTATGCATGACATGTAGATACATTAAAAAAGGCTTCCTAACTTTTGCTATTGCGAAGCTGAGCTTGCTTTCAAATTTCTGATAATTTCAAACATTAGTTTCATCCCCCTGTCAGGCAATAGATTTTTGATCCTCAGCACATGTATTCACAACTGCCCATATTGCTTCATGTTCTCAAAATTCTTCCTGAATTACTGGAACAATTTACAAACTGCAATGTGGTCATACCTTCCTGTTCACTTTGTTGGTATCTTCATATGTGGGGCTGAAATTCACTATTCAGATGCAAGAAATGACTCCATGAATCATGCACATTCAAAAAAATTGGTGCACTTGAATATCAAGTATCATTCCAGAACAACCTTCAGACCTCACAATAAAAATTGTCAGCAAAATCATTCTCAGATCCCACAAGGCTATTCATGAACTGCTGTTGCTGGCAAAGTGAATTGAAATGCATTCGTTTCTCTTCCATCCGTCAAACTAATTCACGACAATTTCCATGCATATAATGAATTGCTTGCCTAAATGCATTGACACAGCAAAAATAGGACTGTTGTCATAGTAAAATCTTATTTTCAGTCCTTTGTGTTATTACCGCTAAGAATTTTAAAAAGCATCAGAATGACTAGAAAAGGACTACTTCTAACTCATTTGTCAAGAATATAAATAAAGCATAGATCTATGTAAAAAGGAGGTATTTCACCTGAGATGCATCTTGTAGTTCTTTTCTTGCCTCAGGTACTCACACTGGATCTTACCACTTTGCCATTAGGGTTTCTTTACTGCAGTACACTGTACTTTCTCTTTCCAATTCAGGAGTACAACTAATCCCCACCTCACAACACTTCCTTCTCCAGCCTGCTTTGATTGTTCCTTTTGAGCCTGGGTTTGGAAAAAATAACATCGTCCAGAAGCTGCTTTCATTTCTATAGTGCCAGTTGCTTGCTCCTTTATGTTACAATTCACCATTCTCCCATTTGGACTTTTCCCCAGACATTGTAAAATCAATTACACCAGCCTTTTAACTAATGATCCACCAGTAGAGTTATAAACATCTGGCTCTGGTTGGATAATTTATTTTTTCAGGCTCCCTGCAAATTTCTAAAAAGTTAAGTGAATGCAAATGTAATGAAATTCACCTCTGAAGGCCCATCTTCTTCTTTGGAGCTTTCATTACCACTTTACCTACAAAAAGTTGTATACAGTACATCTGGTGCTGGCTGTGTCATTGTCCTCTGTGGTAAAGGCATGTAGGCTGCATCCACTAAAGTGTAGGTGAAGTTGCCTTGGTCCAAGCAGATCATCATGCTGCTCTCTCATTAAAGAGAGAAATGCACAACTGGTCCTGAGTTCAATTTTAGAGTCACTGCACCTTAGAAAAATGGCAAGCTCAGCTGGTACATGTATTGAACCACTGCTGGTGGTATCATTCTGTATCACAAGCCAGCCATCCAGCCAACTGAGCTAACATAACCCTAGATACTGGATACATACTGAATAGGCAGATCATGATGTCAATCAGCAACTAACAAGAATTAAATGCCAGTGCTGCCATTTTGGAGCTCAATGCTCCAGCTAACATTGTCTTTAAATCTTGTGTACTGAAGAATATGCACTCTGGAGTGTGGAAAAAATCATTAGTACCCTTCCATCCCCTGCACTAATATAATTTCAATAGGTCATCGTTAGATAAATAAGAGATTAGTTGCTGATAGATCTCCTCTGGATCTTTCTGTGATTGTAGAAATAGTTTGTTCTTTTCAGAGTTATTTCAAGTTGTCAATATCACAGTTGATGTGATTTCATCCTGACATCAAGGTTTCTTCTTCAGCTACTTGCTCTCAGGCATGGTCCAAATGTTTGCATTCCCCTTGGAATATAGCACAACAGGAGGAATGAGCAGAGGCAACACTGGGGAGGAAGAGAAGGTGGGAAAGGGCTCTGTGTAGGATACAGGGGGTTCAGGAAGCAATTCTCCCACTTTAGCTTTAGAAAGGAATCATGTACCATCTATTCCCCCCTCTAAAGGCATCCTTGCTTAAAGCTGTAATCTGTTGTGGTCACAGTTATAATCTCAGAGCAGAGTGGGGAAGACATTGCCAGGAGTTGTAAAGGTGACCCAGGCCATGAATCTTTATTCTTTTGGGTCCTTCTGGGTTAGAATAAGTGATATATTTCTGTTTGTCATCTACTGCTGCATAAAGAAGTCTCTCAGGCTCCATAATTCCAATGAATATGTTTCATTCTCTTTTACCGGAGATCAGCAGGGACAAAGAACTTGCTGCTTTGTTGGGATTGATAGCACCCCTGTGGTGCACAGTTCCTTGACTACACAAACATCATGCTGCAGGCACCAACTCTGATTTGCATCCAACTGGAATGAATTCCACTCCCTGGAGTGTGACAATATATGTTGTATCGTAGAGATCAATGCCTGGCATCATGGCAGTGGTCACAATACATTAATTCAGTGCAGGTCATCATGCCAGCTGCATTTGAGTCACCAAACAAGAGGGTGGCTATAGGGTGACAAGGGCTAACATTTGATGATGTAGCCCTTGCTCAATTATACGGTATGTGGGTTGTATACATAAAACATGCACATTGCTGCCCCAACAAATGTGACAAAGGACACTGTTGGGGCACTTAAACAAGGAGGAGGCATGCAGTAATGGGCAGAGCAGTTGTCAAGATGAATAGTGGTCTTCCGCGCACTGCATAAACTTGCCATCAAGATTTAAAAGGGCCCTAAGGAGTAACCTTTTCATGCAGAGGGTGGTGTGTGTATGGATTGAGTTGCTAAAGGTGGCTGGTAAAATTACAATGTTTAAAAGGCATCTGGATGGGTTTATGAATGGGAAGCATTTAGAGGGAATTGGACCAAATGCTGGCAAATGGGATTAGATTAATTTAAATTATCTGGTCAGCATAGACGAGTTGGACCGAAGGGTCTGTTTCCATGCTGTACAGCTTTATGACTCTATGAAAGCACAGCCTTATCAATAGGTGTTTGATACTGGTTAAGGAGGAGGAAAATAAGGGGTTGGGTTGGAGTGACATTGAAAAACAGTCCTTTCCTGGTCAAGCTGGCCATGATTGATTCATCCGAATGTGATAATCATGACTATATGACTATTAAGCATTGTTATTCAACTTTATCAGAATCCCTGTTGTTCACCATTATAGCTTCCTATTGGCTAAAATGCTGAAAAATTTGCCATGATAAAACAAACTTCCCACATTAACATAATCCAACAAAATATCCAAAGTTCCTTAAAGAAATCACATTTGTACATTTGCCTTCATGCCTACTCTGCAGTTACCCATCTCTTCAATTGCTCTTACACAGCACTATCACAGTGGTTGCACACAAATGGAGGAAAGCTCCTGACTTTTAGTGAGGGAGACGATTCTCTTTGTAGGATAACCATCAGCAGCCCTGGCTCTAGATGACCTGGATATTAACAGTGCCATTCCAGTGTGCATAACAGCAGATTGAGCTCTGTTTGTTTGTTGGACAGGTAACAACAAAGGTAGCGATGAAGTGACAGTGATAGTAAAATGTACATTGTTAGCCTGAGAGAGGACAACAGATTCATACTCCATGGTGCCACCAACAAATCCTTGGGCAGGCACCTCAGCAATCTTGTTACAAGACAGATGGGTAGGCATTTATGAAAACCTGATGCCAATTTGAACATTGGTAGTTGGCAGCAGCTCTGTTGGTAGCAGTCTGAGCTTGTATTGCAGCAAACTGTGACTCAATGTAAACAGCCTGTGTTTCTGCTGCAACACTCAAACTTTTATTTTATTCATTCATGGCTAAGCCAGCATTCATGGCCCATCTCTAATTGCCCAGACAGCAATTAAGAGCCAATCATGTTGCTGCGGGTCTGGAGTCACATGTAGGTCAAACCAGGCAAAGATGGCAGTTTTTTATTTGGTAAAGGACATTAGTGAACCTTGTGTGCTTTCTCTTTGTATGGCAATGGCAGCTAAAACATCAGCCATCAAATGCTATAATAGGTTTGTCCACAAGTATGCTCATAATCACTACTTACATGCTTGAAAGGATAGGTTTTAAAAGTCTGAAACTCCTGAACCAGGTTGGAAGAGACTCTTCCGGGATCTTTGGCTATAAGACCCTTGACAGATTTGTCAATTAGTAATAATTTAAAAGTTAAGAGGGATTGGGCTGGAAAGTGGAGTTGAGGATAAGATAATGATGTATTAAATGGTGGAACAGGCTCGGGGGCTGAATTACTTATTCCTGCTTCTGGTTTATATTTTCCCCTCCTTCTGCCATTTCTCCATCAAAATTGCCACTTGAATGTCTTGCAGCAGAGCTTCTGTGCGATATGCCCTTCTGGGAAGCTGGCACCTTTGCCACCCTTTTCCGGCCTCAGGCTGTAGGTCACTTGGATCAGGGAGTCATTGCATGCAATCCTGATCAAACCATCCTACAGCACATAGGGTTTAGGAATCTGAAATGCTGACTGAGAGTGAGACTAAGGTATACGATTCCTTCTTCATCACTGTCTTCCTCCTCTTCCATCTCTTACATTTCCAGCCCTGCTTGGTCATGTTGCAGTTTCTGGTTTCCTGCAAGTTGAAAAGTAAAAAAAAAGTAAAGTTGTGACACAAAGAGAGCTAAAAGCAAGGAAGGGTCACCGGACCCGAAACGTTAACTCTATATTTTCCTTCACAGAAGCTGCCAGACCTGCTGAGCTTTTCCAGCATCTTTTGTTTTTGTTGTTGCATACTCATCATTGGCAACTTGTAAATCTGAAGACATCTTGGGATACATGAGGAGGTGGAATGTGAAAAGAAGGGCTGTGACACACTGTCACCTACAATGATTTAAACTCTGTCACGGTCTATGATCTAGGTCATGAACTCTTTAAAGATACTGAGTACTATTTGCTTCATTGGAATAAAGACATATGGCTTCCCCTCCCTAAACCTTACTACACTGCTGTTTAAATGCTGTTGCTTCTGGTTAAATTCTACCTTATTCTTTAAGAGAAAAGGAAATATGTCAGTGAATGTGGTGTGTTAATATGCTTAATATGCATCTCAGGTGCTCCTGAGATGCTGCTTGGCCTGCTGTGTTCATCCAGCTTCACACTTGATTATCTTGGATTCTCCTGCATCTGCAGTTCCCATTACCTCTGTTAATATGCTTGTTGTGATTGTCTGCAAGCTGAGATATGGGTGTGAGACTTTCACTAGAGTTAAGCTCATGAGATTGAGACGAAGCTGTGAAAGTTTTACAAACAAATTCTGATTGATAGAGGGCATTAGTGATATAAACCCAAAGGGACTTGTAATGGGGCGCATGAAAAAAGGTAGTAGATTTGTTTAGACAAGGTGTGAATGGAAAATTGGCAGACAGCTAATTTTAACCTTTCCAAAATGTGGCAACAAAGACTGTTAAAACTCCTTGATATCACAATGCACTTGAGCAGCTAATCCATTTTAAGAATTAATGTAATGTTTCCAACTATAATCTTATGTGATTTATCAAGTTGGAACTTCCATTGAATAGAATGCTAATTATGGCATTAGAATAAAAAAATGAATAAATGCTAAGGCCATAATAACTTGTTTGAGGATTCATCAATAACTATTAAAGCAATCTGCCTAACTCAAAAGACTTTCCCACATAAGCCCATCCTACAATGTATCTACATAATTTAAAACACTGTTTGCAGTGTATGCCTTATCAGACCACAAGACAGTTTTATAAAGGTCTTCTATTTAAGGAAACAGATTAAAATGCATTGAATATCTGTGGCTACATTCAACTTTTTCAAAATATAATGCAATAAAGCTATTATAATAGACTCAATTAGATTGAAAGACATATTATCTCAAGTTTCCAGAGGAAAGAGATTTCAATGGAAAAATACATTCACTGGATTTTTTTCTGGTAGATCATTTGCTTCAAGTAGTTTTCGAATTAAGAGGACATTCAATTAATTTATGTATGAGACCTGATGACACAAAAGTATTTGAATTTTTAAAAGACGGATGAATAGCTAATTACCTTGATGTCTCAAATTTCATTGCATTTTTAATTTTTACATTTTTATTGAGGTTAGTTCTTGAAATGAAATTTTGTCCATAGCCAGCATTTCCAGATCAGAGACAGTTTGGTTTTAATGCAAGACTCAGCACATGTTGTAAAGTCATCAAATGTGTTTCAATCCAAACCTGAGGAAAGCACTTCATTCTGCATGAATGCCTCCCTATTTCCCTCATCATTTAGCTTGATGGCTTCTCTGAATGTGGTCCCCCTAAATTTGTCATTCTTTCACAATGGTTGGGTAGGAATTTAAACAACTCAACTCAATTAGGAAACTTACTGGAGATGTTTATCATGGCAGTCCGGTTTAGGGATCGATTTAAAGCCCACTTGCAAAATAATTCTTTGCAAACCTACTGATTTCTCATCTGTTAAGACATTTATGTCCTAATTTATGTCTTAGAAGTTAATATAATAACCTCTGAGATATATTACATAGAAACATAGTGTTGACTAAATAATCCTGATTTAACTACGAGGAATGTGATAATCCTACATCCGAGGGGTCTTGACAGGGTGGATGTTGAGATGTTTCCTCTTGTGGAACAATCTAGAACTGGGAGTCATCCTTTAAAAATAGGGTCACCTATTTAAGACAGAGGTGAGGCAAAATTACTTCTCTCAGTCTTTGGAACCCTCTTCCTCAAAGGAGGTGGAAGAAGAACCTTTGACCTTTAGGCAGAGGTAGATAGGTTTCTCGTAAGCAAGGCATGAAAAGGTATCAGGGTTTTTAGAGTTGTCATCACAATCAGATCAGCCATATGTCCACATGTTTGTGTGCCCTTCTGAGATATTGCAGGAAACATATAAACTCTGTGTTAGAGCTAATTATAATGACATTAGCATGCAACCAATGGTAGTCATGCTGCTAAGTAGCATATACAGATTCATGTGAGATTAAATCCTCTTAATCATTTAAAGTTAGGCTTCACCTTTTAGAGTGGGATTCTAGCTGCAGCTGATCTAAGTTATGGAAAAGTTTATGAGCAGGAAGCAGCAAAGCAATGAAAGAGTGTTATAATTCCAATACAGGGCATGACTGGATAAGTCAAATCCCAGAATGAAATCTGGTTTGATAAATCATAGGCTTTGCTTAATTTTAGTTAATGTGATGGTCAATCATTGTAACAGGGTGACAAGAGACTGCAGAGTTCCTTCAACAACGGAACACATGTTTATTACTCAAAATATGAAACCAGAAATAAACTAAGTTAGCTAAGTATAGATGACAGTTTAGAAAAAAAACACAGAAAATCAAAATTTACAACCTACTTTCCAACAGCATCACATTTTAGAAGCTCAAATCCAGAGAAATTGCATGTTTATAATATTTGCTGGTGAATTTCTCAGAGTACTGCTTTAATTAATCAGTCAACCTGCATGGCATAAACGCCTGGCAGTTAACTCTCAGTTATCATTAACTGGAACAACCTCCATGGAAAAACCATGACTAACCAGAGAACACTTGCTAACTAATCACAACCTTCCTCTCATGCTGTACCCTGTAAATGTAAATTGCCCTCAAAATGATTTTGTTGTGAATGGCCCTGATGAGTGCAAGAAGGATCTAGGCCCGAAAAGTCAGCTTTTATGCTCCTAAGATGCTGCTTGGCCTGCTGTGTTCATCCAGCTCCACACTTTCATATCTTGCAACAAAATGTGTCTCTTTTCAGCATTACTTAAGTTCTGTACTACCAAATATCGATTAATAAATAATAAACCTATTTACTGTTGATCAAGATTAACTCTTATCTTTTGTCAGTGATACGTAGAAATCCATGGTATCAGTAGGCTAGATTAATATCCAACAAGAAGTACTGGTATTGATAAATCTACCCAAGATATCTCGGAATGTATCCTACATTAAAAGATGGTGGAAGCTGTGGGTTTTCAAACAGACAATGCTAGGCTGAAAGTTATTCAGATCTATAAATCCCATGGAAATCTGAGGAGAATAAACAAGGAAACACTTCTAGACAGATACAGTTGTGTATTTCAACATTCAGCAGCTTAAAATCATTTAGAGCCTATATGCTCTGTGCAAGTAGCAATTCTACATAAAAAAGCTGCAGGAGCTCCAAATGTGCTTGTATACACTGAAATCTGCTAGAAACAGTGAAAAATATTGAAAAAAACTGGTGAAGGCTAAGCAGAATCATATCAAATTTGCAGGGATTAAAATTCAAATTGCTCAATATTGACACCTGATGTGCATTAAGAACCTTTGTAGAAGAGTGAAAACTTTTGTACTTAAAAGGAAAATTCTAGGCTGAGAAGTGAAAGAAAGGCTTTAATGCTACATTAGGCAACTGGGCAATATTATAGTTTTTTAAAAATTATTAGGAAAACCTGAGAAAATCTTTTTTAAAAAGACAGTGGTTGACAAAATTAAAAGAAATCAATGTAAGTTAAGCAATAAGCATGAATAATAGAAGGCAGGAGAATAATATAAAACGGGAGGGCAAATAAAATCTTTATTGCTCAACTAAAATTATTGCTTTAATATTCAATATCAGCAGTATGCAAATTTTTCAACATAAAGTGACACAAAAAGCCTGGAAAAGGAGAAAAGTAGAGTGATAAAACATGCTCACTTTCCTCTTATACAAAAAGTTAAAATATAATATTCATTCAATATAAAGCACCTGTAAATATTAGAACAAGATTGCTGCAGCAAAATTGTTCTGATTTTCATTCAAAATGAAAGGGAAAATAAAAAGATAGAAATAATAAAGAAAGGATACTGTAAAGAAGACTAGTGAGATAAGAAACATGATGAAACAGAATTATGTTGAACACAGACCAAACTTCACTATTGTTGATGACTTACTGGTTTTCAATGAAAGACTCAATCCTCCGTCACCTGTTTGTGTTTGAAGGCTACTCTTATCTATTAGTGGTTGGCTATTTCCCTTGATAGATCAAAGCAAGGAAAGTATACTATAGCATCACACATGCAGTTGGTGAAGCCCTACATCAAATATTTGCCACTCATGGAATCTGAGATGTGGCTGTATCTGATGGTGGACTGCAGTTTGCCAGTGAGACATTCAAGAATTTTGTGGCAATTTTAGGGTTCCCACATAAGACTAGTTTACCAAGATATCTTTAGTCAAATGACAACTCTGAACATGGAATCCAAATTGCCAAAAGCTAAAAGAAGATCACAAACTTCTCATCTACTTATTTACTGCACTGCTGCACTCCAATCGGGTTTTCACATTTGGGACTATTAACACTGAGCAAACTAAAAACTTCACTGCCTATTCTTCTAAAGCATTTCACTCCACAAAAGAACTCCTTGGATTTTAAAAAATGGTAGTCTAAAGGAACAGAAGTTTTGACAGCAACAAGTGAACAACCACACAGATTTTTTCAAATCAAAACCTTGCCAAGTATGTGACAAGGTCAAACAGCTTGGATCAAGGATCTCAACAGGAATGGTGCTGTTACCCATCATGTACCTAATCAGCATTTGTCATACCTTGATAACACAGAAGGGATGCAATGGCTAGTCGTATTATCGCTGGACTGTTAATCCAGAGACACCAGGTAACGTTCTGGGGATCTGGATTTGAATCCTGCCACAGCAGATGAATTTAAATTCAATAAATATCAGGTATTAAGTATGTAATGATGACCATGAATCCATTGTCGGTTGTCAGGAAAAACCCATCTGCTTCATAATGCTCTTTAGGGAAGGTAACTGCTATCCTTATCCTGTCTGGCCCACATGTACTTCCAGACCCACAGCAATGTGTTTGACTTTTAACTGCCTTCTGGGTAGTTAGAGATGCTGGCCTAGTCAGCGATGCCCACGTCCTATGAAAGAATAAAGGAAAAAAAAAATGGAAGGGATGGCACATGCTTTTGTCGCACTAAAGAAGCATGACCCATTACCGCTGGAAGGATGGACCCACTGAAGGATGTCAACAGCCACCTTAGCCGTAATCAACTCCAAAAAGAGATTAACAGCCAAGTCAATGAGCCTTAAATTACAGAAGCAAGGAGCCTAATACATAATTGATCAGGGTGCACAGTCAGGACTCTGGATCAACTGAACTTACACAGCCAGAGAGAAGGGTTCATGATAAACCTATTTTATTTATCAGAAATGATTATATAAATAATTTAGTAAGCAGAGTAAAAGAGGTAGGGCCTGGGGAGTTAATGTTGTGTAGGGCTATTGGTGTCTGAAATGCTTAATTGGCATGATGAACTAAGCCCAGCCCCTGAAGATGAAGAGTAGCTAACCAGTGTCCAAAATGCTTCTAGTTCCGATTCCTGGTTTGTTACTACTACTGTGTGAAAATGCTTTAGGAGGTGCAATGTGTACTTACCCTTAAGTGAGTCTTGTGTCTCACAAGAAACAATCTTAGACATAATGCAACTAGCTATTGTGTTATATAATAAACACACAGCAAAATCTTAGAGGTCTGAAGATGTATAGCAGAATCAGATGAGAAGTCTGGCTAAAATCTGTCTCAATGTCGAGGTGATGTCATTCCACCTTTAATGCTTTATAAGCAGCATAGAGAGAGGCCAGATGATGGGGTTAGACATTTGTTGAATGCATTGTTAACGCCACAACTGGTCCATTAATAGTCAGACCCTTATTTACTAAACTGGCCAAACAAACTGGACATTGAGAAAACCAGGAAAGGAAACCCGATCATGTACCTGCTGATTCAGCTTGCCACTTTTTCTAATGACCTCCATGTTGCTTACAACAAAACCACTGTCGCAGGGTAGCAGCCACATGCAGCCATGTTGTGGGGCAATTGTTAGAGTCTATAATCAAGGATGGGGGAACTGAACACCTTGAAAATTTTCCGTTAAATCAGGGAGAGCCAGCATGGATTCATGACAGATAGGTTATGCCTAACAAACCTCATTGAATATTTGAAGAGGTAACAAAGGTATTGGATAGGGGGATGTCTATGGATGTTGTTTATATGGGCTTCCAGAAGGTACTCGGTAAGTCCCATATAAGAGACTGTTAACTAAGGTAGAAGCCCATGGAATTAAGACTGCCGTGGCTGGGAAATGGGTTGAGTGGCAGATAACACAAAGTAGGTATAATGGGTAGGTATTCAGCTTGGCAGGATGTAAACTTGCGGTGTCCCACAAGGATCTGTGTTAGGTTCTCAATTATTCATATTAACTATTAATGACTTGGATAAAGATGTAGAATGTCATATATCCAAGTTTGCTCGTGATGCAATGTTAGGCAGCACTGTAGGCAGTGTAGGTGATAGTGTACAATTGCAAACGGATTTTGACAAACCAAGTGGATGGACAAAACTGTAGCGGATGGAGTTCAATGTAAGTAGTGTGACATTATCCATTTTTGGACCAGAAAGGGATAGGTCAGGGTACTTTTTAAATGAGCTGAGGTTAAAAAAGTGGATGTCCAAAGAGACTTGGAGGTTCAGTTTCATAGATTTTTAAAATATCATGGATAGACATAGAAAATAATCATCAGGAAGGCCAATGGAATGCTAACCTTTATATTTAGAGGACTGGCATATAAGGATGCAGAAGTTATGCTAAAGTTATACAAAAAGGACAGATGACACAAATTAGGTCTGTTTTCTCTAGAAGTTAGAAGATTAAGAGTTGATGAGAGTGAATTCTTCAACAAACTATCAGGAAAAGACAGGGTAGATAAAGATAGACTATTTCCACTGGTTGGGCACTGTGGAAATAGGGCTGTATCCTAAATATTAGGGCAAGACCATTCAGGAGAGATGTTAGAAAGCATTTATATACTCCAAAAGTGTTAGATATGTGCAACTATCTTCCATAAACAACAACAGATGCTGGATCAGTTGTTATTTTAAAATCAAAATGTAGATAATTTTTTGCTAAGCGAGGCTACTAAGGGATGGACATAGATGGATAGTAAAAAAGGGAAGGACGTGGAGGCTTCAAAGAGGGTGCACAAGAGGTTGCCCGAAACGTCAGCTTCTGTGCTCCTAAGATGCTGCTCGGCCTGCTGTGTTCATCCAGCTCCACACTTTGTTATCTATGACCAGGATGGTGGCTGGTTCAGAGCGGTACTAGCTGTAAGGAGAGGTTGGACAAACTTGGATTGTTTTCACTAAAGTGTAGAAAGCTGAGTATGACGTGGTGGAAGTATATAAATTATGAAAAGCATGGATAGAGTGGACAGTTGGGGCCTTCTTTCTAGGGTGGAAACATCAAATACTAGGGTGATTTAGGTTTAAGGTGAGAGGTGGAAAGTTTAAAGGAAATGTGTGGGGCAACTTTTTTACTCAGCGGATGGTAAGTAGCTGGAATACACAGTCAGGAGAGGTGGTAGAGCAGATATGACAGCAACGTCAAAGAGGTGTTTAGACAGACACATGAACAGGCAGGTAGTAGAGAAATGGGCCATGTGCAGATTTCAATACAAGGAATTGATCAAATAAACCCGAGATAGTAGGAACTGCAGATGCTGGAGTATCTGAGATAACAAGGTATAGAGCTGGATGAACACAGCAGGCCAAGCAGCATCATAGGAGCAGCTTGGCCTGCTGTGTTCATCCAGCTCTACACCTTGATCAAATAAGCCAGATGGGCTGAGAACACAGATAGAAATGTGGCCATATTATATCATTGTTATTATAGAAATATGGTTTAAGAGGGACAGAAATTGCAACATTTATAACAGGATTCCCACCAGTTGGTGATGCTGAGTGAAGACAGTGAGCAGGGGAGCTATCAAAAAGAGAAACAAAGCGAAAGGAGAAAAAAGGTGTCTTTGACAGAAATAGGCCACAGGCGTAGAAGGAGATGTAAACAAAGGATTTCCTCAGCCTGAAGTAACTTGCCATACGAATATTCTGCTTTCCCAGTTTCACCTTAGTACATCCTCATGTTTACAAAGACCTGATGACGTTGCATTGAAGAATGCCTGTTTTATGATCTTCAGGCTGCCTAAATCTTGCATTACACAGTGTTATCAGAACAGCTAGCAATTTTGGTCAAAGAAACAGAAGAGAAGGAATGGTATGTTAGAAGGATCATCAGATGAGACTGTATGGAGTGAACTGATGGGAAACAAAGGGGTGAGCAATTTTCCAACACGTCCCAACAGAAAAAAAATGGATAAAAATTGGAGAAAAAAATCAATATTGAGGCTCTGGTCAGGAAAAAGAAGAAGGCGCACGTTGTTAAGATTTGGTGAAGTTCCAGAAGACTGGAGAATGGCTGATGTTGTTCCATTCTTTAAGAAAGGTAGCAACGACAAGCCAGATAGCTACAGGCCAGTGAGCCTGACATCAGTGGCAGGCAAATTATTGGAGGGGATACTGAGGGACAGGATCAACCAATAGTCAACGTCTGATTATAGATAGTCAGCATGTATTTTTGTGCGGGAAGCCATGTCTGTCAAATCTTTTGTAGTTTTTCGAAGAGGTAACCAAGTGGAGAGATAAGGGTAGGGCAATGGATGTTGTCTATAGTAAAACTTTAGTAAGGCCTTTGACAAGGTCCCGCATGGCAGGCTAGCCATGAAGGTTAGGTCACATGGGATCCAGGGAGGGCTAGGTGATTGGTTTTAAAACTAGCTTGATGGTAGGAAGAGAGGGCGATGGTTGAAGTTATTTCTTGGACTAGAAGCCTGTGACTGGTGGTGTGCCACAGGGCTCAGTGCTGGGACCTTTGTTTTCTGTTATTTACATAAATGATCGGGATGTGAATATACGAGGCATGATTAGTAAGTCTGCAGATGATTCAAAATTAGGAGGTGTCATTGATAGTGAAGAAGATTATGAAAAAGTACAGAGGGATCTTGATCAGATGGGGAAGTGGCTGATACAGATAAGTGTGAGGTGTTGCACTTTGGAATGTCAAACAAGGTAGGACTTATACAGTAAATGGTAAGGTCCTGAGGTGTGTCGTGGAACAGAAGGACCTAGGAGTACAAATACGTAGTTCATCCATTGAAAGTGGTGTCACAGGTGGATAGGGTAGTCAGGAAGGCATCTAGCATGCTGGCCTTCATTGGTTGAGATATTGAGTATAGAAGTGGGGACGTTATGTTACATTTGTGTAAGTCATTGGTAAGGCTTCACTTGGAGTATTGTGTACAGTTTTGGTCACCCTGTTATAGAAAATATATAGTTAGACTGGATAGTGTCCAAAGAAGATTTATGAGGATGTTGCCAGGGCTAGTAGGCCTGAGTTATAGGGAGAGGTTGGCCAGGATAGGACTATTCATTGCAACATGGGAGAATGAATGACCTTTTGAGGTGTATAAAATCATGAGGGGAAAAGATAGGATGAATACATTTGTGTTTTTCACCGGGATGGGGAATTGAAAAGTAGACAGCATAGGTTTAAGATGAGAGGGGCAAGATTTAAGAAGGACTTGAGGGGCAATTACTTCACACAGAGAGTGCTGCATATATGGAATGGGCTGCTAGAGAAAAGTAGTTGAGGCAGGTGCAATAGCAACACTTAAAAAGCACTTGGATGTGTACATGAGAGAGTTAATGGGAACTGCAGATGCTGGAGATTCCGAGATAACAAAGTGTGGAGCTGGATGAACACAGGCCAAGCAGCATCTTAGGAGCACAAAAGCTGACGTTTCAGGCCTAGACCCTTCATGGGATGGATTTAAAAGGATGCAGACCAAATGCGGGCAATTGGAACTGGCTGAGTGGGCACCAGGTTCAGCATAGACGAGGTTGGGCTGAAGGGCCTGTTTCCATGCTGTATTACGCTCTGACTCTACTCTACTCAAAGGATGTAGACGAGCATGTGGCAAATCTCTGAGAAGTGCAAAAAAACAACACAGCTGTAATAGTATCAGAGATAATGGGAACTGCAGATGCTGTAATAGTAGAGGGTTTTAACAACTTCAATATTAAATGGTGTCATTTTGTTATAAAAGAAACAAAGGAAATCAAATTCCTGAAATGTAATGAGGAGAATGTTTTTGGCAAGGATGTAGCTAATCCAACAAAAGAGAGCAAGTTTCAGGACTTCATTTTTGAAATGAGACTGGGCAGGTGCAGGGATGCCAGTGGGAGAGCGTTTTAGTGGAAGTAATAATAATACAATTGCTTTTAACACAGAATTATTGGAAACGGGACAAGATAGAACAGGGATTAAAGCTTTAAATTGAAATAAGGTTGATGTTACTAAGATATGGCCTGATTCAGCAAAAATGGACCGGAAACAGTTACTTGAAGGCAAGTCAACACTGGACAAATGACAGATATCCAAATAGGAGATTCAAAATCTTCATAGTAAACATGTTCCCACAATAAAACGGTAGTCAGCAAAATCTACAGCCTGCAGAATGTAAAAGACCATATAGTGGTAAGGAAAGGCAGAAAAGGAAAGATTAAACCAGAACTTAATATTCAATTCTCAATATCATTAATGTGAAAGAAAAGAACAACTACGTGATTCACTGTGATTAATGCACAAGTAAATAAAGCATTTGCTTACAAACGGTTTGTGTGCCAGCATTAACTTTCTGCATCCACCTTTAGGTATATATATTTGATTTTTAAGAACCTTACTATAGTTGCATAATCTTTTCATGGTCTGTCCTTAGGTTATGAGCCCACTGTTTCAACTTTCTGCATCCACTCTGGTGATATAAATCATACAATAGATATGAAAACAATCAACTGTGGAACAACTAATACATGAGAAATAATTATATTCAAGGGTGGACTTTAATTTATATCCCTGGTTCCGATGCATATCTAAGCAACACTGTTGTTTTGTGATATGGATTTTCCTGTAGGATTTCATGATTCACACAATTCAGGCACTGCTCTGGTGCTGACTCTCAGACTGTGAGCCTCTTGGCCAGATGCTGACCATAGTCAGCTCTTTGGACTAGTGTCGGAGGCTGCCCCTGACTTACAGTGCCTGGAAACACAGTCTGACGGGTGGCATCCATGTATTTCTTTGAGGTCTGCGAAAATGAGCTTTTGAGACTTGGCACATGCTTGCTGCACATGCATGGTTCTTGCTGTTTGAGTTGCTGGCACATGTTGCAGTTCTGAGATTGATTCAGTGCACTACTTCTAAGAAAGGTGTATACCCCCTTTCTAATAAGAGTCTAATGATGACCATGAAAACCCATCAGCTTCACTAATGTCCTTTAGGGAAGGGAACTGCCACTCTTACATGGTCTGACCTACATGTAACTCCAGAACCATAGTAACTGCCCTCTGAAATTGCCTAGCAAGCCATTTACTTGTATCAAGCATTGGAAAGGAACGAAGGAATGTAAACAGATGGAATAACTGAAATTGATGTAGGCGTTGGAAATGGCAAGGTAAAACAGCCCTGTTGACACTGTAAAATCCTCTTTCCTAATATCTAGGAACTAGTGCCAAATTTGGGAGTGGTGTCTCTAAGAGGAGTCAAGGAACAGCCTTACAAAGCCATAATCTTACAGTTAGACTTTACAGACGAAGACCCAGGCACCATCATCATCATCCCTGGATATGTTCTGTCCCACTGGTAGGACAGATCCAGCTGAGGTGGTAAAAAATGGTATACAATCAGGAAGGAGTTGCTGTAGAAGTTCTCAACATTGTCTCTAGGCACCATGAATTTTCATGGCATCAGGTCAAATATTGGCAAGGAAACTTCCTGCAGATTAACATTTATCATCCTCCCTTGGCTGGTAAATCAGTGCTCCTCTATGTTGAACAACACTTGGAGAAAGCAATGAGGGTTGCTAGTGTGCAAAATGTACTCTGGGCAGGTGTTTCAATGTCCACCACCAAGAGTGGCTTGGTCGCAGTACTGCTGAATGAGGGAACCAATGAAAGGGAGAAACATGCTTGACTTCATCCTTATTGATCTTCTGGCTGCAGATGCATCTGTCCAAGACAATATGAGTAAAAGTAGCTACTGCGCGGTCCTTGTGGAGATAAAGTCCTGCCTTCACATTGAGAATACCCTCTCCTTCATTGTGTAGCATTATCACCAAGCTAAATGGGACAGGCTTCGAACAGACCTGGCAAATCGAGTCTGGATATCTATGAGGTCTTATGGACCATCAATGGCAGCAGAATTATGCTCCAACACAGTCTAACCTCATGGCCCAGCATATCCACCACTCAACCATTACCATCAAGCCAGAGGATCAAAACTGATTGAATGGAACATGCAAGAGAGCATGCCAGGAGCAGAACCAGGTGTGCATAAAAATGAAGAGATAGCAAGAACTGCCGATGCTAGAGTCAGAGATAACACCGTGTGGAGCTGGAGGAACACAGCAGGCCGGGTAACATCAGAGGAGCAGGAAAGTTGATGTTTCAGCTGACATTTCAGCATTTCTGAAGGGTCCCAACCTGAACACTGTGTTATCTTGTGCCTAAAAGTGAGGAGCCAACCTGGTGAAGTACAAAACAGGACTACTTGAATGCCAACAGTATACGCAGCAAATGATAGACAGAGCTCAGCAATCATACAAACATGGATCAAATTGAAGCTCTACAGTCCTGCCAAGTTCGGTCGTCAATATTGATGAACAATCAAACAATTCACTGGAGAAGGAGGCTCCAAAAATATCTCCATCCTCAATGATGGGGAAAGCCCAGCACATCAAAAGATATGGCTGAAGTATTCCTAATAATCTCCAGCAACAAGTATTGAAGAGATGATCCTCTCCCAGTTTTCCTCAGCATCACAGATGCCAGTCTTCTGCCAATTCAAATCACTCCATGTGAAGTTAAGGAAGGTATAAGGCACTGGATGCTGCAAAGGCTTTGGGCCCATCAGTTGGCCTGAAAACTTGTGCTTCAGAATTTGCTGCTCCCCTATTGAAGTTTTTCCAGGACAATTACAGTGCTGATGTCTACCTAACAATGTGGAAAAATGCCCAGGCAAGCCCTGTACACAAAAAGCAGGACAAATCCAACCTGGCCTATTACCGCCTGAACAGCCTACTCTCCATCATCAGTAAAGTATGGAAGGAGTCATCAACAATGCTGACAAGCAGCACCTGCTGAGTAATAAGTGGCACTCAGTTTGAATTCTGCCAGCTCCTAATCTCATTACTGCCTTAGTTCTTCTCAAGGGTGACTAGGGAATAAATGGGCAATAAATGCTGGCCCAACTAAGCGATGCCCATGTCCTATAAGTGAACAAAGAAAGCCCTGTTACACTGCAATCCAAATAAGCCACATTACAACAGTATTAGAAAAGAAAGTATTGAAGGTGAAAATAAATAAATACGGTGGTTCAAAAAGGATTATACAGCTATAAGATGGATTCTTAGTGGTGACATTTTTCTTTAATATAGAAAGTAAATGGAAGCTGACCACGAATTGATCCTTTAGGCATCAATTAGCCCATTCAGTGAGATACCTGGGGAAGAACTGAATATGACAACCCCATCCATCTTGTTGCAAATCACGAGCAGTTGCATTCTGTATATTTTATTAAGAATTTATGGCATTGCAATACTGTAACATGATAACATTGTGTTCTGGGGAAGAATCTAAGTTATGTAAACTGTTGATATTAGGGAGGGAAAATGATTGTGTTAGTCTGCCCCATATTTAATGTGTATTTGGAATTAGTTCATTTTTAGGTCAATGTTGTTGAGTAGGCAACATGTGAAAGTGCTGTACTAACATATTGAGAGCTCTATTTTGAAAGTGCAATGGTTGGAGTGTTTCTGCAACTGGATGCTTCTGACGCCAAGCAGTTGTTTCAGATAGGTTAAGTTGGAGAATTTTGGGCCTACAGGTTTTACTTAACGATGAAAGAGCATAAGAAACAGAAAATTTAGCTCCTTGACCCTGCTTCGCCATTAAATAAGATCACGATTGAACTAACTGCAGATTCATCTTCATTTTCCTTCCTGCCTCCATAACCCTTGACTCCCTTATAGGTTCACAAAATCCCTACAGTGTGGAAACAGGTCCTTCTGCCCAACATGTCCACACCAACCCTCAGAGCATCCCACTCTGACCACCCCCCCACCCCCCATAAACCACCTAATCTACACATCCCTGAACACTATGGGCAAGTTAGCATGGCCAATCCATCTAACCTGCACATCTTTGGACTGAGGGAGAAAACCAGAGCACCCGGAGGAAACCCACGCAGACACGGGGAGAATGTGCAAACTCTACATAGACAGTTGCCCAAGGGTGGAATCAAACCCGGGTGCCTGGTGCTGTGAGGCTGCAGTGCTAACCACTGAGCCACCGTGCCGCCCCAAAAAACTTGTGTAATTCTGTCTTCAATATGTTCAATGTTTAAGCCTTGATTGTTCTTTAGGGTAGAGAATTCTATAGATTATGTATTCACTGAGGGAAGAGGTTCCTTCTCAATTCCATCTTAAATGGGAGTTTTCTCTTTCTCAAACTGTGACTCCCACATCTAGATATTTCCGTAAGGGGAAACTACCTCTCTGCACCTGTGCTATCAAGCTGCAATCAAGGAGATTACATCTTATTCTTCCAAAGTCCATTGAAAACAGTTCCAACCTGCTTAAACCTTCTTCTTAACTGAAGACCCTCTTGAGATATTCCCTTCATCCCAGGAATCAACTTATTGCACATTTCACTGAACTGCCTCTAATACAAGCATATAACATCTTAAATGCAGATATAAAACAGTATGTAGCTCTCTACATGCGGTCTCACCAATGCCTTGCACGGTTGAAACAAGACTTCCTTTCTGGTTTACACCGACTCACTTACAATAAAGTCCAAGAACCATTTGCCTTCTTAATTATTCTCGTTTATAACACTTTAACTGTAAATGTAAAACAGAATGTAGCGCTCTACATGTGGTCTCACCCTTGCCTCACACAGTTGTAACGAGACTTCCTTTTTGTTTTACAGCTACCCACTTGCAATAAGGTCCAAGATCCATTTGTCTTCTTAATTATTCTCTGTGGCTACAGATTAAATTTTAATGATTCACATATGGTAATCCCTCTACTCTGCAACATTTTGTAGTGTCACTTTATCTACATGATATTCTGCTTTTCTATTCTTCCTAGCAGATGGGCAACCTTAAACTTTCCCATATTATTCTCCGTGTGCCAATTTTAATCCCACTCAATTTATCTAGGTTTCTTTGCAGATACTTTACGTCATTCCCAAAACTTGCTTCCAAATCTTTTTATGTAATGTTAGCAAATTGTTATAATACAGGCAGTCCCTTAATCCAAGTCATTTATAGATCATAAATATTTGAGATATTGGGGCATTCCACTGGTTACAATTTACCAAGCTAAAAATGTCCTATTTAGCAAATAGAGTGTCGGAATGTTAGTTAGTCAATCTATAGCCCATGTCGACAAATCACTCCAACACCTATTACTGTCATATTTCTCATTTTGCAGTAACCTTTTTTGAGGTAACTTATTGAGTAACTTTTGGAAATCTAAGTACATTACACCTAGTAGTTTCCCTTCATCATTTCTTCTTGTTATATCTTCAAATAACTCAAGTTAATGTACTAGTCAATATTAGTTTCTACTCATAAGCATGTTGATTCTATCAGATTGTGTTATACTTTTCTAAATGCCTTGCTACTACTTCTTTAATATTAGTTTCCAGAATTTTCTGAATGTCCTTTCTGTCTGCAAAGGTAAGACTCTATATATAAATATATATGTAGTTTCTGACACAAGCAAGTGCACCACTCTGTGAACCCAACATTGCATCCATGTTACTTACTTCATGCACTAGCATTATTCCAGCCAATCAACTCCAGGTACATATTTGAACTAAGCACATAATTATTTGTATAACTGACACTGATGGGCAGTTTGGTTACCACTAACTGACACTGTGAAAGAAGCTACAATGTAAGATTAATGCTAAAACACGACACATTTATTCCCAAATTTCTGAATTAAGTTCTCTGTTGAAACTGTACTCCAGTCAAGACAGATTCTGTGACACTTATTGGAGTCTGTGGGCACAATGAATCAATCCTTTGCTCCATGTTGGAAACATTTCTACATATTTAATCCAGCCGTATGGACAAAATGATTGTCCACTGGATGTAAAAATGTATCAAAAAGGTTAGTGGCAGAGCAGGCTCAATGTGTTGAATGGCATATGTTGTTTACTAATTCATATTTTTAAATGTACATAAACAGTCATAGAGATGTACTACATAGAAGCCCTTTGGTCCAACTCGTCCGCGCAGATATCCCAAATTAATCTAGTCCCAGATAATAAAGTGTGAAGCTGGATGAACACAGCAGGCCAAGCAGCATCTCAGGAGCACAAAAGCTGACATTTCGGGCCTAGACCCTTCATCAGATGATGCTGCTTGGCCTGCTGTATTCATCCAGCTTCACACTTTATTATCTTGGATTCTCCAGCATTTGCAGTTCCCATTATCACTCAATCTAGTCCCATTTGCCAGCAGTTAGCCCATATCCCTCTAAACCCTTCCTATTCATAAACCCATCCTGATGCCTTTTAAATGTTGTATTTGTACCATCCTCTACTGCTTCCTCTGGCAGCTAATTCCATACATCCCACTGCTTGTGTTGCCTCTTAGGAACAAGTTGCCTCTTAGGTACCTTTTAAATATTTCCCTCTCACCGTAGACTTATATCTTCTAGTTTTGGAACCCCCTAACCTGGGGAAAAGATCTTGGCTATTCACCCTATCAATGTCCTTCAAGATTTTGCAAACCTCTATAAGTTCACCCCATAGCCTCTGACGCTCCAAGGAAAATAGCCCCAGGCTATCCAGCCTCTCTCTATAGCTCAAACCCTCCGACCCTGTCCTTGTAAATCTTTGCTAAACAGTTTCAAGTTTCACAAAATTCTCCCTATAACTGGGAGACCAGAACAGAACACAACATTTCAAAAGTGGCCAACCTGATGTCCTCTACAGCCACTATATGATCTAAAGATTATTGTTGAACATTATTAATATTTAACAACATTTATTGACAACAAAAGAATAAATATTCTATGTTAAGTGAAGTAATGCAATTTGTGTCTGGTATTTTGATTCTCGCTTCTAATAATTATATTGCCTTTTAAGAACGATTATTAATAACTCCCAGTTTTAAGGAGGTCAGGAGTACTCTGAGCACGCCATACTATTTTCGGTGGTTTTGCCAATGGTAAAAGGGTTTATTACTATCTATGAGACTTGTTACTTCAGTTACTTCATATTTAAGATCAAGTTTTGATTTATTTCTAATGAAGATGTGTCAAAGGAAATGAATTATTGCATTTGGTACATTTGGGAAATATAACTGCTGACTTTATTGAAGAGAGGATGGCATGATTCTCATAGCATAGTGTGTAATGTAAAATAATATTGGAATGACAAACTCATGAGGTAGCTTTTAAAAAGACCTTCACAAACAGTGAATTCCAATAATCCACGGGATTGTGGAGTGGTTAGGCCCAATTTCAGGCTGTTGACAATCAATATCATGCATTTATTGGAAAAGTTATAAAGTGCAATCATTCGTCATTGTACTGATCTTGTTAAAGGGGTACTCCGTCACAATGATGACCAGTTCCTCCTTATGCCATTTAGTGCTATACAGAAAATGTTAGCCTTATTATTCATCTCATTATATGTCTGAATAAAGTACATAGAACATAGAACATAACAGCACAGTACAGGCCCTTCGGCCCTCGATGTTGTGCTGACCTGTCATACCGATCTCAAGCCCATCTAACCTAGACTATTCCATGTACGTCCGTATGCTTATCCAATGACGACTTAAATGTACCTAAAGTTGGCGAATCTACTACCGTTGCAGGAAAAGCGTTCCATTCCCTTACTACTCTCTGAGTAAAGAAACTACCTCTGACATCTGTCCTAAATCTTTCACCCCTCAATTTAAAGCTATGCCCCCTCGTGCTCGCCGTCACCATCCTAGGAAAAAGGCTCTCCCTATTCACCCTATCTAACCCTCTGATTATTTTATATGTTTCAATTAAGTCACCTCTCAATCTTCTTCTCTCTAATGAAAACAGCCTCAAGTCCCTCAGCCTTTCCTCGTAAGACCTTCCCTCCATACCAGGCAACACCCTAGTAAATCTCCTCTGCACCCTTTCCAGAGCTTCCACATTCTTCTTATAATGCGGTGACCAGAACTGTACGCAATACTCCAAGTGCGGCTGCACCAGAGTTTTGTACAGCTGCAGCATAACCTTATGGTTCCGGAACTCGATCCCTCTATGAATAAAAGCTAAAAGTAAGCGAATAGCGCTTCACTGGTTTATTCCTTATTAAGATGCAAGGTTCAATCATGATCATTTCTGAACAAGCTAGCCCTTTTGCTTCATAATTGCACACCAGCTACTATTGGCAATAATAGCAAAATAATGGAAGGAGCAGGGTGAATTGGACTTGGCTTTGCTGGGAGATGGGGGAATGCAAACCTTTTTATTTTTATCATTCTTTACTATTAGAGTAGTCTTGGGTATAGCTAACAGAAAAATTACATTTCTGTTAGCTACTTCTCTTGCAGTTTTCACCTACTGCTCCACCTTTCAGCAGTTCCAGCTCCTCTGCAATTGCTCCTTCCCCTCATATTCCATGAGTATCTTACACAAATGACCACTTTCCACTTTATTCTTTCTTTCAAAATGCCTCACCTACCCCATTTTTAGTTTCTCTGGCCTTGGCACTTGATAATGTGGGGTCTAATCCAATATGTATTCTCACTAAGCAATTGTGAACATTAATATTCTAATACAAGAATATCAGTCAAATCCAACTCCTATGCATACACATCTATGACCAGGAGAGGTCACTGGAGAACAATCTGTGAATAAACCATTTTTGTATTATTTTTCTTCCCTTGCTCTGAGTGAGCTTGTCATATTTGTTATCTTTCAAATGAAACACTGAACAGAATCTGACTATTTGGAGGGTTGGAGGTGGTGAAAGATTCAATGGCACTTTTCAACAGAGAAGAGGAAGACTCAAGGGCCACACAGTCAGTTGCACACATCTTCAGAGATTGCAACTATATCTGTAAGTGTGCACAATACCCTGGATATTGTCTGAAATGGCAATCAAAGGTGGATTGTGACTTTATTCATATTCTTTCATGCTGGTTCTGAGTGCCACATTTCTAATTAGGAATTCTAGATCCAGCTCCTTCAGAAAAACAGACCCTAGCTGATATCAGCAATGTTCCATACTGTGTGGGAAAGTCAGTGAAGTCTAAAATGTCCCCTTTTGTAGCATTCAGTGTTTGAATGTCTGGCAGTACAATTGAATGTTTTGACAACTGCTGTGGAAGTACGTATGTGTGGGGTTAGGATAACACCTGGTTAACGGGTTAGGGTGTTAGATAGGTAAGGTGCCAAGGATGCAGGTAGGTAGGGCTTCAGCTGGGTAGGGTGACAGGGTGCTAAGTGAGAAGAATGCCAAGTAAATGATTAACTACTTAGGGTAGGTCAGGGGGTATGTCAGGGCTGGTGGTGACTTGAGGTTTCAGGGCTGGTGAGGGTGTGTGTGTCGGGGTCAGCCAATGAGGTGAATGCTGAAGCTACCAGGTAAGGAGTGTATCAGGGCTGGTGGCTGAGGGGGTGTTGGAGTTCACAGCAGGAAGGAGGTGTTGGAGCTAATGATTGAGGGCGTTTTGGAATTGGCCTTCAGCCTTCAGGCCTCTTCCTGCTTCACCTGCTTCCCATTGCTCCAAATCCTTTGTCTTCTTTTTATCTTCCAGCATCAGCTCCTCATGAACTCTATAGCATTATCTTTAGGCAAAAGTATCTGTCTTGATCAGGGAATAACACAAAAGTGCTGCCAGTGAAGATATTGAAAATGTCTGCATTTTCTTCCTCATCGTCAATGGCTTGGATTTTCCAGTGGCCCAGGCAGTCATTATTTCAGTATAGATGGGAATTGTGCATGTGAACCATACAGAATCCACATGGTAGCAGACTCTAAAGGAATTGCACTGGAAATTGAATTCTTCCATGGGAAATTCCTCTACCTGGATCCTTCCAATAGTCTCCATTTAAATCAGATTTTGGATGGTTGCGATGAAATTAAGTAAAATATTTACTCAGCAAAAGTTAGACTATTAAACATATTATCTGGCTTCTGGTTAATATGTAGGCTGAACTCATTGTTACCTCATACTACTCCAATTAAAGCAGGCTATCTATAGCCCCCTGGGACCTGATTCCCCTACCCTCTGCCAGACCCAAGCCACCCACACTGCATGCAACCCAACTCAGTCCCCTGGTTCCAGACCTAATACATAGACATTCCCCTAATGGAGTGAGATGGTGTTTCCACTGCCAGATGCAACCTATCCAAACCAACACTGACCCCCGACCGCTCCGCCCCATCCACAGACCTGACCTGACACAAACTGACCCACCAGACCCTGACCAACCCCAGCCAGCACACTCACCACACAATGTGACTGGCTCGCTCCCCCTACTCATCTAGTACCCTACTGCCCAGCAGCTGAACATCACACTAATCTTATATTTACAGTCTGATGGCAACTGTAATGTCCTTTCAATTTCCCAGTACCACAGCTGACTGCTGAGACAAAGGATGTGTGGTTTGCCTTCCTCTGTCAGTCTACACTATGAGACAACTGTCAGAATGGAAGTATGTCTCCACACTTCAGATGGAGCCCTGAGCAGAGAAGCTCAGAAGGTATGGCCGTAACTGTAAAACAGAGTTAATGTTATGAGCCTGATATGACTCTTCTGCAGAACTGTAATTGCACAGTCCTGGTGAAGAGGAGTCACTACAGGCACAAAAATGGAAATTATGGAACTGATATAAAATGTCACATGAATCATGAACATATATGGAAGGGGCTGAGCAAGGAGAGAGAAATAAAGTCAAGCTGGGAAGAATTAAATTCCCCAGTAGGGCAGGAACAGACTGAAATGACATATTCTGAAGAAGACTCATATCAGACCTGAAACATTAACTCTGTTTCTCTCTCCACAGATGCTGCTAGACTTGCTGGGTTTCTCCAGTATTTTCTGTTTTTATATCAGGCTTTTATTTCCTGTGCTTGGTGCGATGATTTTGTTTGGCTGTCCAGTGCAAATTCTCTGGCTATAGACATAATTCTAGAAAGATTGAATGAAACAATCAATGAGACTTAATTATTCTCAAGATGAAGTTAGCTGGCAATCAGTGAGTAGGCCCAGCACTACGTTTCCTTGCCTTATTGTTTCCTGATACAATGTTGAAGTGCAAAGACTGAGCTGTCATTCTGTAAACTGCACTCCAGTCTCCATGCACACCAGCCACATATATCTATTTAGAATGGAATTTATGATAATGACAGTGCAAATAGCTATGCAAATAAGCTTATCCCAGGAAGTTCTCAGATTAGCTCTCCAGGTTGCTGGCTAGTGTAAATTTCTTCCCCTTGGCAAAATGTTAGAACAACTCTCCTTAGAAAGTTCATTCTCAATATCTCAGAGGAAAATGTGTCTATTCTAAATGTATCTGTGAGATTCAACGGAGAGATTACAGTCAAGGTAAAAAAATCTTACCTTGTTACCTTCAACCAATGATATTCCACCAATGAGATTTCATTAGTCTCAACAGAATTGCAGCTGAAGTGTTTTATAGAGTATATGTTAATCTACACTTATCCTTCCAACCTTCGGTCTCTTTCACAACCAATTTAACCTCTTTTTAAAAGAGATAAAGGGCATATTATTAATTACACTTGAAACAAATGAATTCCAAATATCTATTGCCCTCAGAGATATTTTTATCTCTAGTTTCGCCTGAGGCATGCTAATATTTTATTCATGTCCTCTTGTATGTGACCACAGCTCAAGTTAAATAACTTGCTTATATCAATATGCGTGCTTTCAGAATTTGTGAGATTTGATCTATTCTTTTTCCATCTTCTTCTCCCCACTGAGGACCGACACAATTTTGTTAGTTTTGTCTCAGTATAATGTTTTGAATTCCAGTTTCCTTTTTGCACTACCAAACCTTCCCCAATACATCAATATCTTCTATATAAATTTGAATTATTTTGTATTTGTCAGGTTCGGGATGTCATTTTGGGGAAAAGGAACCTTTTTTGTTCCACAAGATGGCAACAAACAATCTGAAATCGATTATACCATACGTTGGATGAGAAGTAGAGTTTGGTCATAGAGCTTGCTCTACATTGGGTCCTGTGCCTTTGTAAATTCCTTGTACTTTCAATGTACTTCATTGGCACCAACAAAGACTTAGAAATCGATCTGCAACCTAGTCCTCATTTGAGAACGTGTCCAGCAAAGAAAAAAGAATTCTGCCTTCGTGGTCAGAGATAATGTGAACTGCAGATGCTGGAGAATCCAAGATAACAAAATGTGAAGCTGGATGAACACAGCAGGCCAAGCAGCATCTCAGGAGCACAAAAGCTGACGTTTCGGGCCTAGACCCTTCATCAGAGAGGGGGATGGGGTGAGGGTTCTGGAATAAATAGGGAGAGAGGGGGAGGCGGACCGAAGGTGGAGAGAAAAGAAGATAGGTAGAGAGGAGAGTATAGGTGGGGAGGTAGGGTGGGGATAGGTCAGTCCAGGGAGGACGGACAGATCAAGGACGCAGGATGAGGTTGGTAGGTGAGAAATGGAGGAGCGGCTTGAGGTGGGAGGAGGGGATAGGTGAGAGGAAGGACAGGTTAGGGAGGCGGGGATGAGCTGGGCTGGTTTTGTGATGCAGTGGGGGAGGGGGAGATTTTGAAGGTTGTGAAGTCGCAGGAGGCCCGTGATGGGCATGTCGTCTGAGGAATGGGAGGGGGAGTTAAAATGACTCGCGACTGGGTGGTGCAGTTGTTTATAGCGAACCAGGCAGAGGTGTTCTGCAAAGCGGTCCCCAAGCCTCCGCTTGGTTTCCCCAATGTGGAGGACGCCACACCGGGTACAGTGGATACAGTATACTACATTGGCAGATGTGCAGGTGAACATCTGCTTAATATGGAAAGTCATCTTGGGGCCTGGGATGGGGGTGAGGGAGGAGGTGTGGGGGCAAGTGTAGCACTTCCTGCAGTTGCAGGGGAAGGTGCCGGGTGTGGTGCGCTTGGGAACCCTGCTGCCCAATGGCATCAATGTGGACTTCACAAGCTTCAAAATCTCCCCCTCCCCCACTGGATCCCAAAACCAGCCCAGCTTGTCCCCTCCCCCCACTGCATCACAAAACCAGCCCAGCTCATCCCCGCCTCCCTAACCTGTTCTTCCTCTCACCTATCCCCTCCTCCCACCTCAAGCTGCACCTCCATTTCCCACCTACCAACCTCATCCCGCCTCCTTGACCTCTCCGTCCTTCCTGGACTGACCTATCCCCTCCCTACCTCTCCTCTCCACCTATCTTCTCCTCTATCCATCTTCGGTCCGCCTCCCCCTCTCCCCCTATTTATTTCAGAACCCTCTCCCCATCCCCTTTTTCTGATGAAGGGTCTAGGTCAGCTTTTGTGCTCCTGAGATGCTGCTTGGCCTGCTGTGTTCATCCAGTTTCACACTTCGTTATCTCTGCCTTCGTGGTGTTTGTTTGCCAGTTTCAGTCTGACACATTTTGTTACATCTTCTATTTGTTTCCTATAATTTCTGATTTTAATTGTCTGCCTTAATATGTTCTCCCCCTTCTCACTTCCTGAATTCTCTCTCTCTCTCTGTTTCTCTACTCACAGCCTGCCCAGCTTCAGGTTATTGCTGATATTGAGACTAACAAGGCATTTTTCTTTTTGTTTCCCTCAGTGTAAGGCTAAAGAAAGTAAGGTGGAATCCATGAATCCAGTAAGAGTTAACCATTACGTAAAGATACATCAAGTAAAAAAACTTGTCTATTGACCTAAATTAGGATCTTTTAGTGTGTTTTGTAGATGCCTCTAGTTGTTTGATGGTTTTATTCATAGGCAACAAATTTAGCCTGTTTTTCTTATTCAATTTCCACTTTCCAAACTGATCCTGGCTCGACTGTTGCACCATTCAAACAACTGCATTTTGACAGAACCTTTGTACTGTTCCATATTTCCTTAGAATCACTAATCAAAACGCTTTTCTGATTATTCTGTTTGTACAAAAGTTCTTGAGCACATTCAATATTATTTTATATAGAGAGAATTAACATTAGCAAAACTATCCTACACATACAATGGGAAACATTCAGGAGATGCTGTGTTATTTTATGAAAATTAAATGTACCAGTATTGAATATGTAGTGTTATGCAATAAAACATATAGTTCTTTGTTACAAACTAAATATTGCTAATAATCAAAGCAGAATAATAAAACTGAACATTTAAGTAAACAAAACCAACAATTCACCTTCCAATGCTTTTGCAAAATTTGATCTAAAACTCATTGTAATAAAAAATTAGAGAAAGAAAATGCATCTCATTGTCCCAATTCTAATCACAATCCCAGAATTTTAGCCCAATGCTAAAGTTCTTTTTGAAAGTAAGATACTGAAATCTCCGCACTGAGAAATAGAGAAGCTCCATAATGGAATGAAGCTAGTGATGCATTGAATACAAAAGAAAGTACTTGGAATGTGAAGTGAAGAAGAAAAGCTGGGAGAAGCCACTAATTATGTAAATGTGAAGGTATGACAAAAGAACGGTGCTTGTTTGTAGTGCCAAGAGAACAAAAATTAGGCACTTGGAATGAGTAAGAGAAACAGCAGGTGGCCTTTTATGATGATTCAACAAAAGGAATGAAAATGGTGAGAGTAATCGGAAAGGGGTGAAAGGCATGTTTACACATCAAAGAAATGCAGAAGTGGACTCACCCCTGTAAGCAGTCATCTTGTGAAATCATTCCAATTCTTTCTGCACGGAACTCAGATTCTGAGATAGGTGGTGCTGGCATCCATTCTCCTAATCTTCTTTGAGCAAAATGAAGAGGTCTGTAAGATTGCCTCCTGCACCATATCATGAAAATGAAGCTGCAAAATGGTGACATGCTCTTTTTCTTCACTCCTCTCCCCACATGATAATCTAACCTGTTTCAGGTTCCCAAAAATGAAGAATGGAGGCCTAATGAAGCTGCAACAACACTGGATCTCACTCTTAGAAAATTTATCTCAGAGATTAACATTGCAAGGACTTTAGAGACTTGAAAGGAGAAGAGATCTGCACATGGCCAGTCAACAGGTGCATGTGCATATTCCCCAGGCTACCACGCAAAACAACATGGGATGATGGCCTAGTGGTATTATCGCAAGACTGTTAATCCAGAGACCCTGGTAATACTCTGAGGACCTAGGTTCAATGTTTGCTAAGGCAGATAGTGGAATTTGATGGCAATAAATATCTTGGATTGGGAGTTTAGTGATGACCATGAATCTATTGTTGATTGTCAGGAAAATCCTTTCTGGTTCACTAATGTCCATTAAGGAAGAAAACTGCCATCCTTACTTGTTCTAGCCTACACGTGACTCCAAACCCACAGCAATGTGGTTGGCTCTGAACTGCCCTCTGGGCAATTAAGGATGAGTAATAAATACTGGTCTAGCCAGTGACACCTGCATCCCGTGGATGAATAAAATAAAGCACATCTCATTTAAGTGTTCTCCAAATCACTTCCAGCAGTTAAGACGTTCATTAATGCTGGATTAAAGTTTGGGACTCCTTATTACTGTCATCACATAGAGTGTAGGATTCAAGGTCAACTAAGGGTAGGCAAACAGTTCTGCCTTTGTCAGTGATGCTAAGGTAGTAGAATGCTTTTATAAAACATTGTGGGATCACTACAGAGGTCAGTCTGAAGTGTTGTGAAAGGATTGGTTGGCAGCCCTAAATTGACACTAATTTTTTTTTTCTGCAGTCATATGTCACATATTTTCTCTCGAGAATCTGTGCCGACCATGTTATGAAAAGCAGACTCAGAGTAAGAGTGAAAATATAGCAAGGAAAAGGTGATCCAAAGCAGACATCCTCTGAAGTTCTTTTGAAAAAGGGCCTTGGTGTTTTGAATGATGCTAATTGCATCTAACACAGGACTGGCCTCCCGCCTCCACACCAGAGAGTGTAACGACAGGACAGGACACCTGAAATACTGCCGCAACTGACAGGTTTCACATCCAATCAAAGCTGAACTAGATCACACCAATTTGGTTAGTACTAGGGTTTAGATAATTGATCAAAGCAGTCTTATTTTAAAAAGGATATTGGATTGTGTAGTGAGGTCATAGGTGGATGGATTGAAGGGGCATTCTGACTACAAAATGTAATTTGCTGCTGGTAATATTTGTATGGATGCTGGATGGGGAATGAATTAGGGTCGGGTCTGAAAGCCATGAACCATGGCCAAATAGACTGCTGATATTCTGGTATGTGTCTAAACTCAATTATAAAAAATGGTCATTTGAGCCAGGAACAATGAAGGGCCGTCAGCAGGTGTGCGGCTGTGGAACGTGACTTAGCAGCTCTCAGGGACATTACTTACTCAATGTGGCTTGAATCCATAACTTCCAGATTCAGAATTGAGAGCACTATCATAATGTCAGGGTGGACACATTAAAACCTGGCACGGGTGGCATTCACTGTGGAAGAAATAGCACCACAACCCTGGAAAACCTCTCTGCATTTTATTTTAATTTTGCATCCAGTTAAACAGGTGCTGAGGCTGTTTGGTGAGGTTTAACGTTTCATCAATAATGGGCCAGTAAGGTTTGCTCTTCTAATGGATAAAGGCTCTCTGTTAGAAACGGGACTTCGTAAACTATTTGCTAACTATATATTAGAAACAGTACGTTTGTCGTGAGAGCCATTTTAGAGCTAGATAAACATTTCCAATAGATTTCTTACATGCAGAAATGTCAAGGTTTTCTTAACACCATTCTCTATTATGTTTCTGTTTCCTTTGAGTAGGATTTATCATTGTTAAGTGTTTAGTTTTAACTTGACATAGTCACATTCATGCAACTACTAGATAAACTTTTAGAGCTCGCACTTATCCATAGTCCCATTAGAGTTATAGATATTTCACATTCCCAAGGCTTAGCTAACATGGAAACCTGCCTGACTCTATAGATTCCAAAAACAATTTGTGCTTATTTCTTTCTCTTCTGTATTCTTACTTTAAAATGACTAAAGCAGTATATTTTAATCTATGATCAGATTTGCCCAGTCTTCAGTGTAGCCCCCACTCCGACCCCCTTGCCCATTTTAATATCCTCACTATGCTATCCAAACCTTGCTTTGAGCTTATGAGCCTGGCAAGTCACATGTAATAATTCTTTTTGCCAATTATTGGTGCTTAGATTCTACGAGACAGATGTTCTATTTATAATGATCATCAAAAATTATCAAGCAATAAATAGATGTTAATTTAAATCTAACTATATTAAATAATGCTTATTTGAATTTAATGATTTAACTGATGATTTTAACAGTAGAACATTTATTATTTCAACTGGCTCCTGACTTGCACACACTTCCATTGTGGGTTGGCAGTCGACACAGGATGCATCTTTAGTGTTTACAATTTCATTCTAGAATGAATTAACTTATCTCCACTACCTGTAGGCAGCACTGCAGGCAAATTTTTAGTATTTTCTTTATTCTCAGTAGTAGTTCAAAATTGTCATTCTATCAAACTAACATCATAAGCTGAATGTTTATGAAGTGTACGTCTTTTTGCTTGAGGAACTTTTTCTTGACACTGTAATCTGCACAGATAATTGTGCTGAGTTGACAGCAGTCAAGAAGTACTGGCTGAGTAATTTGATCTTACATTCTTCGATTGTTGACAACATTGGCTGTCCAAATCCAGACAGATCTGTCCTCCATCCCAGTCCTACACAATCGTCCTCACATTCACCCTGCATGCTCTCTCCAACCCCTTTTAGAACTAATCTGCTGACTTCTGCCTGAAGCTCCATCTTTGCCTTGGGTGTCACAACTTCCTATTTTGAACGTTAGGAGGCTCGAATCTTGATATCAGGTAGGCCACTGACCAATCCAAACAGCTGCAGTCACTTTTGGGCACATTTAAAATATCCAGGCCTTGGTGTGTTAGCAGATAACTCCAACTGAATTAAGTCAAAAAATATCAAAGACAAAAAGAACTTGTGCCTCGGCAGGCAAACATCTTTTTGAAGGGAAATTCAATGATAGCCTAGGTCAGTAATTACAGAGAACAGCTCTATCTTTTTCTCAATAGTCCAGTAATCAGGTTACTTATTTATATTGCCTCGGTGTGTAGGGAATATGGATAACACTAAGATGGGACCACTGGCTGATGAGGAATTAGGTAATGCCAATTAAATTTTTTTAAGTAACAAAAAGCTTCAGAAACAAGAAGTCTTAAAATAGGAAAAGCTGAAACACAACTTATCAACTGCCATCTGTGGTGATCACAGATAGTCAAACTTTCAGAAAATAACACAGGAAAGGTACTATATATTTAAACACAAATGAATTTAGGAAGGCAGGAACCGTGGAATGATGTAATTAGCTTTTCCAGTGAAGTAAAACACAGAATAATTAAAAACTAAAACTAAGCCAAGAATGTGTGAAAACTAAGAGCAGAATCTTCTGTGGACCTGAAATGACATGAGCTATTGCAACAAATTTGGGAGATGTCAATGTTGAATGAGGCCCTTTCTGATGTTGGGATCAAAATAGGATCAACTTTCCACCAAGTCCATGATTTCAAGATGAGACTCTTATCAGTGAGTAGTGAGAGGTCAATTGACAGCAATTATTGCAAATTATTATCCTTGTTACGACTTAATCTCACCTGATTAATATCGGGACTCACATTCCCCCATTCACTGCATCAGGAAATAGAAGCTGAGAATTCCTTACATTAAAGTCTGACTGGATACTGATAACTGAAGCTCACTGTTTACCCCATCAACCTCAAGATTCCTAGAGTCATAGAGATGTACAGTATGGAAACAGATTCTTTGGTCCAATCCATCCATGCCGATTAGATATCTTAAATGTCTAATCCCATTTGTCAGCATTTAGCCCATATCCCTCTGAACTCTTTCAATTCATATACACATCCAAATGCCTTTTAAATGTTGTAATTGTTCCAGCCTTCACCACTTCCTGTGGCAGCTCATTTCATACACACACCACCCCCTTAGATCCCTTTTAAATCTTTCCCCTCTTACCTTAAACTTAAGCCCTCTAGTTTTGGACTACCCCACCTGGGGAAAAGACCTTGTCTTTTCACTCTATCAATGCCTCTCATGGTTTTACAGACCTCTATAAGGTCACCGCTCAGCCTCTGACACTCCAGGGAAAACAGCCCCAGCCTATTTCAGCTTCTCCCTACAGCTCAAACCCTCTAACCCTTGCAATATCTTTGTAAATCTTCTCTGAACCCTTTCAAGTTTCACAATGTCCTTCCTATGGGAGACCAGATTGGAAGCAGTATTCCAAAATTGGCCCAACCAATGTCCAGCACAGCTACAAAATGACTTCCCAACACCTATAGTCAATGCACTGGCCAATAACAGCAAGCATACCAAACAAATTCTTCACTATCCTATCTGCCTGTGACTCCAGTTTCAAGGTACAATGAACCTGCACTCTAAGGTCTCTTTGTTCAACAACACTCCCCATTTGCCATTAAGTGTATGTCCTGCCCTGACTTGACTTTCCAAAATACAACATCTCACATTTATTTGAGTTAAACTCAATCTGCCATTGCTCAGCCCATGGGCCCATCTGATCAAGGTCCTGTTGTCCTCTGATATAACCTTTTTGGCTGTCCATTACACCACTAATTTTGGTGTTGTCTGCAAACTTACTAACTACATCTCCTGTGTTCATTTCCAAATCATTTATATAAATGATGTCCACTTAGACACTTTACACCAATGTCACCGAATGTGCTCCATGGATGCTTGTTGCACAGATCACTCATCAATGTAAGTTGACCTCCATCCTACACTACCCTCATTGCTCCATCATGATCCACTTAAAGCATACTTCTAGACTTCAGTGCTCCACTATGGAATGCATGTAGTTGAAATGTGGGCAGGGACAGGTAACCAACTCACAGATTTGCCCAGGCTTCCCAATCCTTTAACATACACTCACTTTGTGCTCTCTTGAATTCTCACAGCATCCATATTTGTCTTGCTTTGCATTGCCTTGGTTTTTGAGCTTTGCAACCTCAGCCAGGCCTTAAATGCTCATCATATTTTTGTCTTGTCTTGTAGTTTTATGCAGATACAAAGCCAGGCAGCTTGTTATAATTGTCAGCAGCCATCAATCAAGGGGGTTGAAATTGTTTCAGAGATCGTAGGAGCTGCAGATACTGGAGAATCTGAGGTAACAAGGTGTAGAACTAGATGAACACAGCAGGCCAAGCTGCATCAGAGGAGCAGGAAAGCTGACGTTTTGGGCCTAGACCCTTCTTCATTTCTTCATCCAAATAACCATATCTCAAACACAGGCAGTCAAATACGCTGTCTGCTTACAGCTCTGGGGTTTGGGCATGTTCAGTCATCTACTTTTGATGGTCAGCATAAGGGCCTGCATCTTATTGCAGTCCAGGGAGTGGTAGACAGCCTGTCTAACAGGTCCAGTGCAAGCTGGCAGGGGATTCACAGACAGTCAGTCCAGTATCTGTATGGAGAGTGGTCAGGGCTGGTCAATCCTCAGTGAGGTTGTCTGTCCAGGTCAGTCTGAATGGTGGGTCATGGTCAGTCCTAAGGTGACAGTGCAATGAATGTCAAAGGTGGAGATGTATTGGCATCCTTGGTGCAGTAGGGAATGGGGAGCATCAATTTTGGGGATTGGAGGAAGCAACCTGGCATGCTGAGGGAACAGGGGTGATAAGGGGGATATCTGCCATATAAGGAGGGAACTAGTAATGCATGTCAAGGTGATCTACCATGGCCTTGCTGGAGGGAGGGTGCATCACAATGGCAGGCAGGATTAAACTGTAGTGACTGTTTCAGGGGATTACAATGAGAATTGCTGTCATATTCCCAGGTGGTTGGTGGTAAAATGTGGGGGCAGCACACCCTGCATTGTCTTCCATGTTCTCTCAATTCCTAAATGCAATGTTTGACTGGGAAATGGCTGCAACCACATCTGGAGTGGGCCAAATCAGTTTTTATTTCTGGGTCAAAACAAGGGCTCCACTTTTGTGCAACAGGAGGCCCTTCAAGGGGCAACTGCATCAATTGTGCACTTTCAGAGGACAGGACAAAGTCATTTATAGCCATTTCATTGTGTATGTAAAATATGTGGAGTACACAAATTTGTGGCACTCAAGCAACCTTGACTATGTCATTGGTCATTGCAGATTGAATAATCTTGGTGAAGCAGAAGCAATTCCAGGTGACCTTAAAAGTGGCACCTGTGGGCCATAAAGCACAAAACTGATGCAAGACCAGAGACCAGACTACATCTCAACTTCAGCTGTATATATAATGGAGGACACTCTTATATGCAATGTGCTTTTATGCATGACGTACAGCTGAGAGATCACAAAACCATAAAATGTAGGTGCTGAAGTAGGCTGTTCAGTCCATCAACTCCAATCTGCCATTTAATTGGATCATGGCTGATATGATAATCCTCAACTCCACTTTCTAGCTTTTTACCCACAGATCTTGATTCCCTTACTGATTAAAAATCTATCTCAGCCTTGAATATTCTTAATGGCTCAACCTGGGCAGCCCACTGAAGTGAAGAATTTCACAAATTTACCACTTTTCGAGAGAACAAAATCCTTCTCATCTCTGTCTTTAATGGGTGACTCCCTTCTCTGAGATTACGATCTGCGGTCCTCGATTCTCCAACAAGATGAAACAACCTCAAGTCCCCTAAGAATCTCACATGTTACAATAAGGTCTCCTCTCAATTCCTTCTAAATTCTAATGAGCAAGATTAACCTACGCAAATTCACCTCATAAGAAAATACCAGGGAACCTTCTCTGGACAGTCTTCATTGGCAGTATATATTTTAATGGTATTCCAATGTATAATGTCCAATCTCAAAGCTTCATGTGGAATCATTCCATGCCCCTCTTGTCAGTGTGCTCTATGTCCCACTGTATGGAAAAATGCATAAAGCTGGCATTTGTTTGTGTTGCAAGTGCTGACTGCTCATATCACCAAGGACTTCTTCTGATGCATATGTTCCCCACACAGGTTCATGGTAAGTGTGACATATGGACCCAGCCACCACAGAGGTTATTTTTGCTGTTGTTGCTGTTGCTGTGGTACAAAGAGGATACAGAGAAAAGAAAAGTAACAGATGTGTAAGCAAGCCCAGAACCAGCAGCAACCTTCAATGAACAGCCTGCAGATGAAGGCTTTGCAGTTGAAGATCCCCTCTGGATGGACAGGAGGTACAGGAAGACCAGAGTCTATTGTACTCAGTGCCGTTTCCTCTGGATAAGTGATGTGCAGTGTTGGTGTAGACTGAGGATGGCTCAGGCACTGTCACAGGACTGTGTCACGTAGGGGAGTGGGACCTGTGACCTGGAGGGATAGTGGCCATCCTATCCTATAAGGTGACAACTTATTGAACTTCTGTGATTAGATCCCCTCAAGGAGTCACTGGGAACCTCTAGGGGGTCTTTCAATCATCCACCCACAAATGTATCAAAGCTGTTACTAAAACAATTTGATTCAGACCACACAGCTTTGTCTTATTCCCCATGACAAGGTAAGTGCTGCAGCCTGGGCAGTAGATTTGGGAAACATAGCTGGCTTTCCCCAGGGTGCAGGGTACCATAGATTATACACACATCACACTTTCAGGACCATTTCATAATGCAGTTGAGTTCATCAATCGAAAAGTGTTCCATTCTGTCAAAGTGTAAGTGATCTGTGACCAATGCTACCATTCAAAAGTTTTACCTGATTTCCTGAGAGCTGCCATGATGCCTACATCCTTGCATAACCAATAATCCTGCTGAATTTCAGGGGCCAGATAGCTTATAAAGCTGGTTACTGGATGTCAAGAGCTGTCCTTTGCGATTTTGGCTGATGATTCCAATACACGAGCCCCTACCTGAGGCCCATTCATTGACCAGGACCACGATGAGTAAGATAATAGGCCTTCTGAAGATGAGGTTCCACTGCTTAGATCCGTTCTGGGGTTGGGCATTATAGATCACTCCATACAGAGTGTGCTGCATAATGCTAGCGTGCTATGCCCTGAACAGCTGGAGCAGGCAACAAGGGGATCTTATAGACACTGAGGTACTGGGAGAATGGGAGAAGTCTTCTGAGGAGGGTGAGGACATTTCAGCAGGAGGCACATCACTTTCATTATGATGCTGGAGTGCTCTGATCTAGACATGATTTAATTAACAGCCAGTTCCACTAGATGAGAACTGGTGTAGTCACCATTCATCGATTGAAAATTTGTTTGGTGCTTGAAATGCAGTTTGTTGCTGTTTCGTGAGGCAAATGCAGTTTCTGTTTGTTTGATTTCTGTTTGCTTTTGATGTTGGTGAGTGTTGTGAGCTATTTGAAATCTTTCTGGTGTGAGATGGCTCAGCATTAAACATTGAAAAGATGCTGGTCTATAACAGGTATTGGGAAAGAGTCATGTGACTTAGAGGGTTGTAGACTGAATGTGGTCAAGGGTAGGTAAGCAATGTGGCCTGTTAAAATCAGAAATTCATGTTTAGACATGCCTCTTGAATTATTCCTTGCAGATTAATTTCTTAACGGAACTGAACAGAACAGGAGAAATCTCCCTCGGATTTGCAAGCGGTATGGTGGAACTATACAAAACAGAGGTTTTAGTATATATGCAAAGGAACCAGACAAATCTCTATCCCCTCACCTCACTCTTCATTTAGAAACTCCAGGATATTGCCAGCAGAGCTTGGGGGTGCTTTCCGAATCTGACCATTTACAAGTTCCTCTTTTCCTGCACTATTGGAACATTACAGTGCCTCCCTTTCTCCATAGGACATCATGCCAAAACTTATACTTTTAAAAGAGCAATTCAAAGATGAAATTTAGAGGACCTGAGAGATTAAACATAAATACTAATGCAGAAAATTGAGACAGGATGTTGGAAGAGTGCAGGCTGCTTTAATGAAAGCTCCCTTGATGTTCTGCTGAGGCCAGTGAGGAGATGGAGAGAATTGGGCTGCAAAATCCAGTTTGTTTGAATCCATAGTTCTCGTGCCACAGCTATCATTTTAGCTCCAGAATGGTTTCTGCAGTGTGTATGCACAATTTTCAGCATAGCTTGTGCTAGATGACACATTTGAAACTTTAGTAGGAGCATGCACTGAAAGTATGCAGAGTAGGTGCATGCACATGACACATTTATTCTTCACGAATTCACTTATTGTTCCATCAATACTTGAGTCACCATAATGAACAAGAGGGGAAGCTGCTGGGCGACAAGGGATTAACATCTGGCACATGAGTTCACAACTTAATCAGAAATTGCCAGTATGCATACAATGAGAGCTATGCTGTTTAACAAACCAGCATCAAATAGATCACTGGCATGTTCAAGTAATGGTTCTGCTGTCTGAACTATTCAGGACAAGCCCTGCAGTATTCACCAACTCAAGTAATTGTTGGGATGTGTTTCCAAATTAATCACTAAATCCTGCCCAAATTCATTACCTTGCAGCCTCCTTGTACTTGAGGATACAGTGAGCAGCTAAAGAGCAGGAGGAGAAAGCGAGTGAGAAAGACAAAGATAGGAGGAAATCAAAATAATTCCCCATTTAGCTCCATTCTCCAACCTCCTGTGCCTGGCCAAGCTCGTCCTCACTTTGAACAACTTGCCCTTTAACTCTTCCCACTTTCTTCAGGTCAATGGGTACCTGTATGGGCTCCAGTTATGTCTGTCTTTTTGTGGGGTGCAAAGAACATTTCTTCTTCCAGTCCCACTCTAGCCCCCACCCACTTTCTCTGGTGTGTCGATGAAATCATCACTGCTGCTTCCATCTCTCATCTGGAATTGGAAATGCCCATCACTTTCACTTCTGATCTCCAACCCTTCTCACCTTCTCTGGTTCATCTCTGACTGCTCCCTTTCCTTCCTCAACATCTCTGTTTCCACTTTTGGGGATAGGCTGGCCACCAAATTCCACTATAAACCCACTTACTCTCGCAGCTACCTTGACAAATATCCTTACGCCCTGTGTCCTGTAAAGACTCAATTCCATCCCCTCAATTCCTCTGTCCCTGGCGCATCTATTCCAATGGTGCCAATTTTAACAAGGGGGCTTTAGAAATGTCCATTTTCTTCCTCAACTGAGGACTCCCCATCACTGTGATTGACAGGGCCCTCTGCTGCATTCATTTCCTACACTTCAGCCCTCACTATCTTTGCCCCCCTACAAAACTGATAGGGTCCCCCCCCCCGTCCTCATTTTCTACCCCACCAGCGTTGGCATGCAAAGGACAATAAGCCTCCATTTTCACTCCCCCCAGTGGGATGCCACCACCAGACACATATTTCCTACTCCTCTCTTGTCAGTATTTTGCAGGGGCTGTTCCCTCCGCTCCACCCAGAACCACTCCTCCTCCACTCCCACCACATCCCCCTCACCCCCACTGCGCCTTCCTCTGCAATTGCCATTGATATAAATAATAAACAAAAGTGGAGCCAGCACTGATCCTTGTGGAGCACTGCTCGTAACAGGCCTCCAGTCTGAAAAACAGCTCTCAACCATCTCTCTCTGCCTCCTACCATTAAGCCAATATCAAGTTCAAAAATTTTTGGACTTGAGGTCATATCCTTACTCCAACTCCCACACACCTCATCATCACATGAGCTGTTATCACAACCATCCCACCGTCAGCTACTAATGGAGCCCATTAACAGCTGTTGATTTCTTTAAGCTAGCCTTTACCCATTTTTTTTGCTTTTCCAAGTATTGTTCTCCATCTCTCTCTGCTCCCCTTCCCCACTCCATCTTCAGCATATATACCAACCTTTTCCTAACGACAACCAGTTCTGAAGAAGGGTCACTGCATCCCCAAAATTAAGCCTGCTTTGTCTCCGCAGATGCTGCCAGACCAATGAGTTTTCCCAGCAAGTTGTGTTTGTGCTTCATTCACCTGGCCTCTCTATGATTGCCTCATTTCACTATAGTTTTAGTAAGCAAAACCCCCAATCCCCATTACAGAATAGTTAAACACTATATATTTCCTCAGTTATACACCATCACAGTGTCCCTTAGGCCACAATATTGCAATAGAAGTCTCTGCCAGATGATCATTCTGTACCAACTTCATCTAATAACACATCCAAAATACAAAATGAATCTAATCAAACTTAAGCATTCTCTCATCATTTGTCTGCAGGTGCCTTTTCTTGTCAGCAGTCAAGCAGGGATCTAATCAATCTTCCTTTACCACATTTGAAGTCTCTGAGATTGCGCCAATTATGAACAGTCGGAAAAGGCACAGTAAAGTTTTCTATTTGTACAAGAGTATAACCATGTGTGTCTGAGATAATGGTCTGTTATTAAATTTCTATCTTTTAGTACGAATCACATTAAGTTTATTGTATTCCACCACTTTGCCATATTGTCTGTACATGCTTGTGAGATAGTAGATTGCTTGTTTTTGAATTGGATGATAGGAATTGAGGAGCTTGGAGGGCATCCCTGTGAGATATAGGCTGTATGTGCTTGGTTTGTAGCAGTACTACATTTTTTCAGTCGGAAGGAATGGTGAGGAATGAGAGTAGCCACTGAATGCAGTTATGACACTAATTCAGTGGTAGTAACTCACTGAACCTTATGGTTATTGTGACAGTTATGATGTCCATAATATCATTATGTTTTGAGATGGCCTCTTTAGTTTAAGGTAAAATAAAGGGGTTATATAAACTCTTCCAAAATTTATCTGACAGTAAATCTAGGCAGTTTTATTAAAGATTACAGAGAGACCATAGTGTTTTATTGGGAAGCAGGTAGAAAGCATTTTATACTTTTGGAGACTCTGCAGAAGCCTGTATGATAACAATGGAGAAATTGGGAGTAGCCAGTCCCAGAAAAAGAATTGAGAATCTGGCATTGCATACAGCTATGCTTTAAACTGTCCAATTATTTCCAAAATAAAACAGAGTTTTGATCTCATAGACAGCAAACCTAATTCAAGGCTCATGTGTTTCACATCATCATGGGCATTGAGAGGAGAGGCATTCAAGTCATTCCTGAAAATTTACAGCCTGGATTGGTTTGCCCTGGTCCAGGAGATCAAAAAACCAAGATGCCTAAAGTCTCTATGGCTTAGATTGGGAATTTGAACTTGGATTGAAAAATAATCACGAAGAGTTACAATGAGGCTGGGCAATTCATCAAGTTTGCACCAGAGGATGCATCCCTGAGGTAGAAACCTCAAGTGAAAGACAATTCGGTGATTAAATGCTCTGAGGCTGAGAAAACAATGGAACGGAAGTAAACTCAACTACACTATGAATCAGCCAGGATCTTTTTGAATGGTGGAACAGGCTTGATGGCTGAATAGCTCCTTACCCATTTCATTGCTTTGGACTACACTGAAGTCAAGGGCTGAGCAAATGTCCTTCATTGTAGATTTCATGGGCTTCAGTATGAACGTCTGATGGATATCATCAACTATATCTCAGTGGGCTATCGCTTATCTCTCACGTTTCACCCTTAAATCTAAGATGTCAGTGAAACTGAAAGCCAGAAGCATTATAATGCTCTCTAAAGAATCTGACATACAACCTGCATTAACCTTTTCTTGTCATTCCGTCCAATCTTAACATTGATCCAATGAAAATCCTGATCTAGGAGGACACATAGATTTTCATGTCTGTGCAGTTGAAAATACTCTGCACGGTGGAATTCCAGCCAGAGATGTAGACCTAGGCCTGTACTCATTGGCAAAGTTTACATGATTAGTAAATATGCTGTCAATGACCTACCTAACGTGCTTGTGTGCAGCTGACTGGAAGTTCCTGGAGAGGCCTCTGGCAGAGCCCTCAAATATCCAGGGGCAAAACAAGTTGAGGTCGGTGATCATTTTCACTGCCATTGATAATTATGGCCATTCAGCCCAGTGGGGAACAAGAATTACTTCAGCATACTGCAGTTATCTGGCAGCAGCTGATGCAACTACGTTAGGCTCCTGAAGCATTACCCTTTCAAGAAGTGCAGATTGTTCAGTCTCTGCCAATAAATGATAACACATGGGCAGTGCTTCCTGTGAGCTTGACCGCTCCCACTAAAGTTCCACTCTCAACTGCTTCCCTTCCTGCACGCTTTGTTTTTGCTGGCCTTGTTGTATGTTTGATGGTCATTCTATCAGTGTACTTTTAACAGCCAGTGCTTATGATATGATCATTGTATTACAGTGTGTGACCTGGAGGTAGAAAGTTCTCATGCCTCTTCTTAACCTGGATGACATGCTACTGTTCAGCTGTAATCTGATAGTTTAAAGTTAACCTAGGCTCTGATGTGCCTGTAAGTGTAATTTGCTCACCATAGTTAGATGTAATAAATGTCTGTTGGATTCCTCAATTTTTTTTATTCATTCATGGAATGAGGGCATTGCTAGCCAGGTCAGCATTTAGAGCCCATCCCTATTTTCCCAGGGGGCAGTTATGAGCCCATGACATTGCTGTGCATCTGGTGTCACATGCAAGCCATTCCAGGTAAAGATGGCAGTTTCCTTTCCTAAAGGACATTAAAGAACGAGATGAGCTTTTTGACAATCGGCAATGGACTTATGATCATCATTAAACTCTTAATTCCACATATCTATTGAATTCGAATTCCACAATCTGCCATGGCAGGATTTGATTCCAGGTCCCTGGAACATTACCTGGGTCTCTGGATTAACAGTCCAGTGATAATACCACTAGGCTATTGCCTCTCTTTTATTATGATACCTATTTCCAGTTTCTATATTATTACTCTATTATAGTATCTTATAGTATTCTAATATTATGAGAGATAACATAATCATTGCTGCATCAGCTGAATTGGAGGCAAACTCGCATCCACTCCTCAGAGTGTTGTGTCCCTCATTGCTTCTCTACTCTGCTTGGTGATAATGGAATCGAACACCATGGGACAATAGCTTCACTTTGTTAATGATTCATATTGCCTTGTATTCCGTGACACGTATGTTACTTGCTACTGGTGAGCCAAACCTGGATATTATCTAGGTCTTGCTGCATTTGGACATGGACTGCTTCACTATCTGAAGAATCGTGAATGGGTGCTGAGCATTGTCGGAAAATGCACATCGTTACTGGTGACATTGAACCTGCTGGACTAAGTGCCCCATTGCCTGGACTGTAGTGATACAGAACTGTGAATTCTGAACGCATCAAGCAGCTGATTGAAACCCCCAGACTAAGATCTGAGACAAGATACCCTGACTATCGATGGTCCCAAATGTCTTCGGTGAGGATGACTTCCCTTAACCTTTGAGACATGATGATTTGATTGAAGCACATTCAGTGCATCTTCCACATAAGCTGCTGGCACATACTTTAGGTTTGACTTTGATGTAACACAGTGCCATAGAGCTGCATATCCAGCCCCTTAACGGATCACTGCTGACAATAATGATAAGCTACCTGGCTTTGTGTTCATGCTAAAAGGCAAGGCAAGACAGAAGTGTTGTGAGGCTGTAAGTTCTGAATGATGTAGAAAGTGCAAAAAAGGCAAAGCAGAAATGCTGTGAGCACTCAAGTATGCACAATGTAAATGAGTGTGAAGAAAGCAGGTAAAGAACCCTCAGGTACATCCTGCTCCAATGCCCCAATTGTGGGCATCACTGGCTAGGCCAACATTTATTGCCCGTTCCTAATTGCCCAGAGAGAAGTTAACAATCAACCACATTGCTGTGGGTCTGGAGTCATATATAGGCCAGACCATGTGAGGACGGCAATTTCCTTCCCTAAAGGATATTAGTAAACCAGATGGATTTTTCCAACAATTGACAATGATTTCGTGGTCACCATTAAATTCTTAGTTCCAGATTTGTATTTATTTCAGATTCCACCAACTGCCGCGGTGGGATTCAAACCCAGGCCCACAGAACATCTTGTCTCATTGTTCAAACCTTGAATACAAATGAAGACTTGTTTTTGTCCACATTAAGAATTTTGTCTTCTGATCACTGTCTTTTTCAAACTGACTCACATTGCCCAAGTCATTCAGGGACTGCGAGAATTCTGCTGATCTGTCACTGTCCTCCACGATGACATGCAAACCAGTAAAATAATATAAACTGACTAACCTAGGACCTTGCAAATTCTGCATTCTTTGGAAGAGAAGTGGAAGTGAGGAGAGGAAATTAAAGCGAGTGTCATTAAGAGGAAAATGAACTGGAAACCTGAACTGAATGAAATATAAATCAAAACAAATCTAGAGGTGAGTAGGTGGTGTAAGATATGCAAAGTAACGATGACAATAACAGCTGTTTGATTTGAGTAGGAATTCAATATTCATAAACCTGAAGAAAATTTCAGAGCAGTAATTAAAACAATTTAGGAATTTTTCCAGTAAAAATTCTCAAAAGGCCGACTGTATCCTACAGCCAGGGAACTTTGGTCTGAAATGGCCATGAGAAATAAGCATTGACTTTTGCTGTGGGCATTTGGCTGAGTAAATGTTGCTGGAATATCATAAATCTGTGTATAATCAAGGCAAGGAAGAATCCTGAAAGACTTCACTTGCTGTTAATGTGCCTCAAAACAAAAATATTACCTGTTTATCTACCTTACCACCTGCTTTCTCAGGTGGTGCTAAAGATTCCATGCATCTATTTCAAAGAAGGGCAGAGAAGTCATTTCTAGTGCTCAAGCCAACACTGAGCTGTCACACAATATCACAGAAGCAGATTATCTAGTTATTATCACCCTGATATTTGAGCGACCTGGCTGCGCACAAATTGTCCATTGCATTATTCCAACTGTGGCTTTATTTTGAATGTATTTTATCGTAAAACACTTTGTAATGCCCTGAGGTGGTGAACAGTGCAATGTAAATTGTTAAAATCTGGTTAGGAACCATTATCATTTGAAATTAAAAAAAATCAAATGCGTCATTTTAATCAAAAGAACTTTGTTACAAAACTTTTTTTTTAAACAAAATTAACTTAATTGTACATAGAAGTCTTTAAAAATGTGATTAGCTTAACAATATGTTCTATACTTATATATGTTTGTGCACTCAGGTTTAGCTCCTACTTGCCCAAAAAATTATTTTGTAAGAGGCATCGGCCTTACAGTTAGTAAGAACTGTCGATGCTGGAGAATCTGAAATAACAAGGTGTAGAGCTAGGATGAACACAGCAGGCCAAGCAGCATCAGAGGAGCAGGAAGGCTGACATTTTGGGTCTGGACCATTCTTCAATAAGTTTTTCTGAAGAAGAATCTATACCTGAAACGTCAGCTTTCCTGCTCCTCCGATGCTGCTTGGCCTGCTGTGTTCATCCAGCTCTACGCCTTGATATCTTGGTCTTAAAGTGGTTTACTTTTGTAGGGATCACTTGGCACAGACCTCTGGAAAATTATCCTCAACTCCACTATTCTCACAGGTAAAACTTTAATTTACCCTCTCATGAATTCAAAGGTATCAATCTTACGTGCTGGTTGTTTTTCCAGTACTTCTAAATTTACCTGATGGGTTTTTTCTTCTGCTATAAGATACTGAGGGGCCAATTGTAGACTCTCCCACTGGATCAAAATAGGTAATCTCTAAGATTCTGTTCCCACTCAAAATTCAGACTGAGCTGAAGCCTCACCTGCCTTCCATATGGCCAATGAACAAGATGTGTAATTTGGCCTACAGTGCAGATCTGTAAATTACTTATGCTATCTTCTCTCAGCAAGCTGCAGGCCACATCTAGTCTGAACTGCAACTCATATTTCCAACAAATGCTGAGATATATAGACAACAGAGAACTTTCTAAACTCCTGCCATCTCCATAATGACCTAACCTGCTCTAAGCTTTAGTCACCTACTATGCACCTACTATGTAGGGAGGAGAAAAATAAAACAGATTGAGAATAGAAAAATATTAGCAGTCTTTTCAAAGCAACAATGAAAGTGAGAAGGTACGCATTATGAAAAAGGCAAGCTGCAGCATCGGAGGGATTTACACTGTTTTTAGAGTGAATAGTGACAGGTAGAAATGCAAGACAATGATGTGGAGGAGTTGAAGGTAATGACAGAATATTTAAGTTATTTTTCTGTATCCAGTGAGTCAAAAATCTCTCACAAATGTGAGACATTAAGATTGAAACGTACAATAAATTTTGAGAAGTGTTTGACGTAATTTTCTGTAGAACTCCCTCCATGATTTTACCTCTATAACCAAGCTCCCAGACAGCAGCTTTAAAATACATTTTGCAAAGAAAATCAGGTCCTTACATGATCATCTATTTCCAAGTTTAACAAAGACCATGGCAAGAACAGAATTGTCAGGGGGAAAAGTCAGGCTTAAACTGACCCAAAACCTGGGTAAATTTCTATAAACCAAGCCCACCTCCTGCCTAAACCTAACATCAATGGTATCGATTGTCAGGCAGGAGTTAGCTCAAAGCCACCAAAAGCCATTACTGGGAAACGAGGGAGCACAGGACCCTGTGAGTGAAGGGAAGAGTTCACAAATGATCTTGGGAAGCAAGTGGCAGAAGAAACAAGGATTCCTTATGGAAATCTTTAGAATATAAGGCAGTTTTACCAGTTCAACCTCTTTTTAGAAAAGCAGGATGGAGAAGGCAAAATAAATACTACATGAGAGTTAATACTATGTGTGCATGTGTGATATATATGTATATTAAAGTGTACTACTTTTTTGATGTTGGCACCTACAGAAATGATATGCTATGCACCTTGCTCTTTGAAGCAAGGAAAATCATTACATTTGAGTTGTATAATAATTTAGTTAAATCAAGATAGTGCTGACAGAAATTTTCGGTTGAAAGATCAAAAGGGTATCCACATTGTGCATGCCTTACTTAGTCTTCTTCTACAAGCCAATTAAATAGAATCACTGTGCAATTTATAGCCAGTTTGATTTGCCCTTAAAAAAATTACACAGAGGCAAATTACCACAAAAATGCTAAATTAACATTTCAATTACAATGAATAATTAATCTTGTTATAGGAACTATAGCAAACTTAATTTCTTCAAACTAAATTCAACATAAGGTGATTGACTTTCTACTAATTAAATGAAATAGTTTTGGCTCATGTGATGAGAGAAAATTAAGACTTTTGTAAGGGACCGGGTTTGCAATTAGCACAATGTCTTTCACTACAGTGAGCTGGAAAAATCCTGCTCAATCTGATAGGATCAATCCTCTTTTCTACTGGCTGTAAAAGTCCTGTATTATCCAGTTTAACCAGTTCAAACAAATTTTCAACTCTCCTTCCGATCCAATTTTGATGAATTATTATTGACAAGAAATGTCAAGCCTATCTCTTTCCCATTGATGCCTAAATTGCTAAATGTCTTTCAATTTTTTAGATCCTTATCCCAGATTTAGCATTCACAGTTTATTGTTTCAGTTCATTTCTAACCTGATATATAGCAATGTATTTGGGAGCCCTTGTTTTTTCTCTGAATCCAGTCCCAGTCTCTGTCCAACGCAACCCTTCTCTGCTTGGTTGAATTCTTCTCAATTCAATGCTGCTGTGAGAACAAATGAGGTTGCTAGCTCAATATGGCTTATCATGGAGTGTCTCGAACATTCTTTACTTCAGATATAGAGTTATAGAAATCTACAACAAAAAAGGCCCTTTGATCCATGACATTAACATCTGTCAAAAACAACCAGCTAACTATTCTAATCCCATTTCTGGCACTTAGCTCATAGTCTTATATGCCTTTGCATTACATGTACACACCTAGCCTTGTATATCTGACATTGCAAGTACACATCTAAAAACTTTTTAAATAGAGAGGTTTGAGAAGATTTGTAGCTCAGGTTGAGGTTCTGGATGTGAGTTTGCTCGCTGAGCTGGAAGGTTCGTTTTCAGACGTTTCGTTACCATTCTAGGTAACATCATCAGTGAGCCTCCGACGAAGCGCTGGTGTTATGTCCTGCTTTCTATTTATCTGGTTAGGTTTCCTTGGGTCAAGGAAACCCAAGGAAACCTAACCAGATAAATAGAAAGCGGGACATAACACCAGCGCTTCGTCGGAGGTTCACTGATGATGTTACCTAGAATGGTAACGAAACATCTGAAAACGAACATTCCAGCTCAGTGAGCAAACTCACATCCAGAACTTTTTAAATGTTATGAAGGTTTCTGCCTTAAAGGCAGAGAGTTCCAGATTCCCATCATTCTCTCTGTGAAAAATATTTTCCTTGCATCTCTTCTAGACCTGCTTCTCACCACCTGACCCAATGCTGCACACCGAAACCGCATTCATTCCAACACCCATTGTTCCCCCAACCCCGCCCAATATTACCCTGTACATTGGTGTTGTTACTGTTTTCTGCTCTTAGCCAGTACTAGAAAAATTTCATTGAATTTTCTTTCAACTTACACTCTTCGCTCATTTTCCATGGCCTGTTTTAGGTTCTTCCCTTCCCTTTCTCGATTTCTCTGTATACATTTCTGAGACTTGACCATAAACTAATATCCATTCTAGATCCACTGATCCCGAGTTACCTTGGCAACTATAACTCTTCCAGTCAGGACTATATAGCATTCTCCTAGCTAATGCACTTTTGTTGCATCTATTATGTCAATTTTACTTGCTACTGATATATTTATCAACCCTCAACTTTTTCATCATGAGTGTCAGGTTTCTCTATTAAGTCTGTGCATTTCCTGCACTTCTGCTCTTATGAATTTTCCTGAATCCCAGAACCTCAATGCAGCTTTCACTTTGGCCTCACCTTTCACCACATCAGTTTCCATATATGACACGATAATAAAATGTGAGGCTGGATGAACACAGCAGGCCAAGCAGCATCTCAGGAGCACAAAAGCTGACGTTTCGGGCCTAGACCCTTCATCTCTCTGATGAAGGGTCTAGGCCCGAAACGTCAGCTTTTGTGCTCCTGAGATGCTGCTTGGCCTGCTGTGTTCATCCAGCCTCACATTTTATTATCTTGGAATCTCCAGCATCTGCAGTTCCCATTATCTCTCTCTCCCTCCATATATGACACGTTGTTTTCTGTCCTTTCCAGCACCTACAGCATGATTTCATCATCAAACAGAACTCCTCTCCTTCCCTTTCAACATCCTATGGGGATAATTTATCCATCAAACACAGGTCCATGTTTCAATCACTCCAAATGCTCCTTTACCATCTCACAATGTGTACATTGCCCTTTTATCTCCTCCCTTCTCACTTTCCAGGAGCCTAAACCCCTCTGGGTGAAATGGCACACTTCTTATGATTTCGTATTTTATGGCACTCAATGCTCACAATGTAATTTGGAGAGAGTAAGGACTGCAGATGCTGGAAGTTAAGAGTCAATAAATATGGAGCTAGAAAAGCATCACAGGTCAGACAGCATCCAAGGAGCAGGAAGGTCAATGTTTCAGGCTGAAATACTTCATCAGGACTGGGGAGGGGCAGGGGAGACCAGAGATAAATAGCGGGGGTGGGACCCGGGTGGAAAGTAGGTGAGCTGGAGATTATTAAGATGCAGGTAGGTGGTTACTGTTGTCGGTCGGTGGGAAGGGTAGAGTGACTAGGAGAGTCAGAAGATGGACCACTTGGGGAAGGAGAGATTTTGAAGCTGGTGAAGTCAATATTCAGGCCATTGGGCTGTAAGCTCCCAAGGTGAAATATGAGCTGTTGTTTCTAACAGTTTACATTTGGCCTTACTCTGACAGCGGAAGAGCCCAAGAATGTACCAGTTTATGTTTGGCCTGACTTTTGCCTTGGGAGCTTACAGCTCAGAGACCTGAATATTGACTTCACCAGCTTCAAAATCTTTCCACCCAAAACCTGTCCATCTTCTGATTCACCTATCCACTCCACCCTTCCCACTGACCAACCACAATAACATGCTACCTGCATCCACCTATCACTATTCCACCAACCTTCCCCCAGCCCCACACTCCTCCCCCTATTTACTTCTGGGCTCCCCTCCCCCACCCCGGTCTTGGCAAAGTGTTTCGGGCTGAAACATTGACTTCCCAGCTCCTCAGAAGCTGTCTGACCTGCTGTGCTCTCACAACGTAATTTCCTGTACGTGGGGTGGATGGGTACACATTGAGTACAGGTTGAATGATCACTTTGACAAACATGACTGCACAGTATGAGCCTCTGGTTGTTTGTCAATTTAATTCTTTACTCCACTTCCACTCTGACCTTTCTGTTCTCAGGCTCCTACACTTTTCCAGTGAAGATCTGTGGAAACTTGAAGAATAATCCCTCACCGTTTGATTAGTAACTTTGAAACATTGTGCCTGTGCATTGAGTCCGTAACCACTGAACAGCTGTTGGCAATGATTCAGCTGTTCCCATTTACAGCTTGATCTTTTCTATCTTTACTCACCCCATTACCAAACTTTCACTTTGTCACATCATCCCTTTCGTTATTTAATCTATTCCAATTTATATTCCATCAAAGAGTCTCCCCTTTGTTCTCTCCCCCTTGTCTTCTTTCTCTGCCTTCATATTTGCTCAGACCTGCCATGTCTATGTTCTAATCATTAACCTTAAACATTCCCTTTGATTTTCTTCCTCTGCACCTCTGCACACCCCTGCACATTTTCTGCTTTTTTTTGGAAAATAAAATACAAACAAAAAGTGACATTGTCAACTAAAATGAAGTCCTTTCTACAAATTGACAAGTAGAAATATAAAACACAAATCACAAGCATCCAGAAAAAAACACTCTATATTTGAATGATGGTACAGTATTAGAATATCACAAATTCCTTCCTGTACAGAAATTCATTTTCCAATAATCTCCCCTCAGATGCACTTGATACTTTTGAATGAAATTCACAATTTGTCACTCAAAAAATGTAAAACCCATTCTAAAACTTCAAATGCAGAGTTTCTTTTGTGACATCTTAAATGCAGCAAAACATTCAACGTGTTTCACAAAAGACAAAGAAATTTGAACATTGAGTAAGAGTTGGGAGGTGAGGTGGAGGAGGAGATTAAGGCAGATTGAATAAGCACGTTTTGAAGAGATTTTGAAGTTTTTAAGAAAGTCAGTGAAACAAAGAGTTGAGCAAGGGTATTCAATCATGGTCAAATGATTGAAGCTTCAGCCATCAGTGGATTAGAGGGAAGAAGGAGCACACAGTAGTTCACATTCAGTAGGGCACAGAATGACAGCTGAACTAGAGATGATCACAGGAGAGGATTGAAAAGATCGATGAGAAATTCTATCTGTAAATGAAGATCTTGAAGGCAGTGCCTGGGAAACGGGATACAAGTAGAAGCCAATGCAGCCGCTGATAATGGGTGACTGGAATCGAGTATGAGATAGGAAGCAAAGCAGCTTTCATTCTTTGCTCATCCAAATCTGAACTACTTGGAAATATTGTGAACTGTAAGGAGAACTGTGAGGAGATTTTCAATAGAACTTCAATAGGCTGGTGGAATAGGTGGACAAATGGCAGATGATATTTATTAATCAGGAATTGTGAAGTGATGCATTTTAGGTGAAAGAGTAATGAGAAGCAATAGTACAAAATTGGAATACAGCCCGAAAGGGGATCCAGTAGAAAAGGTCCTGGTGGGATAAATGAAGAAATTGTTGGAAGTGGCTAGATTGATTGAGAATACAATAATAAGGCAGAGCAGATTCTTGGCTTTAAAAATTGGGGCATAGGGTATAAAAACAGGAATGCTTTCAAGAATCTGGTTTAGTCTTAGCTGGGATATTGTGTCCAACTTTGAGCATCACATTTAAGAAAGGATTTGAAGGCATTAGAGAAGATGCAGAAGCAATTTACAAGAATCATTCCAGGAATGAAGAGGTGCTACAGGTCTTAAAATACATTAATGTGGATCAACTAGAGCCTTGGATGAGGTGCCAGAAGACTGGAGGGTCGCTAATGCGGTGCTGTTACTTAAGAAAGATACTAAGGAAAAGCTAGGGAACTGTAGACTGGTGAGGCTGATGTCAATAGTGGGTAAGTTGTTGGATGGGATGCTGAGGGACAGGATTTACATGTGTTTGGAAAGGCAAGGACTGATTAGGGACAGTCAACATGGCTTTGTGCGTGGGAAATCATATCTCACTAACTTGATTGAATATTTTGAAAAGGTGACAAGAAAGACTGATGAAGGCAGAGCAGTAGTCATTGTCAATATGGGCTTCAACAAGGTGTTTGAAAGGGTTCTGCATGGTAGACTGGTTAGCAAGATTAGAACACATAGGATTCAGAGGGAGGTCGCCAATTAGGTACAAAATCAGCTTGAAGGTAGGAGACAGAGGTTGGTGGTAGACGATTGCTTTTTGAACTGGAAGCCTGTGACCAACGGTGTGCCGCAAGGATCACTGTTTGTCATTTATATAAATGATTTGGCTATGAATATAGGTGAATTGGTTAGTAAGTTTGCAGATGACACCAAAATTGATGGTGCAGTGGATAGCGAAGAATACAACAGGACCTTGAACAGATGGGCTGATGGGCTGAAGAGCAGCAGATGGAGTTTAAGTTGTTGGTTGTTTCGCTGAGTTGACTGGTTTTCATGCAAACATTTCATCTCCATTCTAGGCGGCATCATCAGTGCTCTGTAGGCTCTGTTGAAGCACTGTTGTTCTGTCCCGCTCTGAATTTATATGGTCCCGTCTGTCATGGTGAGCCGTCCTGTTTCTGGTTTTTTAACCAGGGTGGTATGTAGATGCGGTCTATTTCAACATCTTTTTTATTGCATCAATGGTTGAAAATCAGGCCACTTGGAATTATTTTGGAATTATTGTACTTGTCTTTGTCTTGCTTATCTTAGTGCCGTAATGTTGTCCCAGTAAAACCGACATCCTTCCATGTTGGAGTCTATTGAATGGAGGGAGAGTTGGTCATGCTGGTTTGCTGCGAGTTGGTGTTCATGTATCCTGGTGGCGAGTTTCCTGCCTGTCTGTCCGATGTAGTGTTTCTCGCAATTGGTGCATGGTATTTTATACATCACATTTGTTCTGCTCATTGTGGGTATGGGGTCTTTCATCTTTGAGAGTAACTGGTGACCAGTAACTCACCACCAGGATACATGAACACCAATTCACAGCAAAACAGCATGACCAACTCTCCCTAGTTGCAACACACTCCGACATGGAAGAACATCAGTTTGACTGGGAAAAAGTTACAGTATTAGGATAAGCGAGATAAAAGATTCCTGGATGCCTGGTTTTCAGCCATCAGTGCAATAAACAAACATGTTGAAATAGACCCCATCTACATACCACTACGTTACAAAACCAGAACTAAGAATGCCTACCATGACAGACCAGCCAATATAAATTCAGAGTGGGACAGAACAACCGCGCCTCAATGGAGGTTACACAGCACTGACAATGCCACCTGGAAGGTAGGTGAAATGTTTGCATGAAAAGCAGTCAGCTCGGTGAAACAACCCCGACAGCTCCAAACGCAACCCGAGCTACAGATCTTCGTTAAAACATTAGATGGAGTTTAATTTAAATAAAAGTGAGATATTGCATTTTGGTAAGGCAAACCAGGGCTGGATTTGTACAGTTAATGGTAGGGACCTGGGAACTGTTGCCGAACACAAAAATCTAGGAGTGCAGTTGCATGGTTCCTTGAAAGTAGAGTCGCTGGTAGACAAGCAAATGAAGAAGGCATTTGGTGTGCTTGTCATTGGTCAGTGCACTGAGTATAGGAATTGGGATGTTATGTTGTGGCCATACAGGATATTGGTGAAGCCACTTTTACAATTTGGATACAATTCTGATCGCCCTGCTATAGGAAGGATGTGGTTAAACTTGAAAGGGTTCCAAAAAGATTGACAAGGATGTTGTTGGGATTAGAGGGTTTGAGCTGGAGGGAGGGCTGAATAGTGTCGGAAGCTAAGGGGTGACCTTTTGAGCTTCATAAAATCATGAGTGGCTCGGATAGGGTGAATAACTAAGGTCTTTTTCCCAGGATGGGGGGAGTCAAAAACAAGAGGGCATTGTTTTAAGGCGAGAGGGAAAAGTTTTAAAAGGGACCTTAGGGACAACTTTTCCACGCAGAGAGTGGTGCATGTATGGAAAGAGCTGCCTGGAGAAATGGTGGAGGCTGGTACAATTACACCATTTAAAAGGCATCTGGATTGGTACATGAATAGGAAGGATTTAGAGGGATATGGGCCAAATGTCTAGATAAGTTTAGGATATCTGATTGGCATGGATGGGTTGAGCCAAATGGTCTCTTTCCATGCTGTACTCCTCTATGACTCTATGACCTTATGCATTTCACTCTACACTTGATCTCTCCTACCCGACCGTGTGAAGTTTACTCATGAACTCTGGTGATTGAGGCCATGAGCAATCTCAATATAATCCCTGGGAATAAGCATGAGAATTTTTGTAAATTCTTGTGGGATGTTGGGGGTCATTGGCTGGCCAGCATTAATTGTCTGCCTCTAGTTGCCCTTGAAGTAGTGGTGAGCTTCCTTTTTCAACCGCTGTGGTCCTAATGTTGTAAATAGACACACAAGTCTGCTATGGGAGGGGATTCCAGGATTTTAACCCAAAATCTTTGGCCTCGTACTCTAGTCAGGTGTCAGATGTGTTTTTACCACCTCCCCCCATCACCACCACCACCACCAACATAACCACAGACTTCTCATTTGGCCTGCTAATAGTGTGAGACCCAACCAATTCCTACAATCATATTTCAAAATGGGAAAGAGTCAGGGCAGAAATCATAAACAGCCCAAGGTGCAATTTTCAATACAGCAACAAAACCAGGACTGTTGAAATTCAAGCTCCCCATTTCTGAATCTTAAAATCAGTTTTGAATGCTACATTAAATAATTATTACATTGCCTTTTCCATATAACTCTTTGGAGTCATATTAAGTTTAGGGAAAACAAGGTAATTCCAAAAATGAGTGATGTTTGGATCCCTCTGAAACTGACTACAGTAATAAATAAAAAATAATAGTGAAAGCTCAGAAGTAAGTCATTTAAAATGTTGGCCATTACTCAGTCTGCTTATTAGCTACAATTCATAAAGATCAATTTAAATAAAGCAATACTGTTTCCAGTAGAAACTTTGTCACTGTCAACTCAACTGCATTAAAGCAGGATGTTCCAGTCTATTAATAGAGGTTGAACAGTTCTGACCTTTAGATATAATGTAGAAGCTTACACTGGCAGCTTGTTTGGATTTGTTGTCTTGAATGAATTAGTATTCAAATTCAGTGGAGGAAAATTGCACTTATCTTTGACTTTATGTGAACTCACTTATTAATACAGCATCATTAGCATTATCAGTTTTAATGTTATCCCAGTGAGGGTTTTCTTTTTTTAAAAAAAACAGATAAATCTGTTTTATATCTGTTTCTTTGGATTCTCTTCAATTATAATTGAAATGAATGTGAGCAGCGATGTATAGAAGATGCATGAATCAATTTTACCTATTTTATGTTTTCAAAATTACCCCAAGGAATTTGCATGATGTCCTGCCTTATGCCCCTTCCTTAGACAACACCAGCAAAGGAGTAGCTGTGCATCACTATTTATAGGATCCTTGCCTTGTTGTGATTTCAATGAATACACTAATGAAATGAAGCTCACACATCTCTTTTGCGCAGTGTTATTCTGCCTTTGTAAATCAGGTTTACAAAACACGGGCATGCAGTGAATTCATTTCACTTCTGAGCTGCGGTATTTTACATTACCAATTTCAAAATTAAGTGGAATTCCTTGCCTTGTCAAATGTCTATAACCGTCTAGGTATCTCAATATTTAAGGTCACATTAACAACATATTGTCCACATCTTAAACATTTGACAGACTGAAATGTTTCTATATTAACATATTACATTCTTTCGATTGCTCAGCACAGCCTCCAGTGTTGATGCTGATTCGTAATCTAGTTATCATACCCCTACTGACTTCCGAATTGCATCACACTGTCAATCCACTTTGTTTTAAGATTTTAGATTGAATTTACCCAACCTTGAAAACTTTCAGGAGGCTGTACCTTTAACATATCATGCTCCCTCCAACTAGGCACATTCCAGTTTAATTTTGTGCAAGGTGGCAAATCTAACATTCCATGTTAGAAATGATGGGTGTGTTCAGGTTGGCATAACAAGCTGATACATTGGATGCCAGTCTTTATAATCTCAACAGTGACAGCATTGTTGAGATTCATCGGTAGAAACTCAGTAGAGATACGAATTTTATCCAGGGAGAGGCTGCATACTGCTGTATAAGACCCAGCAATCAGAGGCATTAGTCCTTAAGAGACCCTGGCACAGACACTCACCCAGGAGAAAAAAATCCTGCCTTTCTTTTCCAGTTCATATTTAAAATTTGTTAAGTTTACTCCATCTCTGCTGTCTTGCTGTGTATCCTTTTGTTGAGAGTTGCCATGGTGTTGACACAGTGAGGGGCCTATGCAATGCATGTAGATTGCATTGCTGCAATAAAATCATGATTAATTAAATTCTTTAATTGGACTCTCACTGTTGCTGAGGAGCCGAGAACTGTTGGAGAGTTAGCTGTATGTTTTTATTCCTAATTTTCCCTACTCTCCTGCTCCTGCCTTCAAAGCTGCTTCCGTGGGGCTAGGGAAATACTGCCCTTCCTCCCAGCCCTTCTACACAGTCGCATCCACACTCTCACACTGACGCATTTCAGTGCTTAGAAATAAAAAAAGGAACTTCCCTGACATCATACTGCTGTAGCCTTTTGTAGCACCCTATTTACTTCTCAGCTAGAATTAAAGTATGAGCAGCCCATTAATCTGCCAAGGATATGATTTCTGCTTTATTTTTGTGGCACAAAACTACCCTCCCCAAACAGAAAATTGAAGAACATTAGACTTAAGCACTTGCACAAGGAACTATTAGAGTTAACTCATTTTGAAAGGATAATACAGTGCAAGAGGCATCAAATTTTACTTTCTGACATTTAGAATCGCTTAATCTGTGCTGAAACCAGCTGGTCGAGTTAGACTCCCCATGTGTTTTCAATCCAAGACATCCTCCCTGTTTATCTTTGCAATGGCAATTAATGTTGGATTCATCTCTTCTGGAATGTAATTTTTCCTTTGCGGCACCCGTTAATATCAAAACAGAAAGTATAACGATTTCTTCAAGTAAAATGTCTTAACTACTTACTAATTCTGTTTATACCTACTTAATTACGTTTCTTTCTGACTTTAAAGAGAAGATTTTGAAGATAGACACCAATGTAATTAAGGAAACGAAGACTGAATATTTCTCCACTCCATTCTGTCTTTCCACCCAGCTCCCCATTTTCCTGAATGAAGCTCTGATGAAGGGTCTAGGCCCGAAACGTCAGCTTTTGTGCTCCTGAGATGCTGCTTGGCCTGCTGTGTTCATCCAGCCTCACATTTTATTATCCCCATTTTCCTGCTACTTTGCCCATGTAGCTATTCATCATATGTAAGCTTGGATAGTGAGCATGCCCCAAATATTCTACAAGAAGTACATGAGATTGAGCCCTAATTCTGTCTTTGTGAAACATTCAACGATACATACTTTCTCATAAAGATCACCATATAATGATTTGAAATGGAAGGACCAGCTAAATTTTATGCTCAGCCTGGCACAGCAGCCACTTTTAGGAGGTAATGATGGCAAAATGGACATGCCACTAGACTTACAATCTGCAGGCCCAGGCTAATGCTCTGGGAACATATGTTCAAATCTGACTGTGCCTGTGAGTGAAGTTTAAATTCAACTCATCATTCCAGATATAAATGTTAGTCTCAGTGGAGTTGGCCATGATACAATGGTAATTGTTATAAAAATACATTTGGTTTACTAATGTTCCTTAGAGAAGGAAATCTATCGTCCTTCCCTGCTCTGGGTGACATGTAAATCTCGACCCAAAGCAAAAATGTTGACTTTTAAACTTGTTCTGAAATGGCCAAGAAAAATCTCCATTTGACCATATCATGGCAAAGACTGAAGTAAAGAAATGGTTGGACTATCTGGCATTGACTAAAGCACCAGAAATAACAATCATGTACCCAAACCTGTCAACCCTGTGTTGTCTTCCTTACCAGCGTCTTAGTGCTCTTTCCAATGTTGTTTACTCTTGTCTGTCCCACAAATAGTTTATTTGAAATAGTTTATTTGTCATGGCATAGATTCCAGATATGACAGATCTGTACCTTTATGAAAGTACATCTGACATTCCAATATGAAGATACCTACCTTGCCCTCAGGCACTTTCCCTATAATTAAATCAGAATTGCCGGTCAGTTATGAATATGTAATGTACAGTAACATCAGTAAGTATGAAACCAAAACTGTCTGTGCGTAATTATGTGATTTTAGCTGCGTAAATATGTTAGCATTTTTAGTAATCTTCAAGACATCTGTCACTGTTAAGTGGACTGAAACATAGAAAACTCCAAAGTAAATCATGGTGGCAATAAGTGTACACTAAAAGCTAGTTTTGACATCTGGCTTGTGGCAGTATGTGGGTGCTAAAGACTGAAAAGTTGACAGGATGACAACAACATAGAAGTTGTGAAAAGCTATTACTCCTAACAGTCATTTATCATTCAATTCAAGTTCAGAGCTGAAGTTACCACTACAACCAAAAGTAAAGACTAAAAATCTGTAGCACAATGAGTACTTTATCTCATGTTCTTCAAAACACAAAGAAACATCCAGGACAGTTCTGAGTTTTAAAAAAAGGAGACAATTCTGACCTAAGAAAATGTTCTAAGATTTGAATGTGGATAAAAGCTGCAGAAAGAAAATATACTAATTAGATTTTACCAGTGACCAGATATTAGTCAATTCTGCCATTTTTCTTCTGATAGAGTGCAAAAATATAACACATCCCATGTAATTTCATAACTCCTTTTAAGACATAAATGCCACCTACGCACATAAATCTGCTACTACAAACCTGCGACATTTAAAGGTACAGAGAGAAAAAAAATGAAGAAACCAACAGTACTTTTAAACCCACAATGACAATACAAACAGCAACCAAACTCTACTTTTAGAACAGCAATAAATAAAAGGGAATAAAATATTTTTTCAGGCCACCAACAAGAAATTTAAAGAAAGAGAAATAATCAATACAGTGCAACACAGATTTATAATTGACATTTTAGACAGCATAAAACTGTGCAAGGCAAATAGAAAGCAAACACCTCAGGCCAAGCAGCATCAGAGGAGCAGGAAGGGTCTCAACTTGAAATGTCAGCTTTCCTGCTCCTCTGATGCTGCTTGGCCTGCTGTGGTCATCTAGCTCTACACCGTGTTATCTCAGATTCTCCAGCATTGGCAGCTCCTACTATCTCAGTAAACATCTCACAATGGATAAGGAATCCAGTGCCATCCTTCACCTCTTTAAAGAATGATTTTTTATTATATGGATCATCCAATAGCTGACACAGAATGACAAGGCAGTGACTTCATCTGACTTTGGGTAGGAAGAATTAAGAAAAATAAAGTCTACAGCAAAGATCCTGATAAACACTTCCAGACTATCAAAGATCAACTTAAAGTCTGAATCAAACTCAGGATTCACAGGCTTGAGCTCACACCAATCTAACAACAGGGAGGTGACATGATCAGTTACATCATAGGTAGATATTGATGCAAAGATTATAGTACATGACTTCACTGAAGTGAACTTTGCTAAAAGGCTGATGGAACTGGCCATTGCACTACAAGTATCAAATCTTTCCAAAAAGCACTTCTGGACAAGCTAAAAAAAATAACATTGTAACATTGCTGAAGTAGGATGTATATTTGAAGCATTTGTAGCAAGGTAGCAGCATCTACAAAGGTTTGACTCTGGGACAGGTGTTGTAGTCATCAATAGGTTTAGTAGGACATCCAAATCATGTATGAAGTGTAGCTTGTCTCACCTACCAAGATGTTGAGTTGAAAAGTGGAAGATATTCAATCATCCAAAGTGTAGCACAATGCTCCCCAGGGACCATGTGAAGAAAAAACAATCAAGGAGCAATGCCAAAGAAGCTTTCAAAATTCTAACCTTGCCACACAAGCATGTCAACAAAGTTCACAAAGTAATCACAACATTATAACTTTCAGATTCCAGTCGGACAATGCATGTGGTCAACTCGATAAACCACACGCACACTGTCAGAAAAACTGTAACTGTTACCTCTATCTAAGGAATGTACCTCAAAAGAAATAGATAGCCTGGACAATATGCCAAGGCTAACACTGGTGCCCCACAAATCCAATCCCTTTATGTGAGATGTACTCAGCGAAAGTAGCTCAACGTGTTGCAGCACACACAAGATGAGCATATTCCTTACAACTGGTCTGATGCCAGTGTTTATCTTAAATGCCAAATCAGATCCTAAGTTTGGGTACCCCAAACCATTTACATCATTTAAACAGATGGACCTCCTATTGGTGGTCTAGCAGTGTGCACAGATCCAAATATTATTAAAGATTGAATTGTTGAAAATGTACCAGCTTGGCTTTATTTAACAGACGACATTGCAGTTCTCAAAAGATCGAAACATGAGCATGACACAAACCTTCATCAGCTTCTGGCAGTGGCAAGAAAACACAATCTTATTTTCAAAGTAAATTTGTAAAATCAACATAAGCCAAAGCACCTTTGAAAGCTTCTTCCAAACATGTGATCGCTGCCACCCAGAAAGGACCAGGGTGGCAGACTCGTCACCACCTTTAAGTTCTCCTCCAAGGTACACACTATCATGATTTGGAAATATACCGCTGTTTCTTCACCGCTCCTGAGTCAAAATCCAGAACTACATTATAAGCAACACTGTGGGTGTTCCTACCTTCCATGTCCTGCAGGCGTTCAAGAAAGCAGCTTACCACCATCTTCTCAGGAAGAATCCAGGATGAGCAATCAATGCTTGCCCAGCCAATGATGCCCATATCCCATTATTGAATAAATATACTCCAGGCACATTTGAGGGGAACTAAAACATTGGGATCAAGAATGAAAATATTCATCAAAGATGCTGGATGAACATTTAATGACATTTTTATCAAGGAACTGTTTGGTATTTAGCACCAATCTGTACCAAGACATTAGTGATGTTCAGATTTCGCTCACTTAGCTGCTTTACGTCAGCCAGTTCAAGTCATAATAATCAGGCAATGACACCATAAAAGAAAAATCATTAACCTTGTATACTGATCAGTACTTACATTTAAACACTAAATACAGAAGTTTTAATTTGAGTTACTTCACAAGATATAAAAAGGCAGTTTAGTTATGCCATTGCAATTCAGCACTATCTGATTTTAAATCATTTGAGATTAGCCTTGATGCTGATCAAAGATTGTGTGGTTCATTTAGTATTGGTCTCTCACTAGTTGACAATGCGTTGGTATTTATGATCTACTGTATTAAATAGATTAAAATCAATAAGGTTGGAGTTAGCAATATTGCTAGAGCTGATAAAAACGAGGGTAAAATTTTATAAGGCCCTGAACGACATGAGCTGTGGTGAGATATACGGTAGAATCTTACCAGATGAACGCCCCCCACCACCAATGAGGCCTGTCTCAGGAGGGGTGCATGTTGCTGCATTTTCTATTCATCCGCCAGGCATCGATGCAAGTTTTTCACTCGGCAGTGGTGAGCTGCCAATTAAGGCAGAGTAAACACCTTATTAATGGCACAACTCACCTCATTAATAACTTCCTATCTTTATCAAACAAGGTGAACAATCTAGATATTGTGAATTCTCGACATGAAGTCAAAGCAGATGCTGAGTTATGCAGGGAATGGCGCAGGGTAAGGTGGGGATAGAATCAGCAAGAGGGAGGGCCCTTGGGGTAAGGTGGCTAAGGATATAAGTTCGGCAAGATATGGGAAGAAAGCTCATTAAACCTTGAAAATTGCTCCAAAAACTTGACATAACTGGAAATCAGCCAAGAGCACTTAAGGTTCATCCCTTTGTCCTTGTGAGCTAACATAGATAACCTGTCTTGCTCTGAGTGAATAGTGTTAATCTTATGAAGGATCGAAGTCCTGGACCTGAATCTCAGGTGAATCTCTAATGTAGTTGTGCTACCCATTCTTCCTGAATTCTCTGGTCCTAAGTAAATTCCCTGTTTGAGCTGGTAGCTATATCTGGACTAATTGATTGAAATCTTACCTCCTTATAGACCCAGATGATTTTGTAACTCCAAGTGACATACCTATCTCTCTCTGTCTGACTGGCATAGTTGTACAATCCTTACTTCTGCAATCTTGCTAATTCTCTGTCAAAGTTGAATAGCTTCCATAGGAAATGAGACATGGCAGTGAGGACTGTATGTAGATAAGGAATCCACATCCAGTGGGAAATTTATAATGTCAAGATTTTCAGTTGATGAGCCCTAAAGTAGCATGGAGTTTTTTTTTCCATGGTTAGGGCAGCAGGCTGGATCTCAAAGCTGGAGGACTTCAGGGAAGCACTCCCTCAAGGTATAAGTAAATGGGATGTCATTTCAAGAAGGAGGGTGAGCTCTCATACTAAAGAGATGAAAGCAGCAAGATCACTGCTGTGGTAAATCCTTCCACTGCCTTTGGCTGCTCCTCTCACTCCCACCAAACAAGCAAGCAAGCAAAAACAGTCTGCTTTCCCAACTCTATCACGTGCTTTTGGTTATCCAGCTGAATCCAAATCATCTGCCCTAGAATCCTCAGCAAACTAGAGAATGCCTTGTTAAATTGGTTCTTAATGAGAAAAGATGCCAATCCCCCTCACTTGGCTGTGCTGTGGTCTCACACCCCTAATTCCTATCTGGCATGATGGCCGAGATTGAGAGCAGAGTCAAAATCAAAGCTGGCACATCATCTGGCCTCATTATTTTTAGCTGCAGTCTGCGTCTATCCCAGTGTCATTTTGGCCTAAATATTCATCCCACACGTTTTGCATATGCTGAGGTTCTCCTATAACTTCCACTTCAAAGGCTACCACAAAACTGAAGTAAAGCTAAGGATTAAGCACACAGGATTTTACAAACACCACCTCATACACTGTAAATTGGTGAAGGAACTTGCACAATTCTAGACTGGGGATTATGGTCGAGGACTTCCCTAGTCTAAATGGCTGATTGCTGCATGTTGCATTTCTTCACTCAGACATCAGCAATAGTTTGAAGATTTTCCACAGCAAAGACTTTTATATTATAATTAACTTTTTACAGCAAGTTATTTCTTGCTTATAGTACAACAGAGATAAAATATTGAAAATGAAAGCCTGGGGCTATTGCTATAAATTTGTGGTCATTTTCTGGCTGGGTAGACAATGTTTCATCACTAGTGAGCTGAAAAATTGATATCAATATTATTTTCTTGTGCCCTTGAGCTATCAGTGAGTTAAAATACAATGGAGATTTTCTCATCCATTTTGATACGAACGAAATGATTTTAACAATGCTGTTTCTGATCAACTAGGCAGTGATGACCTCTCAAATAGATCATTATAACTGGGAGAGCTTAGCTGTGATCTCCTTGCTGATCCTGGAGCACTAAAATCTCTGCTGTTTTATCAGGTCAAGATAATTTATTCTGGTTCTGTTCATCTAGTGTCTGGAATCAAATTTATCTTTGCATTTTTCTTCTGAGCCTCGAGTGCCAGCTTAACTTTTCTGGTAATATCCTTGCTGCTTTGTGGGATCAAATCCCATTCAAGGAACTTGAGCATGAAATGTAGATCAACATGTCAGTGAAGAACAGAGGTGATGTGGCATCTTTGAAGGTGCTTTAACTGAAGTGTTCAGTTTGAAGTTACAGTTCCCATGGAACTATTCCCAATTGCATGTCTTTTACTACTGCTTCACCCTCCTGTGTTATTTTTTGCACAGTAGGTCTCCTTTCATCCTACTGCATTTCATTAACCAAAGTTCACACAGTGGTCCAGGCAAAATTTCTGGCTGCTCTTAGGCCACTGCAGCAAACGCATGGATCAGACTTTGAATACTCTTAACACCACACCCCCACCCCACCTCCCAACAACACTCCTAGCAACTGCAAGGTGTTAAATTTAAGCACAACACGTACAACACAATTCCCACAAACAGCAGTAAAGGTACCTTGGGCTGTGATAATGGGAACTGCAGATGCTGGAGAATCCAAGATAATAAAATGTGAGTCTGGATGAACACAGCAGGCCCAGCAGCATCCCATGTGCACAAAAGCTGACGTTTCGGGCCTAGACCCTTCATCAGAAAAGGGGATGGGGAGAGGATTCTGAAATAAATAGGGAGAGAAGGAGAGGCGGACCGAAGATAGAGAGAAAAGAAGATAGGTGGAGAGGAGAGTATAGGTGGGGAGGTAGGGAGGGGATAGGTCAGTCCAGGGAAGACGGACAGGTCAAGGAGGTGGGATGAGGTTAGTAGGGAGGAGATGGAGGTGCGGTTTGGGGTGGGAGGAAGGGATGGGTGAGAGGAAGAACAGGTTAGGGAGGCAGAGACAGGTTGGACTGGTTTTGGGATGCAGTGGGTGGAGGGGAAGAGCTGGGCTGGTTGTGTGGTGCAGTGGGGGGAGGGGATGAACTGGGCTGGTTTTGGGATGCGGTGGGGGAAGGGGAGATTTTGAAGCTGGTGAAGTCCACATTGATACCATTGGGCTGCAGGGTTCCCAAGCGGAATATGAGTTGCTGTTCCTGCAACCTTCGGGTGGCATCATTGTGGCACTGCAGGAGGCCCATGATGGACGTGCCATCTAAAGAATGGGAGGGGGAGTGGAAATGGTTCACGACTGGGAGGTGCAGTTGTTTATTGCAAACCGAGCGGAGGTATCCATTGTATCCATTGTACCCGGTGTGGCTTACTCTACATTGGGGAAAGGCTTGGGGACCACTTTGCAGAACACCTCCGCTCAGTTCACAATAAACAACTGCACCTCCCAGTCATGAACCATTTCCACTCCCCCTCCCATTCTTTAGATGACATGTCCATCATAGGCCTCCTGCAGTGCCACAATGATGCCACCCGAAGGTTGCAGGAACAGCAACTCATATTCTGCTTGGGAACCCTGCAGCCCAATGGTATCAATGTGGACTTCACCAGCTTCAAAATCTCCCCTTCCCCCACTGCATCCCAAAACCAGTCCAGCCTGTCTCTGCCTCCCTAACCTGTTCTTCCTCTCACCCATCCCTTCCTCCCACCCCAAGCCGCACCTCCATCTCCTACCTACTAACCTCATCCCACCTCCTTGACCTGTCCGTCTTCCCTGGACTGACCTATCCCCTCCCTACCTCCCCACCTATACTCTCCTCTCCACCTATCTTCTTTTCTCTCCATCTTCGGTCCACCTCCCCCTCTCTCCCTATTTATTCCTGAACTCTCACCCCATCCCCCTCTCTGATGAAGGGTCTAGGCCCGAAACGTCAGCTTTTGTGCTCCTGAGATGCTGCTGGGCCTGCTGTGTTCATCCAGCCTCACATTTTATTACCAAGGTACCTTGGGCTTCCTGCTTGCCCAAGTCACAATTGTAGCTCTTAAGGAGTGAACTAATGTCCATTCAAGGACCTCCTCCAGTGGCCACATAGATTTTGTTTATCCGCAACAGCCCTTACATTTCCATTTGTATGGACACTGTCTTCTCTATAACCTTATTATCGATGCTAGACCATAAGACTATAAGATGTAGGAGCAAAAGTAGGCCATTCAGCCCCTCAAGCCTGTGCTAACTTTCAATGAGATTGTATGTTTTGTTTTGTATGTTTGATGTTGTATTTTCTGTTTTTTCTTCTCAGGTTAAATCAGTAACAAAACATCACTCTCTTCAACTGGAGAAAACTTTGAAATGGCTCTTCACCATTTTGATCTGGTTAGCTATGTTTGATTGAAATGTGATAACTGTGGGCTAAAAATAGACATAAAGTACTTGTTCTGACCAACTGAGAGAGCGTTCAAATAAGAGGAGCTGACCATCCCTCCCCTTCTTGTCATAACAGTATGCGAAGCTTTGAGTAACCCTCAGGATCATATCATTAATGAGGTTAGATTGTGTCACAGCAACACCCTGGACCATTTATTTGCCTGATGTTCAAAGAAAACTGTTTACAGGCATGTGAGAGCCTTTTCACTTGCTGTTGAAGGTGTTCCTCAGTGTAAAATGCTAATGTGTAAAGATTAGTGGAGGATAAAACTCTGGTGAAGACTTGACACACCCTTAGTTTAGAAGATCCGAATGTGTCTGACACCAACAAAAAAAGGATATTCCAAAAAGTGCCAGTGCCTGAAGACAACCTTTTTCACAACACTACACATCTTAAAGTATTTGATGTTGCCCTGTCTTAGCTGACCTTACCCATCATGCTATCATAGGAAGAGATCATACTGCATTGTTTTGATGGGCAGGTAATTTTCTTCAGAAGCCTAGTCCTAACCCTCATATGACTTTGCTCAGACTAATGAAAGCAATGCGTAATCTCCTTAGGTCATAGATTTTTGCCTGTAGGTGCTAAACTGGGAGAATCATGTCAATAAAATGAGGAAATATTATTTTAGATTGGAACAGTAAATCTTCAAAGGTCATCAGGACTGTTCTCCTTGCTGAGGTCCAGAAGAGGCTAAATGCTGCTTTCTCAAATCTGGCCAGTTAGTTTAGATGAGGAGATCTTTCCCTGCCATTTGCAAAGGCCTCTGTAATTCAAGGCAGATTTCTACTGGAAACATACACAACATATCCGGATGTTAGAAATGTGTGTGTTACATCGGCAGACCTCTTCATTATGGACAATGAATAGGTGTATTTAACCCACCAGACCCAGCAGGTTTGTGTTGGACCCAAGTTAAAAAAAGGCAAGACATTTCAAACCTAAACATATTCTGCTTTGAAACTGCCTACTTCTGCTTTCATTCAAGGGCAAGCAACCAACCTGCCAAGCAGCTTGCTTACTGATAATTAAATAAGGCTTTTCTCAATGTTCCAGTTATAACCTAGTCAATAAATTGAGCAGGACCACTGCCTGGAACAGGTAAGTGCTATTCCAGTACGGCTCATGAGTCAGGTGGAGCAGGGGTGCCCCACCCCAAGTCTGTCATGTTAACTGCCCTAGTGATCCTTCTACTAACTATTCTTTGCTCACCGTTTTTTATTTCTCCACGTCATGCCATACCCTTCTTCTGCTGTTCTCTGTGTCTCCAATGCATACCGTACAATCTGTCCAGCCTCTTCATGATCCTCTCCTGCAAATTCTCTTTGACAGCACCCTCAACTCACGCAGTTTTCCAGATTCTCCCAGCAATTTTTTCCCAGTCTCTGGTCCTCCCAGACAACATCATCTCCTAAGCCATCCATCAATCTCCTCCCCCAAATCTACGGTCTCTCTTGGCCTCACTTCAATGCAATCCCTTAATTTTTCCTTCCCCCTTCCGGAATCCTTGGCTGTGGTCTGATGCCAAACGCCAACTCAGTTTTGGACCGGACTTTAAGTATTATCTCTAAAGCACATAAACACATGAGGATCACTGCTGCCCAGTAAACCATCACCTTAGTGTCATGTTTGACACCCTAGCCCTTAAATACTCTTTTCTTCAATTGGCCGAATTCAGAGGTGGTACTTTATGGATAATGATAAATTTCATTATCCATGTCTGCCTTTGTTGAGAGGAAATTCCCAAGGGATGGAAAATAATCCATATTTTCTAGGATCATAACTAAAATTAAGTTATATAGCTCTGCAGATAAACTATATCACAAGAATTAGATTTAATAATGGAAGAAGAGTATAATGGATGAAAGAATAAATGCAAATAAAAAGCTCTTCTGTTCTCTCTCAGAACTCATGCAAAATGAGAAGCCCTCATTGACACTGAACAGCAATATTGTGTTAATGCAAAATTTCAAGCTTGTTTGGAGATGACCACAGAATGAAAATTGCCTTTCACATCCATCAAGTTAGAATCTTAGAATCTTAGAATTAGCTTTATTGTCACATACTCAAACAAGTACGTGAAAAGGTTACAAGTTGTCACTTACAACGCCATCTTAATTGCAAATGTACCTAGCTACAGATTCTTAAGTACAAATTCTTAGGAAAAAAAGTTAGAAAAATGAAGAAATAATGAAATTAAGAATAAACTTTATTATTATTCAGATCAAACATAAAACAACGCTGCTGTAACCTTAAGGAAATAAAATAAATAAGACTTTTAACCAGATTTTAATTTTGACAAATTTTGTAGCCTGACACATAAATGCTGAAATTTGTGCTAATATATTATCTTCTGAAATGATGAGATTAATGCATCGGAATGAATTCAAATAAGGAGAGCAGTCCTTAAGTTAACAAGATGGGAATGGGGATTGTAGGGTGGAGACAGTTGCAGATGTGTGGGAAAACCAGAATTGTGAGCTTCTCTCAAGTCCTGCGAAATTCACACAGGTTAATAATACCATTTCTCTCCTCAATTCCTGTCCCTGCTTATCAGGCAAGTTGGCCTTTGTGACAAAAACAAAATGAAAGCGGATGCTGGAAATCTGAAACAAAAACAGAAATTGCAGGAATAGCTCAGCAGGTCCGTCAGCATCTGCAGAGAGAAAATCAGAGTTAAAATTTCAAGTCCAGTGTTCAAAACTGAGTTGGCATTTGACAGCAGACTACAGTCAAGGATTGCAGAAGGGGGAAGGAAATATTAAAGGATTGCCTCGAAGTGAGACCAAGAGAGACCATAAATTTGGGAGGACATTGATGGTGGAGGTTCATGGGGCTTAGTGAGTTGAGGGTAGTCAATAAAATCAACTAATCTGTACACAGCAATATGATTTATGCATAGTTATGATGCAGATCAATTCGATCTACCTGGTCAATTTTATGCGGTAGTGAAAATTTGAAAGTAGGTGATTAGGAGAGTTGCGTACAGTGATTATTAAAAAAAAGACAAATGAGTGGTGATTTAAGTTATCAGCAAAGTCACTGAAGTAAATAACACAAATGGGTTTGAAAGAAACATATGGTTCTGGAAAAAGAAGGCATAAGAAATAGAGGAAGGTGGATATATAAAATATAGAATAACGTAGAAGAGAATTATTTTGAACTAACTGGTCAGACAACCTTAACTCCACAATCCATTTTCTTTTCCAGTCAACTATCTGTTTTGTTAACCAAATTGGTTGGAAAATCTCAGCTTCAGGGCTATATCCTAGTCTGACATTTCACAGAGGAGTAAAAGCAGGATAAGCCACCGAAAATAAAAAGCATTGGTTGAAGGAAATATATAGGAAGAGGTTACAATTTTAGCCATATGTGAACATGTGAATGATGGCAAATTGACAGCCTATTTACACCTCTTGCAAAGACAATAAGTGTACTGAATTTATACTTTTCTCTAATTACCATCAATAAAGCTATTCATATTTAACTATGTTAAATCTATTGCATTACATTTGTAATGTGTCCAGCAGAAAATATGTTTTACTGCTTGTGCTGAGGTGACAGGATAGGAGACAATGGCCACTTCTTTGAAAGCATTAGAGTGACTAAATTTAAGCGCTTTATAATTCTATAAAGTGAAGAGCATTGTTTATTTAGTAAAACCCTCACCAGATAATGTTAAACTTCTACAAAGATAAAATACCATAATATCAAATCTTATTTGTGCCATAAGTTTATAGGTGATGTTTAATGAAACCATACATTATATTAAATGAACTTACTTCTTTCATGTGTAGAATGCTCTACTGTGTTTATGAAAGCAACAATGAAAATTGGTTCTTTTGAGAGCTGTGGAAAAAATGAATTCTTATCAAAGGTTTCATATCTTCTCATAAGAGGACATTCTCAAAAGAAGATACTCAAATTATTAACTTGCTGTTTCAATTGATTGCGCAGATATCAGCAAATACACTATTAATTCATAAATTGCTCCACCATAATATCGATCAAAACTGTTTCTATATTAAAGGGAACAATGACTGTGGAGAGAAAACAGGGATATGGCATTGTAATCAGGGATCAGCCATGATCCTATTGAATGGGAAAGCAGACTTGAAGACCTGAATGACGTCGGCTTGCTCCTAGTTTCTATCTCTAGAACTATGTCCCAACAACACTCAAGAAGCTTGACGCCATTCAGGACAAAGCAGCCTGCTTGCTTGGTACTATACCCACAAGCATTCACTCCCTCCACCATTGACACTCAGTAGCAGCAGTGTGTACTATCTACAAGATACGCTGCAGAAATTCACCAAAGATGCTGAGACAGCACCTTCCAAACCCACGACCGCTTCCATTTTGAAGAACAAGGGCAGCAGGTGTATGGGAACAGTACCACCTCCAAGTTCCCCTACAAGTCACTCACCATCCCGATTTGAAAATATATTGTCATTCCTTCATTGTCACTGGGTCAAAATCTTGGAATTCCATCCCTAATAGCATTGTGGGGCAACCCACAGCAGGAGAACTGCAGCAGATCAAGAAGGCAGCTCATCACCACCTTCTCAAGGACAGTTAGGGATGGGCAGGAAATGCTGGCCAGCCAGCAATGCCCACATCTCACAAAATGAACAGAAAAAAAACTTAAAAGTAGGAAACATGTAATATCAAAGAATAAAGAGAACAAAGAAAATTACAGCACAGGAGCAGGTCCTTAGGCCCTCCAAGCCTGCGCCAGTCCAGATCCTCAATCTAAACCTGTCACATATTTTCCAATGATCTTTATCCCTCTGCTCCCTGCCCTTTCATGTATCTGTCTAGATACATCTTAAATGATGCTATTATGCCTGCCTCTACTACCTCCGCTGGCAACGGGTTTCAGGCACCCACCACCCTCTGCGTAAAGAACTTTCCACGCATATCTCCCCTAAACCTTCCTCCTCTCACTTTGAAATCGTGACCCCTAGTAATTGAGTCTCCCATTCTGAGAAAAAGATTTTTGCTATGAACTCTGATTATACCTCTCATTATTGTAGACCTGAATCACGTCCCCCCTCGACTTCCATCTTTCTAATGAAAATAATCCGAATCTACTCAACTTATCATAGCTAGCGCCCTCCATACCAGGCAACATCCTGGTGAACTTCATCTGCACCCTCTCCAAAGCATCCACATCCTTTTGGTAATGTAGCGACTAGAACTGTATGCAGTACTCTAAATGTGGTTGCACCAAAGTCCCATACAACTGCAACATAACCTACCAACTCTTGTACTCAATACCCTATCTGATGAACAAAAGCATGCCACTCTATCGACCTGCATTGCCACCTTCAGGGTAAAATGGACCTGAACACACAGATCTCTTTGTGCATCAATTTTCTCCAGGTCTTTTCCATTTACAATATAGTTCTCTCTTGAATTGGATCTTCCAAAATGCATCACCTTGCATTTGCCTGGATTGAACTCCATCTGCCATTTCCTCGTCCAACTCTCCAATCTGTCTATATTCTGCTGCATTCTCTGACAGCCTCCTTCACTGTCTGCTACTCCACAAATCTTAGTGTCATCTGCAAACTTGCTAATCAGACCATCTATACCTTCCTCCAGATCGTTTATGTATATCACAAACGACAGTGGTCCTAACAGGGATCCCTGAAGAATATCACTGGTCACAGTTCTCCATTTTGAGAAACTCCCTTCTACTACAACTCCCTGTCTATGCTTGCCCAGCCAGTTCTCTATCCATCTACGTAGTACACCCTGGACCCCATGCAACTTTACTTTCTCCATCAGCCTACCATGGGGAACCTTATAAAATGCCTCACTGAAGTCCATGTATATGACACCTACAGCCCTTCCCTCATCTATCAACTTTGTCACTTCCTCAAAGAATTCTGTCAAGTTGCACAAAATTCCTTGCACAAAACCATGCTGCCTATCACTAATAAGCCCATTTTCTTCCAAATGTGAATAGATCCTATCCCTCAGTATCTTCTCCAGCAGCTTCCCCACCACTGACGTCAGGCTCACTGGTCTATAATTACTTGGATTATCCTTGCTACCTTCTTAAACAAGGGGACAACATTATCAATTCTCCAGTCCTCCGGGACCTCACCCATACTCAAGGATGTTGCAAAGATATCTGTTATGGCCTCAGCTGTTTCCTCTCTTGCTTCCCTCAGTAACCTGGGATAGATCCCATATAGACCTGGGGACTTGTCCACCCTAATGCCTTTTAGAATACCCACTTGGCCTAGAGTAATCAAACATTTATCCCTAACCTCAACATCTGTCATGTCCCTCTCCTCGGTGAATACCGATGCAAAATACTCATTAAGAATCTTACTTCTTTTCTCTGACTCCTTGAATAACTTCCCTCCTTTGTCCTGGAGTGGGCCAACCCTTTCTCCAGTTACTCTCTTGCTCCTTATGTATGAATAAAAGGCTTTGGGATTTTCCTTAACCCTGTTTGCTAAAGATATTTCATGATCCCTTTTAGCCCTCTTAATTCCTCTTTTCACATTGGTTCTACTTTCCTGATATTCTTCTAAAGCTTCGTCTGTTTTCAGTCACTTAGACCTTATGTATGCTTCCTTTTTCCTTATTGCAAGTCTGTTTCACCTGTCATCCATGGTTCCCTAATCTGGACCTTTCTATCCAGCATTTTCACAGGGACATGTCTGTCCAGCTCTCTAATCAACCTTTCTAAAAGCCTCCCACATATCAAATATGGATTTACCGTCAAACAGCTGCTCCCAATTCACATTCCCCAGCTCCTGCCGAACTACACATCATCCACGTTTAATGTATGTTAAAATCAACTATGCTTTATCTGTGTTTAATGAATGTTTTCTTTCTTGTTAATTTATTCCCTTCCTTTCCTGAAATTGATGAAGCATAGACTTAATGATGACAGCAACAGTCTGGTATATTGACGAGGTTGTGTGGGCTCTAAGGTGGAGAGATGTGACAACTCTGTCCAAACCTAGTTTATTGTCACTGGACGCCGACAAATCATCCTTTACATTTTTGCATTACCAAACAGCATGAAAATAAGAACCGTGACTGATCTTTAGCTTTCCTAACCAACAAGAAGGAAGGCAAATTATAGCACATATTCACTCCACAACCCCACTGCCAGATGCTTTAGACTAACTAATTCAGCTAATAATGTCCTCTTGATCATGAGGTCACCAGGGGAGCTCTTGCTATCTTGTCTGTCTTTTTCACCAAATTCATTTTGAAACACCAGGCTAAGAAAACCATTAGACTGGTGCCTTCATTTCCGTACTCGAGGCAAAAAAAAAGTCAGTTTAAATACATACCAACTGAAAACAATAAAAAAAACTCATGAATCAACTGAAAGCAATTCCATTGTGAAGACAAGCTGCCACCATCAAATACAATGATTTACAACCTGGAATAAAATTTAACTATTTACACGTTGACCTATTACTCTGATATCATCACTGTTAATAACATTGTTATTCCAGAGAGAAAAATATTAAATACAGTATATATACATGTGATATAAAAAGAGAATAAGTAATGAAAATGTTATAATGTGCAAATCTAATAGAGCACCTTCTGAAGTGCAAAACAGTTCAGGGACCTTGAAACTGCAGCAACGCTCACTGAACCACTATTTTTTTAAGTGCAAACATTTTCAAACTTTAACAGGGGATGTCAGGAGAATGTACATTTGTCCTGGTTATATTGTAACGTGAGGTATTATTTTTGAAATGTAGTATTTTACAGTCACTGATCATATTTTCCTTCTGCCTTGGCTTCCTCTTCTTTCTTAATGTGGCCCCCTGTTATTGGGGAATTGCCACTGGCCACATTCTGAAATCTCACCCAGATTACTCTTCACTTATGAACATAAAGAATGAGCAGGTCAATTTTAACTCAGTACAGCAATTGGTGAAAGTGGGCTGTATTCTCTATAACCCTGTGAGAGATAATGGGGTTCTCTATAACCCTGTAGATTGCTTCTCCACCCCCCCCCCCCGCCCCCCCCCCCCCCACCATCTTATGTTAAATCCTTGTAAAGGCAGGCTTCTTGATCTAGAGGAGTGAAGTCATTTACACCGTAATGTGAGCTTTAAAGGATTCTATAGGGTGGCTTCACTGGTGTGTTTTTAAACTGTATATGCCTAGAACTAAACCCGTTACAATACAGAAACAGTGGCATAGGAATTCTTATCTCCCACTTTGGAGACAAAACAGAAGTCTACCTTGAAAAATTCTGCTGATAAATGATCTAAATTGAAATCGGGAGTGTTTTTTTTCCCTTGTATGGGTTTGCTTTTGGCAACTTTGTTGTAACTTTTACTGAAAGAAACAGTATTAGACCTTTAAAAGTAGCTGAGTGAGGATGATGCAATCGCAGTTGTTTAACACACTGTCATTTCACCTCTGGAACCTGGGTTGAATTGAATCTGGACACATAAGATGAAAGTCTCCCCTCAGCTTTAGCTGAAAAGGTCACTTCAATCAACCTAATATAAATTGGGATATCTTGTGTGGTTTAGAGTCAGACTTCGTATCTATAATGAGTGGTTCATGTCTCAGTGGATCAGAGAAACCATGAGAAGTGATGCTCACCTTGACCTTTATTATCGCATTGTATTTTTTCTCTGTTTGCTCTACCTCAATGTTTTCATCTCTGAACAGCAGTAACGTGGAGTGATAGGCCTGTTTTTTTTCTTGCTGTTCCTACAAGATTGAGTTCCTAATTTTAAATTAGCATCCTCAAGACTTGTTGTCTACAGACTGACATTTCTGTATTGAGAAAGGAAGACAGCAAGTCCTATACAGCTGCTGTTTGCATTAAAATCAAAGAGTAAGTGTTGTTTAGCTCCTCTGGTTTTGGGCTTTGCATAAAGAGACTACAAAACAATTATTTTGCCACTAAGGTCAAAATTCTTTATTTGTACGCCGTATAATTTTCTCACCAATAAAACTGAATCTAGCAGGCATGCTCAGTAGAGATGCTGATTCCCCTGTTTCAATTTGACATCCACTGTATGAATTTTGCTTTGGGCTTTGGAGCACTGAAGTCATGTTGGGCAGTGGGTCCTAAACTAGAATTTGCTGGCAGGCAGGTTTGTCCCTTTGCAATTTGCTGCAGATGGCCGCAGCATCTCTCCTGGGCAAGTGGCTAATGTTCAGGCATGGTGGAGACTCACACAAGTGAGGAAAGTTTGGAAAAATCAAGGGACCAAAGGTGAGTGAAAAAGTCCTTCCAGGGAGATTATAGTATTTTAGGGGTTCCTGGTCCTTGTCTTACACTTCAGCCCCACACTCTTCTCTGTCCTTGACCCCTCATCCTGCTGCTGGCTGTGGTGATTCTGTCAGGTTGCTGCAGCGACTCCCTGTGTATTTAGCTGATAGCTCCACCACGTGGTGTCGGGGGCACATGCCAGTGTTGGCATGTCCTGTAATGGGCTTTTACTCCACCTTTAACTGAAGTACTTAATTGCCCACCTCCTGCATCCAGACTGCTCTAGGGCAAGAGCCACAGCATTGGGACTGTATTGGGCAAGGTGAACCAATGCTGTTTCCTGCAGTTTAACCAATGCCCAAGCCTCCCAGCATACTTCATCAGACCCTTTTCAGATGAAGAGTCTAGGCCCGAAACGTCAGCTTTTGTGCTCCTAAGATGCTGCTTGGCCTGCTGTGTTCATCCAGCTCCACACTTTGTTATCTCGGATTCTCCAGCATCTGCAGTTCCCATTATCTCTTATCTTTTGGAATCTGACTTTGTAAAGGCTATCAATAAAGTTTAATAATCATTGATACACGAAGAGGAAGAATGTGGATTTTTATAGCATATTTTATAGGTTGGAGGTTTTATATCAATGAAGTGTTTTTGAATTCTAGCCATTGTTGCGTAAAAGATTCACATATAGCAGTGAGATGAATGATGTGATCGTCAGTTTCAGCAACATTGACTGAGAGATAAATGGTGGCCGTAAACCTGGAGGAACCTCCTCAAATTTTGTCTTGGGAATTTTTATGGTCACCTCAAGGAGAAAAATACATATCTGAAAAACAACATGTCTAATAGTGCCATACTCTCTCACTACTACTGAAGAGGAGCCAAACTACATTATGTACAATTCTCTGGGCCACATTCAATACAGTCAACGGTTCCTAGTTTATCTCACACCAAGAGAAGGGAGGGAACAAGAAATCATACATTTACCTCTTGAGTTTCCCCTTGTAGGTAGGAAATGTGGATCAGGAAATCATCTGCAGGCCATTTATGTGCATTCAAATTTACCCCCACAAACACAATTTTCACCCTGGGGTTGGAGGGGGTGGGGGTGGTGCAGGGGGTCTGGGGTTGAAGATGGATGGTGTAGACAGAGGCTGATTGGGTTGTGCTGGTCACTATAGAGGCAATTTGAGGGCAGAGATGGGGCAGGTGAGTGCTGAAATGTTCTGGTTAGAAAGTCCACCTCAGCACTAGAATTTTGATCCAGCTTTATGAAATGCTGTTAGGCCTTTAAGCCCATTACCTGTCAAACCTCTTACATACTCTATACTACCTTATATTACTTGTTCTATATCCAGGCCATTCTATAAGCCCCTTGGATCACATACCCACATGCCACCTCCATCCTTCCTTACCTACCAATGACACTTTCATTGTTACTCATATCTGTTTGCTGCCTCTAAAGTCGCTCAGTGTAGGCAGAATTTAGGACCCATGTGGAAGTTAAAAAAAGAGTTTCTAAATTTTAAAAAGAATTTCACTTGTATACATTTGAAGAAAAGACAACTCAATCATGAAACCCATTCAAAGGTTTTAAATTTCTTAAAGTGGTCCATCTGTTATAAAAGCTTGTATCTGCGATACTATCTATGACAGCAATTCTATACAAAAATCTTTTAAAACTGTCAACTGTCACAGTTTCAACTATGCACTCAGCCTCTCTACTGAGGTGTGTTTTTGAAAGTTTTGAAGCTTACTCAAACATTCATACTGGCAACAACTGTAATTGTGGCCCTTGGGAAATGTCAGCAATTATGTTTATTGAAACTGCAGAAACAGATGGTAGGATTTTCAGGCTACAACTATTGGCCATTCAGATCACTAGTTAATAACACTCTGACAGCCTGTGTTTGATATTTTTTACTCTGACAGCTGCAATATTTGTTTATGTTTAAAACACTGCAGATTTAAATAACTTCAGATCATGGTACTTGTAGATTTTATCCAGCTTACAAGATCATTTAAATCTCCAACAAATCCACATCTTTTCACTGTAAATTATGACTTTTGAAACAGCAACAAGAGTGCCAATTTTAACTTAACACTAATTTTTAAAAGTCCTGCTGAGCTTAGGTTTCTTGCTGTGCCATTCTGAATGTAAGTGAGGGTTCTGCATCTAGGTCCCACCCACCATTTTAAAATTGTCTCCAGAATTGGTCTAACTCCAAAAAATCTAGTTTCTATTTCCAGCATACCCCCACCCCCCCTTATTCCCCCCAGAGAAGGAATCCCCTTGGGGAGATCCTTACTTTGTTCGCCTTAGCAAAGCTACTTCCTCATTCTGACTGTGGATTCTGTTGGAGGGTTTATTTTCCAAAATGTTAACCCGTTTTTATACTTCAGAAGTTGTCTCTTCTACTATGACTTATGTTAATATTTTTTTAAAAAGTGACTCAGTTCCTTTTTTTTAACCAAAATTAACCATGTCACAAATACTCAACATTTAAAGAAAAAGAAAATGAATGTTACAGATGAAATTCCCTGTCTCTTTTTAAGACTACAGTCATAACTCAGGGTGTTTGATTTTGAAAAATGTACATAACAGTATATGGGCTGAGTAAAGGAATCTTTCAAGATCAGTCACCAAAATGAACATGCTCTGAATGAATATTTTTAATGATTTCAGAAAAAAATCATTGATCTTTTAAAAATTATCAGTGCATGGTATATTTAAAGCCCATTTTGTTCACATAATCAGTGTAAATGTAGATGCATGCTCATAGCTAGATAATCAAAGCATGTCTTAACCTGGCTTAGTATCTTAACAGGATTAATAGAATTTTGAATTTTATTTTAATGATATGTCATACTAATCACAGAAAGGTGATGACAGAATTTGGATGTCAAATTTAGCATTGAGCATTGGCAAGGAGAGACTACAAGGATTGAGAGCAAAATGAAGCTTTTTGTTCTCAATTTTCCTTTATTCCAACCTCATAAGTGAACTTGTTTTTGCACAATTGTGATGATTTTTTTTACATCTTTCCTGGATGAGAATGCTAGCTAGTTTTGCATCAGTGACAGTTCTGTGGTATCAACCCATTCCCATTGGATTGAGACTATCAAGCCTTATTACACTGAAATACCTACAATGCCAGCAATGACAAGTCCAAATTTACACCCAGTATCCTAAATTAAGTTAGGTAGTGCTGTTGTTTCAGAGGCACTAAGAACTTGCTGAAGACTTGACGTTTCCTCGTTTACAGAGTGGTTGTTTGATGCAAATTTACACTTCCTAGCCTTACTAGCAACCATGATATCTATCTGTAGGTGACCAAGGTTTAGTGACTTGTACTGACCATTCCAAGCTAGTGAGGTACATCTGATTGTCAGAAATAATGCTGTTAAATCTGGCTTTCACAAATCTTCACGTGCATAAGCCGGTGTAAGTGAAAGTGTTTATTGGAGTTATTCTTTCTAGCAAGGGCTGGTGTTGTTATGATCCGAGTTGACGTTATTACTGGAAAAATCAGATTCCAGTTGAAACCTGGCTTCATAGATTTTTTTTGGTATTAATGAGGTTCTCTCTCACTGAAACATAATCAAGCAACGTTGAAGATTTCGTGAGCAATATAGTAAAAGTCTGTTATGCAAATAAAATGAATGAAAAAAAAATCAACCAAACTATTTACATAGGATGCAAACATAAAGACTTAAAAACACAATCCCATTAATTCTAAAAACACCATTTAACAGTACCCACAACAAATATAATTCCCTTCTCTGTCAACCCTAAGTAGTTTAATTTCACTCTGGCTTCAACTCTTAGTCATGAGAATCCGATAGCCTCTTCAGGGAGCCTTTATGTAACTGAGCCTAAAGTTTCTCAGCTTCAAATAACCCTTCCAGGATGTTAACTAAATACTCTGATCTGTAACTCTACTAAGCTCCTTAAACGGAGGTACCCTACTCTTTACAATTTAAAACTGTATTCTGCTTTTGTCAGGATCAAAGGCTTTCATATCCAGCTTCAATCAAAAACTCTGCAGAGTTACCCAAGTTGAAACAATTATCTAAGCTCTTGGTGTTTGCTTGAATAAAAAGAAAAAAAATCGATCTGTAATGTTCTAAACTGGAGCCTAATCCTAACCCTTTTAGACCCACTGAAAACCACTATGCCACTGATTCAAATTCAAGTCTAAGCTCAAATATGTGATATTAAATCATTTATAAATCAATTGCGTAATAGACTTATTTGTATGAAATAAAATGTGCAAGGGTGTCATATCTTAAGGTATTATATATGATGGGCTGAATAGGTAAAAGTTAATGATGATATTCAACACCTGCATGAGAAAATAGATTGTATAGGATGAGAAAATAGGCTAGGAGAGCTAATGATTATACTCAGCAAGCTGCATGACCTTGGATGAGTCCTGTGAAGATTCCTCTAAGGACCTAAGATGACACCGGCAGCTTGTTTTTCTGTAGCTGTGTTTTCTGCTCTAGCCAGTAGTTTTGTCTTCTATATCTGCTGTTTTCTGTGCTGGCTGTTCATTACACTGCATAAGAGAGAGAGAGTTTTGCTCCGAGAGTTGGACTTCACTTCAGACTGGAAACATGAGCAGTGCCAGGGACAAACCTAAGCCTCCAGACAATCCATCGATCGACGAGTTCCCGATGAGCAGCAGGGCGTGAGACTTGTTGCTTTTTCTCTTTTCCTTTCCATTTATTATTATCCAGTATCATTATTATTATTACTTAATAAACACACACATTTAAAAAAATTGCTATTGTCACGTCTTCTCTTCATTATAGTTAACCAAATCCAAAGAACTATTTAGATACACCTTATGATCTAAGACAGATATCAACATCTTCATCACAATAGAAGATCATGTTGGAAGTGGGAGTTTTCAAGGGAATGTTAACGGTTGAAATTAAAAACATGTTGGCTCAAGCATAATTTAAAATAGGCAGACATAAAATGAGATGTAGAGTTGTTATATTCGATAAACTTTGTTGTTTATTACTTTCTATTCTAAGAATTCAGAGGTGGTGATCTGGTATTGTATACAATGTCCTTCTAGCTGTAAGTTTCTTTTAGACATTTCCATAGCATGCAAATTCTGAAGAGGCAGACTCTGATCTGTGAGCTATCATTAAATATATTGAACCCCTTTTTAAATTCATTCATGGGTGAAGGCTTTTGCAAATATGATGGTATCAGTCAGGAGGCGAGAGAAAAAGGTAAATAAGAACAATTTTGAGACTGAATAGAAAGTGCTGGAGAAACTCAACAGAGGTCTGGCAGCATCTCTGGATAGAAAAAGAGAGTTAATATTTCAAGTTCAGAACCATTTCATGAGAACTAGATGTGTTGAGGGAAAAGTGCCTAAGGCTTATTTAATTGGAAAAGAATTAAATAGAAAGACTGCACAATTTATCTTCAGCAGGTGTGATATGTGGGTAATATCTGGTCAATTACATACTCTGCTCAATGTTCCCTGCTATTTTGGAGCTCTCGCGTAGTGAAGATGAGATAGTTATTCCAAACCAAGTGTTAATTAAAAAGGAAAATAAGGGGAACAGGGCAAGCTGAATTGCTTAACATTTCTTTTTTGTAACAGAATTGTTTATATTTATACTTTTGCAGTATTAGTCTAGTCTTACAAATGTTCCAGGACCAACTAACAAGCACCAGAAGTTCCTAAGAGCTATGCAGTGTGATAATCAAATAGTCAGCCAATTCATGCTTCTGAATGGCTGAGAGAAATAATCCAAAATTGCCCATCTCAATCTTTCTGAGTGAAGAGTGTACAAAAACCAAAAGTCCAGAAACTGGAAATCTCACTTTCATTCTCTTTCAGCATATATAAGAAATAATTTTTGAGGTTAGGTATCTGATATATAATATTGTGTAATATTTGTATTATTTACATTAAAATTTAATATGTTGAACTCTGTTCCAATTTCACAGCTTCCAAGTAATGAGTATGCGTGACAACATTCTTGGAATCTATTATGTCGCATTATATATATGTTGAGGTGAAAGAATGTTAAAAGTGCAAGTAAAAGTGCAATTCTTGAATGATTTCATGAAAAAGTGAAAATCATTCAAATATCTTGGAAATGGGTTAAACATTTAAAACATATTTGAGTTGTTTTGACAATGTGATTTCAAAGCGCAGTTTTGTATTAAGTCATGTTCAGATCTAAATCTAAGGAAGGTATAAAGCAATGTCAATAATTAGCTGGAGCTGCTGAAAGTCATGTATACAATAACTAATGGAGAAACCATGGAGTGAACAAACAACTCAATATTGGGATACTCATAAATTATCAGGTATGCATGCCTTAGAATATTTGATAATTCAAGTAGGTATTGTTGATATTTGCTTTGACATGCTGAGTATCATTCATTAACACCTTCGCATCTCATTCAACAACCATCTTGATTATTTCATGTTCTTGTAGAACGGCTTGTTAAAATGTGCTTGTTCTATGACAATCGTGTGATTGACTGTAACCAACTGACGAGGTTCTAGTTCCTCGGCAAATCTACACAATTCAGCCAAACTTAAGCCATGTTTTAGATGAATAGAATCTGGAAGTTTCTCATCTTTGTGAACCCAAGTTCAGCCAATTTTAACTACTTTGGATTTAGTTTCAAAACATGTACAAGTATGTACATTTTGAAAGCTGTACTGAAGTTCCTCATTACAAATAACTTTAGTTAACAATCTATGGATTGAGTAAACAAAGGTCAGTTTTAGGTATTAATCAATCAAGTAGATATATATTGAAAGCTTTAGCAAATTACCATTAATCAATTAAACGCTACAATGGACCTTAGTATAAGTTCATCACAGACTGATTTTTCTCATTGAGAAACTTATTTTTGGCAGTGCAATAACATGCTAATTGCTCCATGGTGATGTGCACAATGTGTGTTGAGAAAGCATGCCCTTATTCTCCAACACAGACTTCCACAATAGCTCATGGGGGTAATATTGAATACTCAGGTCTCAACTATTCCAAAGTAAAAATCAGGAAAACATCCAACTCAGATTTACTCAAAACATTGACAATAGTCAGTAGTGGCGAAATTCTATGAAGCCTCCATTTCTTGAGGGAAGCTGAATCTACTTCTGTAATGTGGCCTTTGCTTTGTGATTTGGGAATTGACTTAGTTTTCTGTTCCACATCAGTTATTGTTTTTTCCTCACTGACTTGCCATCTGACATCATACTTAGGCTTCTGGTCTAAGCTTTTGGACACATTCATTAAAAGTAATTGAAAAGTGGACTGACGAGGAACAGATGCTATCTCTAGTGTGGTTAGGAACATTGACTGCAGACAAAATAAATCATTCTGTCCCTGGTCAGCTGTGATCACTGTGTTCCTGAGCTTTATATTCTCTCAATTTTTCCCCACACTCTAATTCCCTGTAGTTGGAATGAAGTGAAATCTTCAGCATTCCAGAGTAAAGTACACTATTTGCTCAAAACACCTTCTGAGCTACAGCAAGAACTGGGTCAAAGAGGGAACAGACCAGTAAAGTTCAGTGGTGTCATTTTATGAACTTTTAAGGAATAGCTTCTTGATTTTATTGTGCTAGCTCAACTGAACAAAATAGACAATATCAAGGACTGGTGAAGACTGAATAAAATTGCTTTCCCTTCAGGTTATGAAGGAGTAATTATGATACAGTAGCTTAATAATGCAGAAGTGCTTGTAAAATTTGAAAGAAGAAGGTGATAAGTCAGGTGCATCCTATGATATCATGCATTTTCTAATCATGTTTTAGATGCTGGTCAACGATTTTTTTTGCAGCATATGGGGTCGAGGTGGCAGAATGCAATGCAAATAATAACAGGGGCTGCTGTACAAACGAGTTTCACCTCGCCTGGAGCAAGCTGAAATTTTTGATTGCCGCCTCATTTATCTATTGTCAGTCATTGGGTTTGCGTACCAAAATGTGAAATAAAAATCTGATAATGCCTGCTTGTACCTGTGCTGCCGATGTATACTCATTTACCCAGTACTACTAATTAAGACCACAATTACATCAGTATTGTTAATATGTGCTGCATGTTGATCAAAGTAAGTCATGATTGTGATGCTTGAGCTTTTTCCAAGTTCTGCACATCAATCAACCTTAGACAAATGGGACGAACATGTCAAAGGTGCATTTAGTGCCTAATTAATGAGGAAAATGGAAAAATCAGAAATAAGTTCTACATCATGGCAAACATCAATAGTATCCTATAACTGGTCACAAAAACAAATTAAGGTGTCTCTAATAGTTACCAGTGTTTTAGCTGAAATTGTGTAGTTTACAGCTGTTCTAGTGGATTGACACTCAATGTCTGGCAAGAATCTACCAAAATAGCTTGTTCTGATCCCTTCATTCCACCTCATTATATTTTCTCCAAATAAAAAAGACATGAGGGATTTCTTACCAGAATGTTTAGAGGCATAAAGCTGCTGGACAGGTTTTGCAGCAGATGTTGAGAAAACTAGTATGAGGAAATATGTAACCTGATCCCCATCTTCATCTTCTATCTGCCAAATATATTTTCTTCCCAAACAAGAATGGTGGAAGTGACCACGACAGAATCCTAGAGGGGATGAGGACTGTGATTTTATCACCCATCTGCTGATGAATTGGGAAAGGAGTGACCAGCAAAATGCTACAGAGTTACATATAGTTGCCCCCTGAAGCAACATAACCCTAGGGGAAATTGCTTAGCAGTGGCCTATATGCTGGAATATCTTTGATTCATCACTAATAGGAGAGAATAGGATCCAAAGGCACAGCCTCAGGTTGAAGGGATGACTCTTTAGAGCTGAGATTAGGAGGAATTTCTTTAGCTAGAGGGCGGAGAATCTGTGGAATGCATTGCCACAGAAAACGATGGAGGCCAAGTTATTGAGTGTATGTAAGAGAGATATTGATAGTCGCTTAATTAGTAAGGGGATTGAAGATGACGGGGAGAAGGCAGGAGAAAGGGGTTAAGAAATGTATCAACCATGATTGAATGGCAGAGCAAACTTGTTAGGCTGAAAGGCCTAATTCTACTCCTATATCTTATGGTCTTGACACACTGTATGTCCCACTTAGATGGCAGTCAATTTAAAGCATTAAGAGTCCATGTAAGGATAATTTTCCGTGGTTACTGGCATTTGTTCAGCAGTGGAGTAACCGCTTTCATCCACAACAGTTGGCAATTTCATGCAGCTAACGTTCCAGGGTTTTACTGCATGGAGGTATGTAGACTGGTACGTTCTTGCGGAATCAGCCCCCCACTTATTTTTAAACTTCAAATTGATTTTTCTAGGGTGCCTCGATATTGAAGCAACTGACATTGCAATTTCTGCATCTGTTTTTTGTGAGTATGCAATTTGTTGTATTCTATTTGGCTACCTTGTTGCATGGACAAGATAGCGCACTGATTTCACACTCCCAATGAACTGCTGAGGTTAAAGGAAATACAAGCCAACATTGGTTTTGAGCAATTTGTGAATTTACTGTATAATCATGTCAACAATCACAATTGAGGCTGATAGTGTGAATAATAATAATAATTTTTCAATATACAATCTGGAGACGTATACCCGCAGGGGGAAGAAAATCAACTCTAAAGAGATAATGGAAGAGAAAATAGTCTATTAGTTGGTTGCGAGATAACAAGGTGTAGAGCTGGATGAACAGAGCAGGGCAAGCAGCACCAGAGGAGCAGGAAGACTGACATTTCGGGCCTAGACCCTTTTTCAGAAATGGGGGAGGGTAAGGGGGTTCTGTAATAAATAGGGAGAAAGGGGGAGGCAGATAGAAGATGGATAGTGGAGAAGATAGGTGGAGAGGAGACAGACAGGTCAAAGAGGCAGGGATGGAGACAGTAAAGGGGACTGTAGGTGGGGAGGTAGGGAGGGGATAGGTCAGTCCAGGGAGGATGGACAGGTCAAGGGGGTGGGATGAGGTTAGTAGGTAGGAGATAGGGGTGGGCTTGAGGTGTGAGGAGGTGATAGATGGGAGGAAGAACAGGTTAGGGAGGTGGGGACGGACTGGGCTGGTTTTGGGATGTGGTAGGGGGAGGGGAGATTTTGAAGCTTGTGAAGTCCACATTGATACCATTGGGCTGCAGGGTTCCCAAGCGGAATATGAGTTGCTGTTCCTGCAACCTACGTGTGGCATCATTGTAGCACTGCAGGAGGCCCATGATGGACATGCCGTCTGAGGAATGGGAGGGGGAGTTGAAATGGTTCGCGACTGGGAGGTGCAGTTGTTTGTTGCGAACCGTTTTGTATACGTTTTACCATTATGTCTTATTCTTCTGTATGCTTGGGAAAGGTGCCAGAAGAGTGGAGAATGGCAGATATGATGCCTTTGTTCGAGACTAAAAGTTCTAGGATTTTAAACCAATGACAATGAAGAACCAGCATTATAGTTCCAAGTCAGGAATGTGTGTGTCTTGGAGGGAGACTCACAGATTTTAGTATTTCTACGTATTTTCTCCCCTTGCCCTTCCAGGTGGTGGAGGTTGTGGGTTGGAAGTTGCTATCAACCATGGTACCATGGAGTCATGGTGAATTACTGCAGTACATTTTGTAGATTGCACACATTGCTGCTGCAGTGTGTGTGCTGAAGGCAGTGAATGTTAAATGTGATGAATAGGTGCCTTTCAAAGGGGTTACTTTGCCCTGGATGGTTTCAAGTTCCCTGGGACTTTTCTATCACATTTTTGACTTAAGTCTTGTTGATGTAGGTGACCAAACAGGTAGATGAGAGTAAACCGGTTGATGTGGTGTATATGGATTTCAGCAAGGCGTTCGATAAGGTTCCCCACAGTAGGCTATTGTACAAAATGCGGAGGAATGGGATTGTGGGAGATATAGCAGTTTGGATCAGAAATTGGCTTGCTGAAAGAAGACAGAGGGTGGTGGTTGATGGGAAATGTTCATCCTGGAGACCAGTTACTAGTGGAGTACCGCAAGGGTCAGTGATGGGTCCACTGCTGTTCGCCATTTTTATAAATGACCTGGATGAGGGCGTAGAGGGATGGGTTAGTAAATTTGCAGACGACACCAAGGTCATCCACCTAGCCGAGCTCGTCCTCACCCTCAATAACTTCTCTTTCGATTCCTCCCACTTCCTATAGACAAAGGGGGTGGCCATGGGTACCCGCATGGACCCAAGCTATGCCTGCCTCTTTGTAGGTTACGTGGAACAGTCCGTCTTCTGCACCTACACAGGCCCCAAACCCCACCTCTTCCTCCTTTACATTGATGACTGTATCGGTGCTGCCTCTTGCTCCCCAGAGGAGCTCGAACAGTTCATCCACTTCACCAACACCTTCCACCCCAACCTCAAGTTCACCTGGGCCATCTCCAACACATCCCTCACCTTCCTGGACCTCTCAGTCTCCATCTCAGGTAACCATCTAGAAACTGATGTCCATTTCAAGCCCACTGACTCCCACAGCTACCTAGAATACATCTCCTCCCACCCACCCTCCTGCAAAAATTCCATCCCCTATTCCCAATTCCTCCGCCTCCGCCACATCTGCTCCCAGGATGAGGCATTCCACTCCTGCACATCCCAGACGTCCACGTTCTTCAAGGACCGCAACTTTCCCTCCGCAGTGGTTGAGAATGCCCTTGACTGCGTCTCCCGCATTTCCTGCAACACATCCCTCACACCCCGCCCCCGACACAACCGCCCCCAGAGGATCCCCCACATCCTCACATACCACCCCACAAACCTCTGGATACAACATATCATCCTCCGACACTTCTGCCATCTACAATCTGACCCCACCACCCACGCTAATTTTCCATCCCCACCCTTGTCTGCCTTCCGGTGAGACCATTCTCTCCATGACTCCCTTGTCCGCTCCACACTCCCCTCCAACCCCACCACAGCCGACACCTTCCCCTGCAACCGCAGGAAGTGCTACACTTGCCCCCACACCTCCTCCCTCACCCCCATCCCAGGCCCCAAGATGACCTTCCATATCAAGCAGATGTTCACCTGCACATCTGCCAATGTGGTATATTGTATCCATTGTACCCGGTGTGGCCTCCTCTACATCGGGGAAACCAAACGGAGGCTTGGGATCCACTTTGCAGAACACCTCCCGCTTGGTACGCAACAAACAACTGCACCTCCCAGTCGCGAACCATTTCAACTCCCCCTCCCACTCCTCAGACGACATGTCCATTATGGGCCTCCTGCAGTGCCACAATGATGCCACCCGAAGGTTGCAAGAACAGCAACTCATATTCCGCTTGGGAACCCTGCTGCCCAATGGTATCAATGTGGACTTCACAAGCTTCAAAATCTCCCCTTCCCCCACTGCATCACAAAACCAGCCTAGCCTGTCTCCACTTCCCTAACCTGTTCTTCCTCTCACCCATCCCTTCCTCCCACCTCAAGCTGCACCTCCATTTCCTACCTACCACTTCATCCCGCCTCCTTGACCTGTCCGTCTTCCCTGGACTGACCTATCCCCTCCCCACCTCCTCACCTATACTCTCCTCTCTACCTATCTTGTTTTCTCTCCGACTTCGGTCCGCCTCCCCCTCTCTCCCTATTTATTCTGGTTCCCTCTCCCCATCCCCCTCTCTGATGAAGGGTCTAGGCCCGAAACATCAGCTTTTGTGCTCCTGAGATGCTGTTTGGCCTGCTGTGTTCATCCAGCTCCACAATTTGTTATCTTTGATTCTCCAGCATCTGCAGTTCCCATCATCACCAAGGTCAGTGGAGTTGTGGATAGGGAAGAAGGATGTTGTAGGTTGCAGAGAGACATAGATAAGCTGCAGAGCTGGGCTGAGAGGTGGCAAATGGAGTTTAATGCGGACAAGTGTAAGGTGATGCACTTTGGTAGGAGTAACCGGAATGCAAAGTACTGGGCTAATGGTAAGATTCTTAGTAGTGTAGATGAGCAGAGAGATCTCGGTGTCCATGTACACAGATCCTTGAAAGCTGCCACCCAGGTTGACAGGGTTGTTAAGAAGGCATACAGTGTTTTAGCTTTTATTAATAGAGGGATTGAGTTCCGGAACCATAAGGTTATGCTGCAGCTGTACAAAACTCTGGTGTGGCCACACTTGGAGTATTGCATACAGTTCTGGTCACCGCATCATAAGAAGGATGTGGAAGCTTTGGAAAGAGTGCAGAGGAGATTTACTAGGATGTTGCCTGGTATGGAGGGAAGGTCTTACGAGGAAAGGCTGAGGGACTTGAGGCTGTTTTCATTAGAGAGAAGAAGGTTGAGAGGTGACTTAATTGAAACATATAAAATAATCAGAGTGTTAGATAGGGTAGATCGGGAGACCCTTTTTCCTAGGATGGTGACGGCGAGCACGAGGGGGCATAGCTTTAAATTGAGGGGTGAAAGATATAGGACAGATGTCAGAGGTAGTTTCTTTACTCAGAGAGTAGTAAGAGAATGGAACGCTTTGCCTGCAACGGTAGCAGATTTTCCAACTTTAAGTACATTTAAGTCATCATTGGACAAGCATATGGATGTACATGGAATAGTGTAGGTTAGATGGGCTTCAGGTTGGCATGACAGGTTGGCACAACATCGAAGGCCGAAGGGCCTGTACTGTGCTGTAATGTTCTATGTTCTGTGTTCTATGTTGTATGATGTCTTGCTGCTTTGGGGAGTTAGATGATGAGTTACTTACTACAGAAGACTTGGTCTCCAACCTGCTTCTGTAGCTGCAATACTTATGTAATTAGTTTAGTTCAGTTTCTGGTCAACAGTAATTTCTAGAATATTGATAGTGGAGAATTGAGTAATGGTAATCCCATGAAATGTCAAGGAATGATGGTTTGATTCCCTTTTGTTGGAGATGGTCATTATTGCAATACCGGTGTGGTGCGAATGCCACTTGCCACTTTTCAGTCCAAGCCTGGATGTTGTCCAGGTCTTATTGCAAATGGCTTCAGAATCTGAGGTGTTGCATATGGTGTTGAACATTGTGTAACCAGTGAACATTCCCTGTTCTGATCTATTGATGGAGGAAGGTTCATTGATGAAGTGGCCAAAAATGGTGAGGTCTAGGATAATAACATTAAGAGGTCTTGGAGAGATGCCCTGGCACTGAGATGATTGACCCCCAGCAACCACAGCCATAATGGTTCATGCTAGGTGTGACTGTTACTACCAGAGTTTTTATCCAATTCCGATTGACTCTAGTTTTCTCTAAAGCTGCTTGATATCATTCTCAGATACTGCCTTGATACTCTGAAACTGATTAGTACGGAGCAGCTATTTATGGGACTCAAGTCTTCACTGCTATTGTTGGAATGTTGTCAGGGCACAAAACCTTTTCAATATACAACTGCATCTATATATCATGTGGGGTTAATTGAATTGGTTCAATTCTAGCATCTGTGATGCGGGGGATCACAGGAAGAGGCTGAGATGGGCCATCCAGTCATTGCCTCTTGGTAAAGGTAAATGCAAATGCTTTGTCTTATGCACTGTTGATGTGGGCTGCCTCATTGTTGAGGAAGGGCATATTTGTAGAGCCTCCTCCTCCTGTTACATGTTTAATTGTCGATTGCCATCCATAACTGGAGTGGCAAGATTGCAGAGCTTAGACATGATGCATTGTTTGTGAGATTGCTTAGCCCTTACTGTTGCATGCTGCTTATACTGTTTGGCAAGCAAGTAGTTTCGTGTAGTAGGTTCACCAAGTTGACACAATTTTTTGGCATGCTTGGTATTGCTCCTTGCATGTCCTCCTGCACTGTTTATTGAATCAGTGTTGATCCATGGTTTGATGGTAATACTGAACTGGGGAATATGGACCATGAAGTTACAGATTGTATTTGAACACAATTCTTCAGCTGCTGATGATCCACAGTGCTTCGTGAATGCGCAGTTTTGAGTCATTTGGTCTGTTTGAAGTCTGTCCTATTTAGCGCAATGATAATGCCACAATGATGGAGGGTATCATTACTGTGAAGATGGGATTTTGACTCCACAAGGACTGTGTGCTGGTCAATCCTATTGATACTGTCATAGGTGCACATGTTTGTGACAAGTAGATTAATGTGAATGATGTTAATAGATTTTTCCCATTTGTTGGTTCTCTCACCATTTGCTACACATCCAGTGCAGCAGCTGTGTCCTTTTGGGTTCAGCCAGCTCAGTCCATAATGGTGCTACTGAACCGAACTCAGTGAAGGATTTTGAAACCCTCAGCTGCAGTACATTCTGTGCTGTTCCCCCAGAGTTAGTGACATTTATAGGATCATGGACTTTCCAAACAGGGGTATTATTGATAAAGGCAATAAACTTTGATGAGCTTGTACGGAGCTCTGGTGAGGTCCCAACTACAGTATTGCCTTCACTTCTGGTCATCACACTTGAAGGACCTTTGAGATATGAGTATACTTGAGAGGGAATTTATCAGGATGGTTCTCAGACTGTGGGATTTTAGCTAAGCTATTAGACTAGAGAAGCTGACGTTGTTAGCAAGATAGAAAATAGGAACAGAACTTAGCCATTCATCCCTTCAAGAGTGTTCTGTCATTCAATATGAAGGTGGCTGATCATCTGACTCTGTAACCTGTTTTTGTTTTCCCTCCATACCTTTTGACCTCTTCAGCTCCAAGAACCATATCTAGCTCCTGCTTGAAAGCATTTAATGTCTTGGCCTCAACTGCTCTCTGTGGCAGAGAATTCCACATTGTCATCACTCTCTAAGTAATAAAGCTTCTCATCTCATTCCTAAGTTATCCATACCACAAATTAAATGGTGACCCCTGGTTCTGGGCTTCCTGCTTATTCTGCATTGTTCACCAGGATGCAAAGGACAATGAGTGGAGATTAGACAGGCACACAGAAGAAGCAGATGAAAGACAGCTGTTGTCATTAGCTGATGATACATGGACTAGAGGGCCCAGATTCAAGGTTCTAGGCAAGAGATGCAGGCAGGATTGAGAAGAATACCCTTTTTAACATAGTGAGTGATAATGACTTGGAACTCATGTCAACAAAAGTGATGACGTGTACATATTGAATGACTTTAAAAGGATGAGCATTTTAATGAAATAAATTTACATGGCTACAGGAATAGAATGGGGGAATGGGACTAATTTCATTGCACTACGGAAACTCAGGACTGATTGATGGGCTGAATGGTCACTTTCAGTGAATGACTC